>NC_060085.1:12500-316000 GCF_922984935.1 Meles meles | reverse complement strand
GGCTTGTCTCCTTCCCCTGCCGTCGCAGCTTTGCGCTCCCTAGGTTTGCTTATAAACTACCCTGGCAGGCCAGGCCCCAAACGACCAACGTTTCAAAGCCAAACTACTTATAAAACCGCCGTCCAAATACTGATGGATAACACAGTTTAAGTGAAAGTTTTACTTACCTAAAAACAAAAAAGAATGACTTTTCTATGTGTGAATTATATACAGGCAGAGATAGAGAGACAGACAGAGACCCTGGGGCTTTGGACTAAGGTCGCCCTGCTCCTCCCAGTCAGGTTTCCTTGTGGGTGTCTCTCCTACCCTGTTCCCCTCTCAGCTGCCAGAGGGAACCCCAAAAACCAAACCAGATCTCAGCACCAAGCCCCCTGCTCGCCCCTCCCTCCAGGGCTTCACCTGACCCCTCCCTCCACCCCCCACCAGCCTCACAGGCTCCCTTCAGTTCCTCCAGTCCAGCGAACCCCATCCCACCACAGGGCCTTTGCACATGCTGTGGCCTCTGCGAGACACACTTTCCTTGCCACTGCTGTGCATTCAGTGAGCTCCTGCTCACTTCCTCTGAGGAGCCACCGCACACCCCGCCCCCTCCCTATCCTGCTAGAACCTCCCAAGGCCCCCTGTGTATCTCTGGGGATTTCGTCACCGTCATGGAAACAAAACTTATTCAAATTTTTGTGAACCTCAGGCTGCAAGGCTCTCCTAGGACAGAGCTAAATTCCACTCTGGTTCAAGTCCCAGAGCCCAGCCCAGGACCCGGCGCTCAGCCAAGCTTGAGGACGGGTTCCTGGAGTGGATGAAAGACGGGGCTGCAGGTCCCGCTGGGAACGGCCTCTACGCCAATAGCGGGCTATGGCCATGGGACCCTGCCCTGAACAGCGTCTGTGCCGATCATGGAGGCAGTCACGCTCTGGCTCAGGTCGGGGGAAGGGGGTGGGGTGGGGTGGGGGATGGGGGCTGCATACCTTTGGTCTCGTCTTCGTAGACCTTGATGCCCTGAGGGAGCGGCTCCCGAGGGAGCAGGGTGGTGCTGGACAGCACCCGGGTCTCCCCAGTCACCTTGTCCTTCTCCACCGTGATCTCAACCGAGTACATGGCTGCCACGAGAGGCACGGGTTACCGGAGGCCGCCCGCCCCGCGCCCCCCGCCGGCGGCAGGCAAGCCAGGGAAGGGGAGCCGGCAGCGCGGAGCCAAGCAGTGGGGACGCCCTCTCCACAGCACCCCACCTCCACGCCCCCACGGCTTCTCAGTGCCACGGGCGTCCGCCCGAGCTCCTGTGCTTGGCGTTCGAGGCCATGTTCGCGGTCCCCTCCCATCTGCAGAGCCTCAGAGGATGGAGGGAGGCAGGCCTGGACCCCCGCTGGGTCTCGGCCCTGCCCTGGGTCACCGGGGCTCAGCCTGTATCTGCTTTGCACCTTCCCTAGCTCAGTCGTGACCTGGGCCTCAGCTCTTGCGCTACGAAGGGTGCACGAGACCCTCCGGCGCGTCAGGACAGTTGGGACCGTGGTTCGGAGCCGATACCCCACTGCACTTCGCAGAGACAGTCTCCGCAAAGCTCTCGTGACCAGACGGTCCGACAGCGGCCCAGCCCCCGGGCGCTGACCACGGCCTCGGGGACCTCACCCTGAGCCCCAGGACGCCGCCCTCTCCTCCACGCCTGCCCGTGGGGTCCCCCGGGAGCCTCTGAGTCAGCACGTCGGAGCCTCGCTCCCAATCTGCCCCTGTGAGCTGCCCCTCCTGGGTCTTCCCAGCGTGGTCAAGGCCATTCCCTCCTCCTCCTCTCCCTCACCCCCCACGTCATCTGCAAATCCCGTGGGTTCTGCCTTGGGAACACCTGGAACCCGCCCACATCTTGCTCCCCTGGGGGTCCCCTGTCCAGGCCACCCCCCGCCCCCCCAATCAGTGCAGTGTCCTCCCCCCTCGCTTCCCGCAACACCCGCGGCCCGTTCCCCCCGCTGCCGCCAGAGGGCGCCGGCGCGCACCGAGTGGGGCTGGTCCCTGCTCTGCCTGAAGCCCTGCAGGGCTCCCTGGTGCCTCCGGGCAGAGTCCCCAGTCCTGTCCCCCGTCACCTCCTCCCTCTCTGCCCCTCACTCGTTCTGCTGCAACCAAGAGCCTCCAGTTCCTCCTCCCACGAGGCAGGTCCAGCCCAGGGCCTTTGCACGTGCTGTTTCCCCCCGCTATACACCCATGCCCCCCCACCCCCACGCCTCGCTCCCTCACTTCTTTTGGAGCCTTGCTCTAACGTCACCTGCTGAGTTTGGCCTCCCCTGAGCCCTCTGGTTAACCCGCAGCCCTCCAGCTCCGCACGTTGCTGTCTTTTCTCCAGCGGTTCCTGGTGCAGGGCCTTGTCCTTATCAGGACGTTAGGGCCCTCAGGCTGTGGCCCTCACAGCTAGCATACAGCAGGTGCTCAATAAATGCTTATTGCATGACTGACTGAATGAATGCTATTCAATCCCACACCCTACACAGCCTAACACCTCACCTCCAGACTTACAGTTGGGTGGGTTGTGCACGACACAAGGTCGTTGGCGAAGGGTCAGCGCAGGGTTGGTCTAAATGGCACAGAGGCCCCGAAGACACCCGCTTCTCTGGCAGATGCTACCCTCTGCCTCCTGCCTCCTGGGGCAAAGTGGCCTGACCCTGCATGAGGCCCTGCCCACCCCTGCCACCCTCTTCTTCCCAGGTGTCCTGGCCACCGCGTCCCCAAGATGGTGTTCACCTCCCTCGGTTTCGTGCCCGCACAGCTCACTCCAGTAACCCCGGTACAGCAACTAGGTTCTGGCCGCTGTGCTCACTGGTCCCTTCTCTGGCCAGTGCCAGCAGGAGGGACCGGAGGGGCGCTTGTCTTGTGGCAGAGCCGGGATCCAAACCCCAGCTCTGGAAAGCTTAGCACTAACCGGTCTCCCTCCGCTTCCCAGAAGCACGGGAAAGTCTGAGTCCCCGCCTGGTCCCCTCCGGGAACAGGGTGCTCAGTCCCTATCCTGAGGCAGCCTGGGGACAGCGGAGGAGGGAAGATCTGCCGTGGGCACGTGCGGGCGTGCGCGAGCTGCTGTGCGAGTGTGTGTGGGCAGGTGTGCGGCCCCTGCCGGGCCCCAGGAGTGAGCAGCAAGGTTAGGGGGATGCCGCGGGGGGTGCTGGGTTAGAGCGCTGCCATGCGAGGGAGCCCGTCTTCTCAGGGAAGCTGGGCCAGCACGGGACCATGGAGCCAAAGCAGAGGGGGCCTGGGGCCAGCCGCCACCCCCAGGACCACAGCTCCTGCTGAAGGCGCGTCTGCGTCTGACCTCGCGCCCGCCTCTCCGGGCTCCCCAGGACCAGGGCTTAGCCCGGGACAGCAGCGGGTTTGGGGGTGACCCACCTGCCTTCATCAGGGTGGAGCCTTCGACCGGCCTCACGGGCGTGTTGGAGACGCGCTTCTCTGCTCAGTAGGCAAAGGGCGAAGAGAAATGCGGTCAGAAGGGAGAAGGTCACCCAGACCCCCAGACACCTGCAGACCTGCAGACACCCCCCAGGCCCCCCAGACCCCCATACCCTGTCCCGGACTCCTGGGCCTCCCCTGATGCACATGCACCCAGCCCCCCCGCCCGCGCACCCAGACCCCAACACAACCAACCCCGGTCCATTTCCACCTCTCAGCCCAGATGATTTTCCTAAAATCCCTGAGAGGCCCGAGTGAATTTGTTTTAAATGATTAACTTTTAATTCTACAGTGAGACACTCCCCTGAATAATTAACACACAACAAATCAGGCCAGAGACACTCCGACCACCACACCCAACCCTCCGTGCCTTAGATGTGGAAATAGATGAGTTTGAAATACGTTTGAAAACATCACTTAATACTTTCACATATCCCATAAGCTATGACGTTTAAGTTAAATACATTTCAACGTCCTGCACATTGTGAGATACCTGCAAATGCGTATTATCTACCTGTAACGGTTGCTGAGGGAGGGGAAAAACGGATCCCAGACTTCAAAATTTGGTTTTTTGGCCTGTTTCCTGCATAACCACCTTCCACATCTGTGGGGGGGGGACCCTTCTGTTTTAATAGTGCCCCCTTCCCAGAATGGCTGAGATCTTGATTTCTTGACCCCGCAGAGCCCATTTTGCAGACGTGAAAACCGAGACCTGCCCACCTGTGCAGCTGCCCAGAGCAGCTGGACGCGGGACAGAGGCGGGGCTGGGCAAGAGCGGCACCCGCTGCAGATGGGGGACACCCTGGGCCTTGGGACTCTCGGGCTAAGACCTCAGTCCCTCACCTGTACCAACTCGACCCCAGGGTCGTCGCGTGCGGGAAGGGATGACGCGGGGCACTGGGACGGGCTTGGGGTTGGGGCTCCGGGGAAGCAACAAGAGCCGTCGGGCTGCAGGGGCCTGCCTCACGCCCACCACCCCACTCTGGCCACAGGACAGAGGCCTCCCCCGGAAGCCTACCTTTGGGTGTGCCCACCGGGGCCTGCAAGAAAGAAGGGAGAGAGGTCAGGGGTGCTGGCGCGCCCTTCCCGCTGACGGAGGTCCCCCCTGTGCGCGGAGCAGCGCGGGGAGGGCTCGGCTTTGCCCCTGGAGGCCCCATAGCGGGGACCGTCTCCTGAAGGGATCCCCCAGCCCTGCCCTAGCCGGTGACAGCCAGGTCACATCCCTGCCCTCCTCAGAAGCCTCCCGTAGCTCCCCAAACAAAGCCGAAACCCTTCCAGCTGACCCCCAGGGCGCTGTGTCCACAGACCCTGGCCTGTAAGCCCTCCCCCCAACATCGCTGGCCAGCCTCACTGTTCCTGGGACACATTCCCACCCTGGGGCCTCTGTGTGTGACGTCCCCCGCACCGCGGCTTCTGCCTGGCCAGCTCTCCACTCAGCCCCCGACCGCAATCAAAGTCCCCCCCAGTCATGTCTCTGTCCCTCGAGGTACTGTCTCTGGCTCCTTCGGGACGTGGGCATCTCAAGGACAGGGACCCCACAGTCTGTGCTCCATCAACCTCAGGGACAGCCCCCTGCACAGGGCTCGGACACACAGCTGTGATGCCGGTCGTCACGATGCCCCCGGGGCCCCTGCCTCAGCTCTGGAGCCAGAGGGGCCGGGGCGGGGGGGCTGGGGGGCTGGGGGGCGGGGGCCCCGGGAACATCACCGCCCCCTCACCTGCTGAGACTCCAACACCACGTCTGCCTTCTGGTCCTTGGCTGGGCTCGGGGCGGCGGGCCTCTCCCCAGCGGCGGCAGCGGGCGGGCCTGCGCCCTCCAGCACCTCGATCTCCTTCTGCAGCCTGGGGGTGGGACACGGGAGCGACAGTCCTCACCGGGCACTTGTGGGCGCCCGCACTGCGCCGGGCTCCTTGCCGCGAAGACTCCCCACAACCCGTGCGGTGGTCTCACCCTCCCCCTCACGACTGGGGAAACTGAGGCGCAGAGCGGCAGCCGCACGGGGCCGGCCAGCAGCAGGGCTAGTGGGACCCCGGCCGGCCCGTCCATGGGCACCTCACTGCCATGGTTCACTTCTCCGTTGGTTTCCAACCCGCTCTCCTGCTTGCCGCTCAGAGGCGTGTATTTCCACGGGAAGCTCTATTTCTCCGGGGAAACCGGAAAAACCACGTCCCCTTCCAAGTACTAGCCGACAACGGTACATGTGACCCGGCGGGAACAGAACAAAGATGTCCAGTCCCCTTGCAGCCAGTGCCCGCCGGAGGCTTGGGGCCACGGGCCTGCTGGGCCCTGGGGGTGAGTCCGTGGCCCCTACGGAAGGGAGCCCACACCGGCCCCCGTCAGCGTCGGTGCAGGGCTTCCTGGAGGAGACGTCCAGGCAGGGGCACCAACTGGGCAAAATGCCAGCGCAGGGGCACCTGAGGAGTGGGCTGCCCTGGGAGGAAGAAAGCCAAGCCCCAAAGCCCTCCGCGTACGCCAGACACAGGGTAGGGCTCACAGCAGGGCCCCTCTGGCAACGAGGCACCCAAGTTTATGTGGGTGCCCCCCACCCAGGGTACATTCAGCAGGACGGGACGAGAAGCGGCTGCCCTGTCCAGCCCCCATGGGCAGTGATCTCCACCGGCTCTGTCCCGCTGGCCCACAGTCCCCCGCCCAGTCAGTCCTGGCTATGTGTGTGCCGGCCCGCCTAACCCCCCCCAACCCCTGCTCTGGCCCAGGCGGACGTGGGGAAACAGGCCGGGAAGGAAAGTCCCAGCTGACACCTGCCCCTCTTCTTCCCAACCCGACCCATCAGGACAGGACCCCCAGGTCTTCCCGGCGGGTGTGCCTCGTACCGCCAGGCGGTGGGCCAGCGTGCCGCAGGGCCCAGGCCTCTTGGGCCTTCCGTGGCCAAGCGGACATTTGGAGTTTCGGCCGTCACTTCCCTCCACCCTGACCCTGCTGCCCTTGGGCTGAGCCTGGGCCTCTGCCTGCTTGGAAACTCCAGTCCTTTTGTCCAGTCCCCGGGCCGGTGGGGGCCGGGGGGCAGGGGCCGGTCACTTTCCCCGGGCCTGCCCGCCTCCCGGGCTTCCTGCAGGCCCCGCTGCCCGGCCGTCTGGGGCCTGCATCAGGACCGAGCCGGGAAAGACGCACCGTTGGGCTGGCGCCAGGAAGGCCCCAGGGAGGCGGCGGCCAGCCACGGCCATCCTCCCGGGCGCAGGGGCTCAGGCACCCGCTCCGCTGGGGGGTTAGAAGAAGGGGTCCCACCAGGCGGCCCCCAGCCCCTCGAGCCGGGCGTCGACGCACGCAGCCCCGCCGAAGCGAACGGGGCCGTTCCCTGCTCCCACCTGCACCGGAGCCTCCCCGGGGCCAAACCCATCGCAGCACCCGGTGGGCGCCCCCGACCCGTGGCCCCGCAGCCCCCGCAGGGCCCGGGCCGCACCTGCAGATGGACTCCTCCAGGAGTCGCGCCCGCTGCTCGTCCTCCTGCATCTGTCTCCTCAGGCCCTCGTCGCCCTCCGAGGCCGCGGGCGGCGTCCCCTCCAGCAGCCAGCGCTCCCGCAGCGCCTTAGACTGGGGGCAGGGCCGGAGGTCAGAATCGGGCTCAGCGGCCGCCCTGCCCGCCCGCGCCCGGTGCCTGGTCCCCTGGGCAGGCCGCCCCCCGCACCTCCCCCGCCCCGCTCCCCCCGGGACCTTCAGGTGCTGCAGCTGCCGACGGTCGTCCTCCAGCTGCCGCCGCTTCGCCTCCGCCTCGGCCTGCCGCTTCCGCTTCTCCTGGCGACGGGGACGGCACGGAGGTCAGCACGAGGCCGGGGGCACGCCGACCCCCCAAAGTGCCGGGGGCTCTGCCCACTGCACCCTGCGCTCTGGGAGTGGCCCGTTGGGCCCTCCCCAGCCTCGCTGCCCCCCGCTCCGGCATGAGGGTGAGGTCCTAGATGTGTGCCCAGCCTGTACCCCCCAACGCAGGGAGGGTCCTCACGAGCGAGCAGTGTAAGTCCCACATTCGGAGGCCTGAGGGCTCCCTTCCTCTTCCTTTCGCGGGGAGGCGCCAGCAGACACTGGGTCCCCGGGGACTTGGCCACACCCTGGCTCTGAGTCCCCAAGGCCCTGGGATGGGTGAGGGCCGCCCGACCCCTGTCCACAAGGCTAGGGGGCAGGAAACTCACCGCAATGGCTTGGAGCCGCTCCTGCTGAGATGTGGTCTCTGCCGCCAGGACCCTGCGGGGAGGGGATGCAAGGTCACGGTGGGGTCCGCCCCATCCTGCTCTCAGCCCGCCTTCCGCTGGGCGGCCTCCCCGGCTCCCTTCTGCAAAGTGGGGTCCCTCCCCTGCCTCACAGGCAGCGCTGTTCTCTGCACCTAGCCTTATGACCTCATGAAGTCCCCCCACAAACCCTCCCACGGCCCCCTGGGCTCCCTGGGAACAGGGCCCGAGGACAGAGACTTGGGAAGGGTTTGGGGCGGCGAGAGGCTGAGGGGGCCGAGAAAGAGGCGGAGGGACTCCAGGGGTCAGAGGTCGGTCAGGAAGATGGACGACGACCAGGACAGCCCCTGCGTCACGCTCGCACCCACTCGCACCCACCAAGCATCTCTTGTCCAGCCCCAGGAGGGACTCGTGCAGGACTCTGGCCCCACCGTCCTGCCCCTGGGACGTCCCCTCTCGAGAAGCCGCTTCCCTGGAGTCTGCCCGGAGCCCCAAGACACAGAAAGGGCTCCGAGCACCCCAAGAACACACAGGAAGAAGAGGCAAACCCGAATTCGGCCCCAGACCCCCTCTCCTGGCCACTGCACGCTTTCCGAAAGCCACACGGTATGGTTTTTGCCTTAAAGCCGCATGGACCAGGAGCTTGATGATGTCAGAGGCGAGGAAGGGACAGGCCCTGTGGGGGCAGGCAGCAGGCCCAGGGCCAGGAGGGAGGGTGAATCCTTCCTGCCCTCCCCCTCCCCTCGGCTCCCCTGAGCCCCACTACCCACGCGGCAGGCCGGGGAGGAGACTGCACATCCCGCCGCTCCCTTCCACGGTCTCTCAGGGGGTCCCTGGGAACGGCACACAGTAGGTACTCCGTGAAAACGGTGCAGCCCTGAGCAACCGCATACGAGGCACCTCATAGTAACCTTGGCCTCCGGGGCTGGGGGACCAGGCAGGGCCTGAAGAGGAGGCGGGTCCGGAAGTCTGTTCTCAGCCCAAACCCTGAATGACCCCAGGCCACTCATGCAGGCCTCAGCAGCCTCCGGGGGGCAGGGCCCGGTGCCCACAAGGAGGGACTCTGAGCCGTGGGAGCCGGACCCCTCACGTCCCCCTACCCACTCCAAGCCCCTCATCTGCACAAGGACTGAAATTACAGACCCCCCCCCCCCAGCCCTTGGCTCTGGACCGGGATTAGGAGCCATTCTGTGGCCTGCAAAAACCCCCCACCCCTTCTAGGCCTTGGTCTCCTGCACAAACAGCAAGAACAGACAACCCAGCCCCTGCTCGGTGCCCCTCCCCCAGGCTTCGGAAAGGAAGGGAGGCCCGAAGTCACACACTGGGCTGGGCCCGCCCTTGAGCCGCAGCCCTCCCCAGGCCCAGGTGGCTGCTCCCGGTGGGCGTCGGTCATGAACTGCAACGCCTCTCCACCCGCTCCCCTCGGGTTCGGCTTCCTGACCTAGCTGAGACCCACGGAATCATCTGGCTCTCACGCCCCAGCCAGGTGACCCACCCAGCTCTTCCCTTCCTGGCGGGTGGCACCTGCCCCTTTTGTGCTTCCCGGGGACCCCAGCACCAGTCACACCCTCTGTGGCTTCCACCTCTCCTTCCTCAGGGAGGCTGGGTTCAGCTGGGTGGAGCTCAGGAAAGGCTTGATCCAGCAGGGCCCGATCCACTACATTTCTGAGTCGGCCACACTGTCCTGTGTAAACCGGGCAACGTGACACTTCCCGTGTTCCCTACAGAGACCCACCGTCCACTTTTGGCAAACCTCCCATTTTCCATCCCATGCATCTACCTCCCTGGCCCCTGACAGCCCCTACCCACCCCCCAACCAGAGCCAGAACAACTCAAACAAGAATCAGAACGACTCATTCTCCTGTTCTGAAGTCTCCCTGGCTCCCATCAGCCCTTGAAAGACAGGCTAGTGCAGCCCAGCCCTGCCTACTTCTCTGTCCTCACCTCCTCCGTTCTCCCGTTTGCTTACTCTGCTCCAGCCACCAGGACCTTCCGGCCACACGGGAATAGCACCAAGCTCGTTCTTACTTAGAATCATTGCGTTACTGTTCCTCCCGCCTGGTATGCTCTTTCCTTGGCTGAGAAATGAAGCCCAGAGAGGGCAAGTCACTTGCCCAGTCACACAGCTGGGAAGAGGCAGAGCAGGGACTAGAACCACAGCAGCCCAGCTCTGGGTCACACGGCATGCGGACCCTTTCCCAGCTGTCACGCCTCCAGGGACCCAGCGAGAAGGAGGCAGAGCCGGGGGAGGGGCGCGGAGTGGCTGAGACCCCGGCGCACACAGGGCCCGGCAGGACAGAGGCCCAGCGGCCCAGCAGGCAGGTTGTCACTGAGGCAGGACACAGGGACCGCTCTGGCCAGCCTGCCCGGCCTCAGACAACAAGGCAGGCAGTGTCCCCGCCTGGGTGGTGTGTCCCTGCCGGCTGAACCAGGTCAGGGGAAGGTCAGGCGGGCAGTGAGGAGCAGCGCACGGGGCCCCGGGAAGAGAAATCCATTCCTCCCCATCAACGTCCCTGTCCCAGCCCGAAGGGCATAGGCCCTGTGCCCTGCTCCCCAGGCCTGAAGGCGCCAAAGTGGCCCCGCCCCAGGCGCCACCCCCCCACGGGGCCCACGGGAGGCGGTCGCCCTGGCAACTGCACCGTCCCCATGGCAACGCGGAGGCCGGCATGCAGGGGGGTTGGGCCGGCGCAGAGCTTCTCCCGCCCCCAGCCCGGCCCTGGGGGGCTAAGGGTTTCCTGCCCTGGGCCTCAGGGGCTGCTGGGGAGGGTGGGATGCAGAGAGGTGACGGGGCCTACCGGCCCCCCACGCCTGGGGGTGTTTCCCGCCCTGGTGTCAGGGGACAGGACTCTCCCCAGGGCAGTTCTGGACCGGCCCCTAGGGCCAGGTAGCTCAGGTCAAGCCAAGATAACGCTCAGCATCGTTAAGTCCAAAAAATAAAACGAAGTACGACCACAGAACCTAATTAAACATCAGTAAAGTAAGAACACCGCAGCCCTGCACTCGCCGCCCTCCACGGGCAGTCCCGGCCCGGTCCCCCGGATGGGAGCCAGAGGGCAGAAGGGGCTGCGTGTGTAGGGGACACTTGCTGAGCCCAGCAGGAGGGTGTGTGGGGCAGGTGGGGCCATCACCCCGGCCTGTCAATGCAGGACCTGAAGCTGCCCCGTGGGGAAGCGGGGGCCCGGGGCCAGCCAGACGGGCTCCTGCGTGTGCGCAGTGTACACACGGCCCTCAGAGCACAGGGTCCCCCTGAGGCCCTGCCCGGCGCCCAGCGGTGGGGGGACGCTCCCATTGTCAGCGGATGGCTGAGACGCTCGCCAGGGCTCAGGGAGAGACTCAAGAGCCCAGATCGCAGGACCTGCTGGGCAGAGGAACTGAGGTGCGGCAGCTGTCCTCACGGGCTGTGTGACCCAGGGCAAATCAGCCTGTCTCTGAGCCTCCACAGGCTCAGCGGGGCAACAGGCCCCCTCGAGGCTGCTGAAGGAGGGACACGCCCTCCAGGAGGCCCGCCCTCCGCACACACACTCCTGTCCTCCCCTGATTATTTTTACAGAGCTTGGAGCAAATTCTGGGCTCGAGCCCCAGTGTGGGTGGCTCAGGACTGGGGAGGGTGTGGGCTGAGCGTGCCTGAGATAATCCTGGCTTCAGGAGATGAGCTAATGAGGCCCAAACCCAGCGGCCCCGCGGAGGCCTCAGCCTTGGGACCCATGTAGTTTTTCAAGGCACCAGAGAGGTCACGCAACCCGCCCAAGGTCACCCAGTAGGCAGGAGGAGGAGGCTGGCGCTGGTGGGGTCGAGCCCGTCTTTCCAGAGCCCTTGCAGCAGCATGAGGGGTCTGGGCCGGACTGGCACCGAGCCCAACACCAGCAGCGGCCTCCGCTAACTCAAAGGAAACAGCTGACTGTGCCCTTGGCCTTGGGGGCAGGGATGGGGAGCAGAGAGCCTCACCGAGGTTGGGGGGGAGGGAGGGAGCCCTGTGGCCCTTGCTCCACTGGGGCGGCTGGAGTGGGGGGCTCCCAGCTCCCTGGGGGGCCTTCATCTGCCCTGAGCCCCAGAACCTTCCTTCCTCCAAACCGTCCTACATAACCCTCAACCTCTCATCCGTTTGCCCCCATCCTCGACCAGCCCCTGCCTTCCACTGCCCTTCCTCCACCTCCAAGCTCAGGTCAAGGGCCACTGCCTCTTCCAGGAAGCCTTCCGGATGATCCCCAGTGAGGGGAGGAATTCTCTTCCTCCGAGACCCTGAGCGCGCAGCACAGGGGACCGCTGCTGTCACCGGTTAGATGACCAGCTCAGGAGGCACGCACAGGCCTTCCAGAATGCTCAAGGCAGAGAAGCATCACTTCCATGGTGGAGACTGAGATCAGAGCAGGCCAAGACCCCGAAGAGCAAACCTGTTGCCTATTAACCAGGAGGGCGGGTGGACCCTGCCCTGGGCCCTCACAAGGGCAGGGCAGTGGGGCATGAATGGGAACGACGGCTCCAGAGGCTTTCTCCAGCTTCAAGCCAGCTGGGCCTCAGTCCAGCTGCAGAGACCAGCCCCAGAGCACCGGCCCCGCTCCCCGCCGACACTCCGGGCATGCTCCCACCGCAGAACCTTTGCGCTGGCTGCCCTCTGCCCGCTGTGCTCTCTCCCAGGCCTCACTAACTGCCTCAGGCCTTCCCTCAGAGTCTCCTCCTCACGGAGGCCTCCTCTGTGCCCCCAGTCCCTTCCCGGGCTCCCCACCAACCGCCACCCTATAGCCATTTCACTTATTTTGTCTCTTATTTCCCTGCAAGGACAGTGTCTCCTTCTGTCCCCACCATGTCCCCAGCACCCAGGCCACAGCAGCAGGGCACGTGTGAGTGACGCACATTCAAGGAACGTTCGCTGGACGGGGTGTCAGTCAGGTCCCACCCAAGAACTCCCTCCCCGTCACATTCCTGTCCCCACCCCCGTGGGCCCCCGTCCTACGGGCGCTTCTTTCTTTTCGAAGAACCTAAGCTCTAACGCTCATCTAAGACAGGACGTGGCCCCCACATCCAGCGGAGGACAAGGGACAAGCCCCGACCACTTCAGAAGTGACTACGCAATTAGAGTATAAAACGGCCCAATGTCCGTTGACAGATAAACAGATAAACACAGGTCCCCACGCACGGGAGCATCCCTGGCCACCAGCAGCAGCGAGGGCCCCATGCACCGCCCCAGGGACAGACCCGAGCCCACGACGCGCAGGGAGGGGACAGACACAGGAGGCCACATGGGGTGTGAGTCGACGCGGGTGACGTGCCCACACCAGGCCCCTCCACGGATGGGAATGGGGCTCGCGGGGACCGGGGGCTGGGAAGGGGGTGATGGGGGGTGACGGCTGGGTGTGACAGAACGTTCCGGACCTAGACAGAGCCGAGGGTCGTACAACCATGAACACACCCGGATTACCTGCTGCTGGCAGTGAGAACGCACTCAGCCGCACAGCAGGAACGCGGACCCTCTCACCCTGGGCTGGGCTGCGGCCAGAGCTGGGGTCCAGCCACCCCGCGGGGCGTCGTAAGATCTCACCAGCCCTGCCCTGAACCCCGCCTGGTTTGAGCACAAACCGACCGGGGCAGGGCCTTCTTACTCCGCGACAGACGTTACCAGAAGTCCCCTGCAAGCTCCCGCCCCTCAGCTGGCCTTCACCGCCCCACAGGGGCTTCCCCGTCCACAGACCCTCTGCTCTCCCAGGCCGGGCTCCCATCCCGCCACGACCCTTCGTCCACGCAGCAACTCGCACCCACTCCGAGTCCTACCTGTCTTTCCCACCACCAGGCCCGGCTTGGGCTCCCCTCCGAGCTCCCCGCCTGATCCAGACTATCCCGTGATGGGCTCAGATGGTCCCTGCGCTCCTGCCTTGAGCCCTTGGGCAGAAGACAAACACCTCAGCCTGAGGTCCCACTCCCCAGACACCAAGACCTGCACTCCACCATCCCATGCCACGTGGGGTCCCTCTGCAGCCCGGCCAAAGGGTCCCTGTCCCTGTGTGTCCCGGGACTGCACCATCTCTCCCTGACCCAGGGGCAGCTCTGACTTCAGGTCTCTGCTGCCCAGACACGGGTCTCCCCCCACAGCCCCGGCACTTTTCTCGGAGCCGCCCCCATGTAAGTGTCCACACAGAGCCCGACTTGCTCCTCAGACCCCAGAGCCGGGGATCCCCCGCGGACACCATCCACGGCTGCCCATGGCTCCCCTACGGGGCCCTCCGGGCCTTTGCACAGGCCAGGCCCTGCGCCAGGCACACCCTTCTGCCCACCGACGTGCACCTTTCCTCCCTTCTTTCTCAGGATTTACTTACTAGAGAGCGTGTCTGTCTGTGCAAGCGGCGGGAGGGGCCGAGGCAGCGGGAGAGTCTCAGGCAGCCCCGCGCTGAGCGCCAGGCTGATCCCGGGCTCGCGCCCTGACCCTGAGATCAGGACCGAAACCAAGAGTCCGATGCCTAACCGGCTGAGCCCCACAGGCCCCCTAGGTACACCCTTCAATGCTTTCTACAGAAACAGTCCGTGAAGGGAGGGACCGGGAAAGCCTCCCCAGACCACAGAGAGGACCGTCCATGGGCTCCCGCAGGGCCTGCTGCTACGCGCGGCTGGTAGCTTGGCAGCTGCCGCGGAAATGACCCGACGGCTCTCCTCCACGCAGAAGGCAGAAAGAAATAGGGTCCCAGACTTGGAAAAAGTTAGGAATTGTTTTAAAGATCATCAGCTCATCCCCCAGCATGAGCTTGAAGACGGACCGCACCGCAGGGCCAGGGAAGAACTCCCGCGGGGGCACTCAGCGCCTGCCCGCTCCTCTCCTGCATCCTGCCCGGGAGGAGACGCGGCGCACTCCTGTCCCCACGCACCAGATTCACCAAGGAAAGTGAGCGACACGCTCAAAGGCTCATGGAGGGGTCAGGACCCCACCTGTCCATGCACCACCCCCAAATCAGCAGACACAGAAGGGGTCCCTGGGGGGGCACAGGTACAAGGCGGATGCTTTAGGGGCGAAAGCCACCTTCCACGTGACCGGAGACACCTAGGAACGCCCAGACCACAGCCCCGCGGGACACGGGAAGCTGCAAAGACCCCTCCACGCCCCAACTCTGGCAGAGGAACCCAGAAGCAAGTACGTCCCAGCTGTGTGGCCCTGGGTGTGTCAAGGTCCCTCTGTGCCTCACGTTCCCCACCTGGTAGGGCGGCTGTGAAGATCCAGCAAGTTCACGCCGACAGAGCCTCAGAACAGGGCCCGGCACACAGCAGGTGCTTACTAAACGTTAACCACAGTCTGGAGTTCCCGCCACCACCTCCACTGCCCCTGGAATGTTCTTTCCCTTCAAATCCACTGGCTGTTTCCGCGGTCCCCCTTGTTTCGGAAGGAAATGCTACATCGTTATCGAGACTGAGAAGCAGAAGGGGCTCCCACAAGCATCGGGGTAAAGACACTACAAAACAGCTACAACGAGAATAAAATCGTCTCATTAGGTTCAGTTACCAGGGGCCTGGGCTGCCTTTTTAGCCGGCTCCGTCTGGTGCAACAGGGAGACGAGCCCGTGGGAGAGAGACCTAAGGACCCACTTCGCGCGCGGCCGAGACCTGCTCCCGGAGGGTGTCCAGGCCTGGGCAGGGAAGGGATGGGGTCTGGGAAGGAACGTGCCTCCGGCCCCGGCCCTGAGGTCTGAGACTTGAGGAGAGGAGGACGGGAGTCTGAGCGTCCGAGAAAGGCTGCTCAGAGCTAACTCAGCCCTAAGACCAGCCAGCCCGAGGCTCCCGGGGTAGCAGCCCCTCGCCCTGGGACCCCCAGCAAATCCCTCCCAGAGCAGGATTTCCACCCGGCGGCGCCTGAGATGCTCCCAGGAGCGTCTGTCATTCCGTCCCACCTCAGCAGCCCGCCCTCTGCCTCCCTGGAGTTACCGGAGAATTACTGTTAAGGGGCGCCTGGGCGGCTGGATCGGCAAAGCATCGACTCCAGATTTCGGCTCAGCCGCGACGCCGGGGCCTGGGATGGAGCCCGGAGTCGGCGCCTTGCTCAGCGTGGAGTCAGTCTGCTTCTGCTTCTCCCTCTGTCCCTCCCACACTTGCATTCACAGGCTCGCTCTCAGAGAAATGAAATCTTTTTAAAAAAAGTTGCTGGGGGGGGGGCGCCTGGGGGGCTCAGTGGGTTAAGCCTCTGCTTTCGGCTCAGGTCATGATCTCAGCGTCCTGGGATCGAGCCCCGCATCGGCCTCTCTGCTCCGCAGGGAGCCTGCTTCCTCCTCTCTCTCTGCCTGCCTCTCTGCCTGCCTGTGACCTCTATCTGTCAAATAAATAAATAAAATCTTAAAAAAAAAAAAAAAAAGTTGTTGGGCCGCCTGGGTGGCTCAGTGGGTTGGGGCCTCTGACCTTCGGTTCGGGTCGTGGTCCCGGGGTCCTGGGATCAGGCCTCGCGTCAGGCTCTCTGCTCAGCGGGGAGCCTGCCCCCCCCCCCGCCCCCCGCCGCCTGCCTCTCTGCCTGCTTGTGATCTCTGTCGAATAAACAAATAAAATCTTTTTTTAAAGAAAGAACTGTTAATGGGACGCCTGGGTGGCTCAGTTGGTTAAGCGGCTGCCTTTGGCTCAGGTCATGATCCCAGCGTCCTGGGATCGAGTCCCACATTGGGCTCCGTGCTCGGCAGGGAGCCTGCTTCTCTCTCTGTCTCTGCCTGCCTCTCTGCCTGCCTGTGCTCTCTCTCTCTCCCTCTGTCAAATAAATAAATAATAAAAATCTTAAAAAAAAAAAAGAACTGTTAAATCCTCAAATTGTTAAATTAACAAAAACTAATTTAATCTTTAATTTAATGCTTACATTAACAAAATTTTGTGAAATTCTTAAGTTTATTTTTAAAACAAACTCGTCAGCATCACCATAAGCCACAACCACCTCCGGCAACTCCAATGGCAAAAACCCACGGAAAGGGAGTGAGGGGTTCGGTCCCCGCGGCTGCCTCCAGGCCGAGGGCCCACTCTGCCCCCTGGAAAAGGAGCGCAGGCGAGAGCGAGGGGTAGGTGCTCCTCGGGGGATGGCACCAGATAGGGCCAGTCCCCAGCCATCATCAGCCCAAGCACCCAGACAGAGGCCTTCTCGCCTGGCTCCTCAGTCCCTGCCCAGGTCTGCACCCAGAAAACCCACAATCCATCCGGCGCAGAGCCCGTGGCATTCTGTGCCGAGAGGCACAGGGGCGGGCAGCAAGCAGCCAGGGGTGTCTGCGTGTGCTGAGTGACTCTGGGGCAGTGTCTGCCCCCCTCTGGGCTTCGGTGTCACCAGGGAGAATGAAAGCGACAGCAGGAAAGGAAACAGCAGAGTCCGACAAGACTATCCCTTCATTCTTTGGCTCCACGTGGACATTTTCCTAGTTCTTCACCCCTTGTCCCCTCAGCAGCCCCCTCCCCGCTCCCACACTCCGCTCGGGGTGCTCAGGGGTGCTCAGGGTCTGCCGTCAGGAGGCCTGGAGGCTCCCCGTGGGCCTGGGGAGCAGAGCAGATAAACAAGTCGGGGAACCTAGTGCAGACACATCCGGGCCCTGGCTCCCCTGAGCCCTGGCTGGGCTCCCGGGGCGGGTGGGGGAGCAAACTGGGCTTTTGTCCGGGTTTTCAAAAGCAGAGGACATCCATCGGGTGTTGCCTTCCTGGGGAGGGCGGGAGGGAGCGGCTCCCCCCCAGCCGAGGGTGTGGCAGGTGGTGGGCTCACACCCAGCGAGAAGGGCAGGAGGAGACGGTCCCGTGGGCTGTCTGGACCTCCATGTCCAGGCCTCTGGCCAGGGTGGGGACCTGGTTCACAGCAAGGTGCCTGCCAGGCCTCCGGGATCCCAGACCCCGCTTCCCATCCCCTGGCGTCATAAACACACCCGGCAACCTTCCAGCGCCCACCTGTGCGAGTGGGGCCTGGGGGTCACCCTGATGCCAGGAAGAGAGTGGACTCTGCCTGGAATGCCCCTCGCCGAGCCTGTGTGAGAACTCTCTGCCCCCAGCAGCTCCACACCGACCCCCCAAGGACCCAGGCCCACCCCACCTGCGCCACAGCCCAGCCAGGCTCTTGGCTACACCACCTGGGGCCCCATCTTGGGGCCACTTTCCTTGGGAAAGGACCAGACCCAGGCTCGCGGGCTGGAAAGCACCTGGACGTCCAGGCCCGCACACATCCCGGACAAGGAAGGCTCCGGAGCAGCCCCCTCTCTCCGGCGGTTCTCAGGACACGTCTGGCGGCTGGACCCAGGCAGGCGCAGGGCCCGGACAGCGCCGTGGCCCTGGGGGAGAGCCGCCAGCGGGAGCCGGACGGGGAGCGCAGGGACGGGGAGCGCGAGCTCAGGCTGGGGATAGGGCGGCGGTGAGCTCCAGGCCGGCGCGGGCCAGTGGGAGCGGTCGGTCCCTCACCCCCAGCCGCTCTGCAGCCCACAGGTGGCCCAGGTCGAGGCGAGCCCGGGGCGCGGGCGGACACCCGCCCCCCCCCCCAGCGCCCTGGGCCGCTCCCGCCGCTGCCGCCCGAGTCCCGTGAGCCCGTGGGCCGCCGGGGTCGGAGGCGGGGGAGGCCTCGGGCCGGGCGCGGCCCACCCGAGCGCGTCCCCAGCCGAGCCGGCGTCCCCGAGGCCCCTCGCCGCCTCCCTCTCCGCGCGGGGCCGCGACCCCCGCCCTCTCCTCCCCGCCGCGGCCCCCGCCGCCCGCCTGCGGCCCGCGCGCCTACTCACTCCATTTCCCCGCGCAGGTCCGGGTGGGTCGGCGGTGCCGGGCGGCGCGGGGCGGGCGCGGGGCGCGGGGCGGGCTAAGGCCTGGCGGCCGGGGCTGCGCGGCGCGGGGGCGGCGGCACCGGCTCGGGCATCGCCCCGCGCGCGGCTGTTTATTGTCCGGGCGGCGGCGGGCGCAGGGGGTGGGCTGGGCGCGCGCGTCGTCGTCGCCGCCGCCGCGCGTCCTGCGCTCGCTCCCCGCGCGCTCCCCGCGGGCTCCCGGCGCCGCCGCCCCGCGCCCGCCCCCTGCCGGCGCCGCTGCGGGCCTGCCCAGCCCAGGGGCCCCCGCCCCGCCCGCCCGCGGCCCGCAGGGGACGCGGCGGGGGACACACAGCCCCGCGAGCCAAGGACGGCTGGGGCCGGGGAGCGCGTCCTGGCCGCGCTGCGACCTGACGGTCCGCGAGAAGCGCGTCCGGGGAGGGCGCCGGCCGGAGCCAGATGCGCTGCTGGGGCTGAGCCGCACCTGCCGGGGGGAATGAAAACACGCCTTTGCCCAGCGCTGGGCCGTCCGCATGCCTCCGTTTAACCCGCCCGCAGCTCGCGTGGCCACACCGCGGGTCCCTGCGGCCCGAGCGAGTGAAGGGGCCGGGGAGAGAGCCCTCCGAGCGCAGGCTCTTCCCAAGAGCACTGGGGAGCCATAGCAGACTTCAGAGCAGGAGGGGGGTCAGCCTGGTTTATTTTGGGGAAGGCCCTTCCCGCTGCCAGGTGGGGAGTGGATGAAGGACAGCAAAGAGGGGACTCCCAGGGACAGGATGGAGGCTGGACCGGGCGGAGGCAGGAGGATTCTGGACAGACCTTGAAAGGGGAACCGGCAGGACCGCCGCCAGATGGGATGTAGGGCAACAGGTATCAGAGTCCCCCGTCTCCTGGCGACCCCCCCGGAACGACACAATGACACGGACAGGGTTGGAGGGATGACAAGGCTGACATTGGGTGGGTTCCGTGTGAGGCCCAGGGTAGCAGTGGGGTCCCCCAGCCTGGGGAGGCCTGGGCAAGACGATGCCACCCGCTTCCTTCTCGTCTCTCCTGAGGCCACGTTGCCGGTGTCTCCAGGTAGACCCCACAGGCCGGAGCGAGGCAGCGCCTGTCCCCACCAACATGCGGACGGGGCCCCGATGTCCCGGGTTCCTATAAGAACACTGGTCCTGGCCCTGAACACATACGGGGTCTGGAGTGGCGGAAGGTAGTCGTCAGTAAAAGGGGGTGTGTGCGTAGTGGGAAATAACCTCAAACGAGCCCTGAACAGGGAGGGTCTTTGCCTCTTCCTGTTTGCTGGGCATGTGTACCCCCTCCGCACAGTGAGGCGAAATCACACGCCAGGAACACACAGAAAAGCCCCGAGAAGTCTCAGGGCCCTAGGCGGAGAGCCTGTGTGCCCTGGGTCTGTTTCTTAACCTCTCTGGGCTTCCTTCCCCCACCTCACAGGGCTGCTGGAGGCTGCGAGAGCGCCGGGCACACAAGCTCAGGGTCCGCACTTCCGCAGAGGATCAGAGAGTCCGTGTGTTCGGCGTCCCGGGCCAGACGGTCTCTGTCACGAGGACTCAGCTCTGCCCTTGCAGCGTCCAGGCCACCAGAGGAAGACACAGATGCATCCGTGTGGCCGTGTGCCAGTAAAGCTTTATTTACAGAGCAGGTGCCGGGCCAGGTTTGACTCCAGGTGCCCAGCAAGAGCGGGGGGGGGTCCATCGCTGTCCCCTCTGCCTCCAAGTCCGCGAAGCCACACAGATTCCTCTGGTACCTGCTGCGGCCCCGACCCGTCCGCTGCCTGGACACAGAAGCCTCACCCTGGGACATGGGTATTTTGGGTCTGGAGGCTTGAGGGATTGGTGGGTGTGTTTTTCACAAGAACAGGAGGGGAAGGAGGAGAGTGTACTCATGGGGGGCTGATGGGAGCCATGGTCCCCATCCCCATATTCCTGTCCCTTCCCCGCCCTCACCTTCCCAGGGTGCCCACCTCCCTCAGATCAAAAGCAAGGTCCTCGCAGGGTCCCTGAACACGGGCTCCAAGACCCACGGTCTCGGGCACGTTCCAGGGGACCGGCCTGGAGGCGACGCCCCAGGAGACGGGGACACGGGGCGGGGCAGAGACAGTGAGCAGGCAGGCCTCGGCCAGGAGGTGGGCCAGGGCGGGGCGTCCTGGGGGCCAGAGCCGAGCTTTCTCCCGGAGAGATGGCCACGTCACCCGTCTCCCCTCCTCTCTCTTCAGTGCCCAGCCGCCCCCATCCCAGTCTGAATCACTGTACCCTCGGCTGGCCCCTCGCTGGGCCACGTGCCCCCACGGTTTCCATGACGACATCCCCCCCACACCACTTCGTTGGCCCCCTCTGCTCATCCTGGGTATGGCCATCCCCAGGGCTTGGCCCAGCACCCTGTCCTGCCCTGAGCTCCAGCCTGCACCCGACATCCTCTGGGACCCTGGGACTTCGGGGCGTTCTCAATGCCCAAAGCCCCCTCCTCCCCGTCCCTGAGTCAGAGAGGCCCTTACCTCCCCGGGCTCTGATCCCAGCTCAGGCCTTGTGTCCACGCCGCCCCGTCACCAGCGCCGCAATTTCCCGGGTCTCCCTGCTTCTTCTGTGCACGGGACAGCTCTGTCCTAACCTGTCCCCATTAGACACCTGCTGTGGCTCTCCAGGGCCCTGTGGCCTACCTCCCGGGTCCAGCGGAGCCCTGCCAAGCCTTGCTCTCCCTTCATTCTCCACACCCCACATCCAGACACCCCAGGTCAGCACCCGCCGCGCCCACCTCCAGGAGCATCTCCCGCTCTTGCCCATGGTCACTGGGTCTCCCCGGTTCCCGGCTTTAGAGCCCTATCCCCTTCCCTGTCCTTTTCTGGCCACCCTTGTGCCACTTAATACTTCTGGCAGACGATGTTATCCACCTGGTCCCCCTGGGCACAGACCTGTCTTCCCAGCACACACAGCAGGTGCTCAGCAAACTCCCACTGATGACCAGTTTCCTGTCTCCCACGGTCCACTTTGAAGCCCCCGTAGGGCAGAGGGCGCCAATGCCATGTGCAGATGGGCACGTGGGGCCTCTGCAAGGGGGGCCTCGGGCACCCAGGCCCTTGCTGACCCCCCTCTGACACTCAGAGATGCCCCAGTCACCTGCCCCCAGAGGTGGGGTGGCTCTAGGGACCCCAGTAATGGCCAAGCTTCTTCCCTCAAAGCCCTCCCCAGGAGGAAAGCAGGAGCCGTGAGGGCGGACAAGGTAGGCAGAGCTGGCGGGGCTCTGACCCCCAGCCTCAGTTTACCCACTGGTTCCCCGTGTGCGAGGCGCTCACCCCTGCACACCCCTTCCTCAGCTCTCTGCCAGACCTCTGGGAGCGGGGCCGGGAGAGGTCTAAGACAGGTAGATGGGTGCGTGCAGCCCCCCGCTCGCGAGGGCCCGGAGTCCAGAGGGGCGCTCGTGGGACACAGGACGTCACGGGGGGCTGTGTTTACTCCTGAGGCAGCCTGGCATCTGCCACCAGAAATGAGAAGTGATGTCGTTGGAGCGCTCATGACCATAACGGAGAGAAAAGTGTGTGGGTCAGACAAGTGGCCACGGAGGGATCAGTGCTGCTACGGTCCCCCTCCCGCTGAGCTGCTCGCGCTAAGCTGCTGAGACACCGAGGAGGGCACCCCCACCTGGGCCGGCCGCCCACGAGGCTCAGTCCCATAACTTCGACTCTCACAAGCCCCCTGAAGGGGCCGGGAAAGGATGAGCCAGACAGAAGACGCTCCGGGGCTCCCCCTCCCCAGCTTCATGGCCCGAACCCCAGGCCCGGCTCAGGTCAGGCCCTGCACAGAGCCATGCCCTGTCCTCCTGGCCTGTGCCATGGCCCTGGGAGCCCCAGCCCTCGCAGGTGAGGGATGCAGGACTGTTCTCGGTCTCACAAAGCCCGCTGCTCTGGCTGAGTCAGCTCTGGGTCCCAACTGCCATTGGCAGAATCTAAATGCGCTCCTGGGGAGGCTGTGTCCTCTGCACCTGACGGGCACTCAGAAAAAGAAATTCACATAGAGGGGCGCCTGGGTGGCTCAGTGGGTTAAAGCCTCTGCCTTCAGCTCAGGTCATGATCTCAGGGTCCTGGGATCCAGCCCTGCATCGGGCTCTTTGCTCAACAGGGAGCCTGCTTCCTCCTCTCTCTGCCTGCCTCTCTGCCTACTGTGATCTCTCTCTGTCAAATAAATAAATAAAATCTTTAAAAAGAAAAAAAAAGAGGGGCGCCTGGGTGGCTCAGTGGGTTGGGCCGCTGCCTTCGGCTCGGGTCATGATCTCAGGGTCCTGGGATCCAGCCCTGCATCGGGCTCTTTGCTCAACAGGGAGCCTGCTTCCTCCTCTCTCTGCCTGCCTCTCTGCCTACTGTGATCTCTCTCTGTCAAATAAATAAATAAAATCTTTAAAAAGAAAAAAAAAGGGGCGCCTGGGTGGCTCAGTGGGTTGGGCCGCTGCCTTCGGCTCGGGTCATGATCTCAGGGTCCTGGGATCGAGTCCCACATTGGGCGCTCTGCTCAGCGGAGAGCCTGCTTCCCTTCCTCTCTCTCTGCCTGCCTCTCTTGTGATTTCTCTCTGTCAAATAAATTAAAAAAAAAAAAATCTTTAAAAAAAAAAAGAAAAAGAAAAAAAAAAGAAATTCATCTGACCCTGAGTTAAACTCCTCCACATGTAAAGAGCACCAGCAAATCAATAACAAAAGTAAGTGTTCCGTAAAGGGAGCTCTCAGCATCACTGCCATCACCACCGTTACGGCGGCGGAGTCCGTTCCTACTAGGAGAGCCACCCAAATCCCCCGTGGGAAGACCCTTCAGGGACTCAGGTCCACAGCTCTGGGTTTCAGAGCCTCTGCTGTGCAGCCCAGACAAGTCAGGCTCCCCTCTCTGGGCCTCAGTTTGGGAAATGGAAATGCTGAGCCCCAGCCTGCCTGCTCCTCGGGGCTTTGGGGAGCTTGGTTGTTTGAGACCAGGAGGGACGGTTATGTTTCACAAGCGTTCCCCAGATGGGAAGGAAATGGGCCTGGCTGTGGGCGGAATCAGCCTTTGTCGGAGGCAGCAGCCCAGCCTCGTTGTTCCCTTGCTGTGCAACTGTGGCCAAGCCACGTACCCTCTCTGTGCATCGGTCTCTCCACTGGTCATGGGAGTAGAAACAACGCCGATGTCCCCAGGTGGCTGTAGGACCCCTGCAGCTTGGGGTTGGGGTGGTGCTCATGCCAGTCCCCAAGGGAGTGTGGCCTGGACCACAGCCCCAGTGGCCCAGAGCAGAGTCCCCCATGGCCCCCGAAGACGCATCCCCTTCCAGCGGCAGCCGGGCTCTCGGCTGCCACACGGGGTCGGACCCGAGCAGACGCCACTGTCACAGGACTTTCCTGCAGGGTCTCGGGTCGTGGTGGTTCCTCCCACTGCTCTGACCTGTCCCCACAGACGCAGCAGCTTAGAATGACTTTCCCTTATTACCCGAGCAGTGGGCCTCACTGGGCTGACCTCCGGGGCCAGGCTGTGGTCTGGGCCGCACCCTCCGAGCCCGCCTGCTCCACCCCTGCTGCCCTGCCTTCGAGGCTCTGGGCCTTGTCTGTGAAACCGGAATGATGGCACACAGCAAACCCACGAGACCGGGAACTGCGGCGGGCCAGATATGGCCCCAAAGGCGTCCCCGTCCCTGACGCACCCGGACGTGTCCCCTCCTGCGGCAGAGGGGAGCTTGTCAGGGCCCCGAGCTGGGGGTGACCCTGGATTCCCGGGGGACCCGGCGTCTTCCCCAGGTCCTCACGAGAGGGAGGCAGAGGGCGGGGGTCCCGGAGACGGGCAGACCCCGCGCTGCCGGCAGGGAGGATGGAGGGGGCCGTGGGCCAGGAGAGGGCAGGAGCCGGGTCTCCCTGGGGTCCCAGGGGACCAGCCCTGCCCGTGCCGGGGTTTTGGGACTCCTGAGCCCAGAACTGTCGGAGAATCGGTGTGTGCTGGTGCGATCCACTGGATGTACCAGGTCAGTGGGAGGCCAGGCAGCCTCTGGGGCTGCGGATCCTCACTCCTGTGGTTCTGTCCCAAGGGACCAGGGAGGTGGGGTCATGGGGGGCCACGAGGTGGTGTCCCCCTGAGCCCCTTTATGGCGTCCCCGCAGCTGGTGAAGTCATCTTCCCGTGGCACCCTGGCCACGTGCTTGCTGGTTCAGAGAGGGGCTGGAGCGGGCTGCAGGCCTGGCGTGCTCCAGCCTAGCACCTGGTCCCCTTACCGCCCCGAACAGGAAGGTCAGTGTCCCGGTGCTGTCGGGAGGGCGGACGGCTCGCCAGGCTCCCAAGACCAGCAAGCTGGACAGTCACCACCTCCAGCGCCCAAAGGGGGCCAGGCCGGCAGACGAGGGGAGGGCACTGTGGAGGGAGGGTGCATGAGCCCACCCTTGGCGAGGGGCTCAGGACGAAGCCCGAGTGCACGGCCGCACGCCTGCCGCTCAGGCCACGGCTCCTGCTGTCATCCCGTCTCTCTCCGTCTCTGCCCTGCAAGGGTCTCTCCCCACCCCTGTCCCCCAGCTCTCCTCTCCATCTGCCCCACACACTCGCCAGGCTAGACACCCCCACCCCCACGCCCAGGGTGCCTCAGGCCACGACGACCCCCAGCACTGGTAGAGGCCGGCACACGCATCCATGGTCATCGGGGCCGGACGCCCGTGGAGCGTCTGGCGGGGCCCATCCTGAGGGATGTGCTCTGCACCTTTGCTGGCTCTAGGGACTCTGAGGCGTGGACAGGGTGAGCCTGGAACACCCTCCGGGTGGAAACACCAGCCCCCGTGCCTCAGTTTCCCACCCCTGACCCCCAGGCACCCTCTTCTGCGGGGTCCTCCACACTGTGCAGGCTGAGCGGTACCAGCGGGGGCGACGGGGCCAGGGCTCCAGTCTTAGCACAGCCTCTGCAAGGGGATGTGTGTCCCGAGGCTTCCCCAGGCCCCGCTGCCAGCACCCGGCTCCCAAGCCCTCAGAAGCCTCTGCCTTGCTGGCCGGGGGATCCCTGTCCATGTCCGTGTCCTCCGGCCGGCTCAAGTGTGCATCAGCCGTGACCCCGGCTCACCAGCCCACACCCCGTGTCCCTGCAGAACATCAGCACTGTGGGGCGGGGGGCTGTGTCCCTGTCGCAGTCTCACCACAGGCTCCTGCCACAGGCTGGTATACAGTGGGCACTTGATAAATGCAACCCGGCAGCAACAATCACAGGCCCCAAGGTCTGTGTGGGGCTGCCGACGGGGGCCAGGCAGCATGGGGGCCAGACCCCGTTCACCTCCACCCCGGGAGGCAGCCGTGGGCACGGTGCTGCTGGGTAAACTGAGGCACAGAGGCTGAGTGACCGCTGCCGTCCCAGGACCCCACAGAGCCGGGCTTTGTCCCCGGCAGGCAGCCCCTCGAGTCACCTGCTCTGCTCTTCCCCTCACTGCCCTGTTTCCTGACCTCCTGTGGCTTCTCGGAAGCAGCGGGGCAGAACTGGGCGTTGCTGGCGGGGCCTGGCCGACCTCTGACCACAGGCCACAGCCAGGTTCCCCCTTCTCGGGCCGTTGACGAGGGTGGGGGCCGTGTCTTGCTGAGCTCTGGAGGGAGCCGCCGGCCTGCGACTACCATGGGCCCCAGGGCAGGGGAGCGGGGTCGCCTGCTGCTGACCATGGCTGTGGTCCTCACGCTGCCTCCGAGGCCTGCAGGTGAGAGTCCCTGACTGGCTGGGTCATGGCCCCGCTTGTCTTCGGGGCCGGGGGCTGGGGTGGAGGCCTAGGCCTGGGCTTCTAGGGTGCAGACCCCTCCCAGCATGCTTGGGGCCCTTCCCCGGGCTCCTTGCCCCCTGCCCATCTCGACCCGCTGGCCCCCACGGTCCCCCACCCCAGCAGGTGTCCCGGCTGTCCATTCCCACCGCCCCTCCTCTGGCCCCATCCTGATGCGGTCCCGCCCCGCCCGCAGGCTCCTGGGGCGCCCGGATTATTGGGGGTCACGAGGTGACGCCCCACTCCCGGCCTTACATGGCGTCTGTGAAGTTCGAGGGCCAGCACCACTGTGGGGGCTTCCTGCTCCGAGCCCGCTGGGTGGTCTCTGCAGCCCACTGCTTCGGCCACAGGTGAGCCCACGAGGGGGGCCCTGCCCCCACCTCCGCCACGGGGGGCGGCTCACCTGCCGGCAGCAGGGGGCTCGGGCGTGAGGAGCACAGCCCCGTGTCCACCCCCAGCACCGTGTTCTGATACCGACGTGTGTCACTGCCCCACGATTTGTGAACACTGTGACTGCGCTGGGAATGGAGACACGCAGGGTCACCACCGCGGGGCTCTGGTCAGGGTCCCAGGGGCCGCCGAGGCCCCGGTCTCGCTCTCAAGCCTCCTGCCCCCACAGGGACCCCCGAACGGGCCTGGTGGTGCTGGGGGCTCACGTCCTGCACACCCCGGAGCCTACACAGCAAGTGTTTGGCATCTCAGCTGTCATCAGGCACCCGGACTACCAGCCCGACATCCACGCCAATGACATCTGTCTGCTGCTGGTGAGCTGGGGGGGGCAATGGACTCGGGTCTGGCCTGTCCAAGGCCTCCCCCGTGATGGCCCAATGGACATGTTCGAAAACCAGCGGGAAGGATCCCATGAGCACCCAAGTCAGGTCACGTCCCTCCTCTGCCCTCCGTGCCTCCCACGTCCTCCCCTCAGAGCCCCAATCAGGGTGGACCAACTAGTCAACATCTCAGCATGCTCAAACCCCCGGGGCTTTGCACGGGCCTCCGGGCCCTGCTCCCACAGACACCACCCGGCTCGCTCCTTCCCACAACTCTCCCGAGTCTGCCCGCGCATCCCCTTCTCAGGAGGCCCCCACCGTCCCCCCATCCCTGCCCTCTGGCCCACCTTTCTCGGGTCACCGCCTCCACCTCCAGACTTGGAGGACAGGGATTTTTATCTCCCTCGTGGCCATTTACGGCCCACAGGAGCCCTGGACATTCAGAAGAGCCTCTAGGGCGCCGGATACTCCAATCCCTGCCCCCCAGGCCCCTTGTGGGTTTTCTGGGCGGGAAGAAGCTCCTCCCATAAATGTGGGCTTCCCTCCCTGCCAACACCGCGTGCATCCCTTGGAGCCCCCAGGGCCCCCTCCTGCTTGGGGGCCGCCCCCATATCTTCCACTCAGGTGCCCAAATTCAACTCCAGGCACCCCAGGAAATTTAAAGGGAAAAACTTCAAACCTGCTCTCCAAATATGGAGAAAATTCAAAACCGAGGGACACTCAGCACGACAGAAACAGGTCCCTGGGAACACCAGGGCTTGGGGTGCCATGTTCTCTTGGCAAAACGAGAAGGGGGCAGCGAGCGTCAGCGGCAAACCTCGCATGTGGATTTGCTCGTCTGTGAAACCCCAGAAGCTGGAGTCCACAGCTCACCCATCCCATTACACAGCAGGGCAAACTGAGGCTAGGGTACGGTCAGCGGCATGGCTAAGGCTGAGGAGTGAGCACCGAAACCAGGGGCCCGAGTCATCTATCCCACGAACACTGACTGAGCGCCCGATGTGTGCGGGGCACCGGGGTTACAGCTGTGAACAAACAGCCCCAGGGCTGCTCCCCTCAGAGCCTCTGGTCCAACAGAGTGGCAGCTGAGTAAAACGGCCCAGACGGGGCACAGGGGAGACCAGAAGAGGCTCCATCCTATCCTGGGAATCTAGGAAGTCTCCCCTGAGGAGGTCACATCTAAGCTGAGACCTGAAGGCTGGAGAGGAAAGGTGTTCCAGCCTGAGGCAGGGGCGGGACCAAGGACACGCAGGACATTCATTCTGCCCGGAGGGGAGGGGAGGGCCCAATGGTGAGCCCAGAGGTATTGTCCCAAGAACCACAGGGAGCCACCGGAGGGCTTACAAGCAGGGAGGGGCACTTCTTTCAGCCTGAGAGGGTGAGGCCTGATGGGAAGAGCCTCCTGAGGGCCTGAGGATGGCTGCTACTGATTTCCGTCCTTGAGGCCAAGAAAAGACCAGCTGTCATGAAGGGTAAACTGAGGCAGGGACACTGATGGGTGGTTGGGGGGTAACCCTTAACTCAGCGATTTCTCTGCAGCTGAACCGCTCTGCTGTCCTGGGGCCCGCAGTGGGGCTGCTGAAGCTGCCTCGGAGAGACGCCAGGCCGCTCAAGCCTGGGGCACGGTGCCAGGTGGCGGGCTGGGGCTCCATATCAGACTTTGAGGACCTGCCGCCCGGGCTGATGGAGGCTGAGGTCCGCGTGCTGAGCCTGGACGTCTGCAACAGCTCTTGGAGGGGCCAGCTGAGCCCTGCCATGCTCTGCACCCAAAGTGGGGACCGCCGGCGGCGTGGCTTCTGCTCAGTAAGACAGTCTCCACCCTGCCGGCCTAGGGTATGGGGAAAATGGGCGAGGCCTACAGAGAGGGCTAGAGGTGGGCGGAAGCTTGGGAACTAAGTCCCAGCTCACCTTTGAGACCCCTCGAGACCTCACCTGACGCCCTGGAAGGACAAAGAGTTTTCCAAGGTCACAGGGCTGTCAAGTACAGCCGCGCAGGTTGTACACTGCACAGAGAGCCGCAGATCTGTGTATCCATAAGCAGTGTTCAGTAGGGGGCAGTACACATCGCAGCCAGGCAGTCCCTGCTCCTGAGACCCTGTGTGCACTATGGCAGCCCTGGCCCTGATGCTGAGGGAGAAACTCAACCTGGAGGATTTTTTATTCCAGGCGAGGAGTATAGTGGTTCAAAACACAGACTCTGGGAGTCCAGCTGCCTGGATCCAAATCCAGACTGTGCCACTTCCCAGGTGTGCGGCCTTGGAAAAGCCACCTCACCCCTGGCCCTTTCTCCACCTGTGAAACTGCCAAACCAGTAGTACCTCCTTCCGAGGGTCAGAGCTGGTTCTAGGTTGCGGTTCGGGAGACGGGACTGGAGAGCGGAGCGAGGGGAGAAAGTGCGAATTTCAGGGCGAGTACTCGGGGAGGCTTCTCCGAGGGGAGCACCTCTTGAGCTGAGACTGGAAGGAGTCTTGAGGAGGGCTGAGGGAAGGCGGCAGAGAGACCCCTCTCAGGGCTGCCGCGTACAGCTGCGCAGCTCACCTCCTGCACAAAGTACCGCAGACTTGCACTGCTACACCAGCAGCGTTGGAAGGGGACAGGACGGTCCCAAGGGTATGGGAAAAGCCCGGAGACTGGAGCAAGCTTGCTTTACTTCAGGAGCAGCCTGGGAGGTCGGTGGGGCCAAAACCCAGGGGAAGGAGGGTAGACAGAGGGGTGAGGGCCGGAGGCTCACAGCCCCTGAAGGCTGTTCCGTGTCGCTTCTGCTGGAAGAGCACTAGGCAGCCGTGGAACATTTCGAGGCAGGGAGGGGCCTGGTCAGATTTGCGCACAGAAGCCCCTTCAGGGAAAGAGGCCCAGAGACGGACCCCTGACCTTGTCTTTCCTCCCACCCCCCAGGCGGACTCTGGGGGGCCCCTGGTGTGCAGGAACCGAGCGCACGGCCTTGTCTCTTTCTCCGGACTATGGTGTGGCGACCCCAAGACCCCCGATGTGTACACACAGGTGTCGGCCTTTGTGAGCTGGATATGGGATGTGGTTCGAAGGCCCCGGCCCAGCCCCCTGCCCAGGACCACCGAGTCCCTGCGCAGCCACCGGAACCACAACAGCACCGGGGATACAGATGGGATGGCCAATGATCCAGTCCGCTCCTTCCCCGGAAATCCCACGGCCTGGCAGCTCATCCACAGGCCCCCATGGGCCCCGGGGAAGCCTGGTGTGTATGGGGTTGGGGTGGGGTAGGAGACAGCATCCGTTCGAAATGCAAAGGGCCCAAACGACCAAATAAAACGTTAACCGAATAACCAGACGGGACGGCGCATCTCCAAGGTGCGTCCACGCTCCTCTGAGCTTCTCGTGTGCCTCACCGTGGCGGAGGGTCTGGTTTTGCTACTGCCTCCCCAAGCGACCCCGAGCCACTTGCTTCAGGACCCAGGCCCCTCAGCACCCTTCCCCAGCCCCCAGCCAGGGCAGCCTCCTGACTCTGCCCACGCAGCACCCCCGACGTGGACCTCCTTCAGCCCCAGCTAACCACAGCCATCTCAATCCCCTTTCATCTCCTACCTTAGAAAGGCTTCCTTCCCCCGCCCAGGTCCACACATCATGATCCTCAGCTGTCTCCCTGGCTGCTGCCCACGGCCCAGACGTACACACTGAGGCCCAGAGACAGGAGGAGTCTCCCCCACTCACCACCCTAACAGCACCCCAGGTGCCTGGGTGGTAACCCACTACCAAAGGGGGCGGCACAGAGGCTGGGGGTGGGGGGCAAACCAAGGCTTGGATACTCTGGAGTGGAGTCTTTATTTCTTTGGTGAGGCGGGACCCCAGGCTGGGGGAGGTGGTCTTGTCGGGAGCCCAAGGACACTTCTCAGGGTCACAGGTAAGGCACTTCTGAGGGGCTAGGGGAGGGTGAGCGCAGCTGGCCCCGTGTGGCTCCCCCCCAAGCTTGGAGCTGTGCTCTTGCCTGCTGGGGGCTCCCGATATGTAGCCTAAGCCTCTGGCCCCCATACAGACACGGGGCGGGATTACCCAGCAACAGCCCAGACAGAAGGCAGAGACTCTACCCGAGGCTAGCACCTGGCTGGTGTCAAGACTCCCCAGCCGGCTGCAGGGTGAGGAGGGTCCAGCTGGGCACTGGGTGAGGTTCCGCTGGGACCAGTCTCATGGGACCAGGGGTTCCGATCCAGACCTCATGTGCGGATGGGACCGCAGAACTAGTGTGCCGCTCAGACGCGCAGCTCCGGGGGCAGGGGCTCCTGTGCCCACGGGGTCCTGCCCTAAGGGCACCGGGCCCCACTGGACATAACACTCTGGCCCGAGGCCCATGTCAGGAGACACAGACAGCAGCCCCTCCCCTCACCCCGTCCAGGGGACAAGCTGGGCTTTCCTAAGGGGCCACCACAGGACTTACTGGGGAAACAAGGGCAGGAGAGAAAGTAACCCCAGCGTTCTCGAACTGGCTGGGGACGATGGCTGCTTCCTCGCTCGGCCTGTCTGAGGCCTGGGTAGGTTCTGAGGCTCACTTATACACGCCCAGGCCTTAGTCCCAGTCTAGTCTAGAAGGCTGGGGTGCTTCTTCACTAATTGTCGGCAGGGGTGAGTCCCCAGCCCTCTCTCGTGACGGCGGTAATTAAGTTATCCCTAGAGCAGAAGCAGCGGGGGTCCTCCTGGGCCGCTCCGTGCCACAGTCCCAGGCCTCCTCCCCCAATTCTTCCAACGTATCGTCAGGGGGCTCCCGGTCCAGGCTCGGGGGGGGCGTCCATGGGACATAAATTAGACTCGGCTGCAGCAATAAATAAAGCGGGGAAGCCTTGAACGCCAGGCCCAAGTCGGCCCCACGGGCTCATACGAAGTTCTCCTCCTCCTCCTCCGACTCTGCGTCCGACGGCCCAGGGGCGCCTGCAGAGCGGGGGGGAAGAAAAGAGAAATGGGGGCGCGGAGAGGGGCGGGACGCTGGACCCCGCCGCCGCTCCCGGCTCCGCGCCGCACCTGCACAGCTGCCCGGGTGGCGCACGCCGATAGAGCGGCCCAGGAAGCAGGTGGCCTGGCGGAGGTGGCACGAGGACATGTAGGTGACGTTGTTGTTGCCGCAGAGCTCCTGGCCGGGGCTGGAGGGCGCGGGACAGGGCGCCGCGCGACACACCACGCAGTGGGCACTGCCCGTCTGGTCCACCACGCACGACTGCGGCCGCGGGCACAGGACGTGCGCGCACGACTCTGCGGGCGGGGCGCGGGGGCGGGTCAGGGGCGCGGTCGGGCCGCAGGCAGGCTCCACCCCAGGCCCCGCCCCCGGCGGAAGCCACACCCCTCCGCGCGCCTCGCCCGCACTCCGGCCACACCCAAGCCCCGCCCTGAGTCACGCACCCCCGTCTTCCACCCCACGTGAGCCCCAGACCTCCCCTTCCAAAGCCGCACCCCGGTTTTCCTCATTCCGGCCGACCCACGGCTGACCCAATCCAGAGGCGCCCTCCCGGGAGGCCAGCTGTTAGGCCCCGCCCCGCCGGCCCCGCCCCGCCCCGCCCCGCCGGCCCCGCCCCCACGTACTGCGGCAGCGTCCCGGGTACATGACGCGCAGGTCCGGGTGGCCGCGGCAGCGCGCGGCGCGCAGCTCGCACTCGTCGCGGTAGGTGGCGCCGTCCGAGCCGCAGACCTGCAGGCGCGCCGGGAGCCCCGCGCAGTCGGGCGCGCACTCGCAGCGCGGGCGGCCCCCCTGCATGCGGCACGCCTTGCCGGGGCCGCACTCCACGCCCTCGCACGAATCTGCGGACACAGGGCACGCGCGCGTGGGGGGGCCGCGTGGCCGAGGCCGGAGGCCGCGGAGCCCCCGCCCCCTCGTCGGAGGCTGGAGGCCGCGCGGAGTGGGGCCGGGCCGGCGCCGGGGAGCACAGGCGAGGGCGGCGGGCTCGGGGTGTGGTGCGGGACCCGTTGGGGACGAGATCAGCCCCGGGCCGGGGCTCAGAGTGGGCGGGCACGGGGCGGGGGTGTCTGCCCGGAATCGGGGGGTTCAGGAACGAGCTTCCAGGGCCCGGTCCCGCTCGCGCTCCGCAGCTGGGCCCCCCGCTCGGGCTGGCGCCCGTTCCCTGATCTTCGCGCCGGGAGGGAAGGCCGGCGGGGGCCCGCCCGGTCCATGCGCGGGTCTGGGAGGACAGGCAGCGTCCGTTCCCCGTGCCTGCCAGGACCAACCCCGAGGAGGCGTCGGGGAGGGCGGGGCGTTGGCGCTGGGCCGCGAGGCTCATTTCCTGGGCAGGGGGCTTCCCACATCCCGGGCCTGATGAACCAGGGGTTACCCCGGCCCCCCTCCCCCCGTTTCTCAGGCAGGGAAACAGGCCTGAGCAGGGCAGTTCTCTCTCTGGGGTCTCCAGCTCCACCCAGCACCCCTCTCCCCGGACCTTGGGAAATGCAGACCAGACTCGGCCTCAGCCCCAGCCCCACTGACGGCGGCTCCCCTCACTGGCCCTCCCAGGCTCGTTGCAGTCTCCCAGCCACGCCCCACGAGGGGATGCCAACTTGTCAGCATTTTACAAAAGGGGGAAACTGAGGCCCCGTCACAGCTGGGAGTGGACCCGAGCCAAGGGCTCCTCCGAACGAAAACTCCAGGCCAGACCGCAAATAGCCCCCCCCCACCCCAGTTCTGTTGCTTGTGGTCCTGGAGGGCGGACTGGAGCTCTTGAGTTCAGCCTCAGTTTCCCCGTGTGTAAAGCGAGGCTGACTGGGGAAGCGTGCACGTAAAATGAGCGTGTGTGCTGGCGCCCCCGTGTCAACCCTGCCAGGGCATGTGGGCCGCACCTGGGCACTTCCCACATTGCTTGCCCACACACACATCTGGAAACACTCCCCCGGTGGCTTCACAAGCAGGAACGGAAGTGGGAGAACGGAGCTGCCTTCCCCAAGGCCAGATGAGGTTGGGGGCAGGGTGACCTGGACCTTATGTCTAGGCCAGGCGATTTTGTAAGTCTGTGCTCCCTCCAGAACCGCCGCTGGGTCCTCCTCCCAGAGCCCAGCGGCGGTTCTGGAGGGAGCCAGGGCAAATGGCAGTGAGTCCAAGACCACCCAGCCAGACTGATGAGACCAGTCGCGTCCCGGTGGCCAGCCGGGCTCTCAGCTGGGCCTCAGCTCCAGCCTCCTCCCTGCAGCGGCCCACCCACTAAGGCCCGGTCCCATACTTTCTCCACCTGGCAAACTCCTCATGACGCCCCAGCACCCTGGTACTCGCCCGCCTCCTTCAGGCCGTGCCCCCGCACCACCTCTGGGCCCCTGCATGTCCGGCCCAGACCACAGGCCCGGAAGGCAGAGCAAGTGTCTTGGCTCATTCATGCATTTGGCCCTCAAGGAGTTGCTAGTCTGATGAAGGAGGCAGCTGAGAACACTTCTCAGAACGTGGTCCAGAAGGCGCCTGCTGGTCAAACAGGCATCTCTCGTCCCGGCACAGACCGCCGGAGTCTCGGGGGCTTTGCGCAAAGTGTTGGGAACACTGACGGGGGCAAGGCGACAGCCAGGCGGCCGGTAGAGAAAGTCAGGTGTGAGTTCAGTGCCTTTCTCCCAGGTGGGGTGCGGGAAGGAAAGTGCACCCCGGCAGGCCGGAAACGAGGCTGGGGAGCCCTCAGAGTTTCTTCCTGAGTCCTCAGCGGATGGAAGCTGAGGCCGGGGAACCTCAAGTCCCCAGCCTCTCTCTGAACCCTGGGTTCCCTCCACAAACACTCAGCCTCCTTCTGCATACCCTTTGGATGGGGCACTCCTTCCCAGTTGTCCCCCAGTGACCCTGACCTGTGGCTGACGCCCGTGGTCTCACCTTTGCAGGGGAGGCAGTGGACCAGGCCCAGGAAGCCCAGGAGGCTGATCTTGTTCCCCGGGTGAGAAACGTTGGACCAGGCGGTGTCGATGCTGCCAGAGGCACAGCACTCGGCTTGGCTGACGTCGGTCCTCAGCACCAGGCTGCACGTGGCCTCTCGGCCCTGCTGCAGCCAGCACACGCCACCTGTGCACCCGAGGGCGGTCACTGCCACACCAGGGGTGCCCTCCTGCACCGCTCCCAACACCCAACTCCCAGCCCTGGGGGCTACATACAGCTGCTGCTCAGTAACTACAGAGGGATGATTGCTCCCAAGCTGGGAAGGAGGGCCAGAGACCTGCACGGGAGCTCCCTTCCCAGCTCAGCTCTGGATCCTTTTGCCATCCTTCCGGGATTCCTTGTCCTCTCGGAGCTCCACCCCCCACACAACCCCAACTCCTGGTGGGAAGCTCTTCCCACCTTCTGTCGCTCCAGGCCCCCAGGCCCCGGCCTGGCATCCTGCCCAACCAGCCAAACGCCCAGAGCTGGACATGTCAGGGTCAGTGGGCCCTGCAGCCGCCTCTCCGCCTCTGCCCTCTGTCTAGACAGCACCCGAGGGCACGCAGAGCCCCCCTCGCTTGGCAGCCCCCCCTTGCCTGGCCCGCCTCTTACTCACTCCAACTTGGGAACATTCCCCTTGCATGAGCTCACCATCTCCCTGGGGACACGGCCTTCGGGGAGGGGGCTCAGCTCTCCCCTTCCAGCGGGGCTGGGGTGGGGCTGCCGGCTGGGGTGGGCAGGCAGAGAGCCCTCCATTTCTGCACTCTGAACAGGGGCAGGGGAGGCCACAGCCCCCAGCCCAGAGAACTCACTGGTTCGCAGGCGCTGTTGCTGAGCGCCTTACAGGGACCCGCTGTGGGAGCTCAGGACCTTGGCACCCAGCTTACAAAACGAGAAACTGAGGCCAGGAGTGGGGCAGTTCCTTGCCCGGCATCCCCCAACAAGCGGCTGCTCTGGGCTTCCAACAGCCCATCTATCTAAGCCAAACCTGGGGAAGATACGAGACCTCAGGTGGAGGTCCCCGGGCCGGCCACCCAGCCCCGCCTCTCCGGGGCTTCAGGACTCAAGCGGTTCAGGTTCGAATCCTGAGTTTGCCACTTGTAAGCCGTGTGACCCTGCACCTCAGTTTCCCCATCTGGGAAATGGGCGTGACGCGCGTACAGGCACAGCTGGGCTGTCCTATGCATTCTCGGAGGGTTAGACAGCCCCCAGCAAATGTCAGCAGTCACTGTGACCACTCGTCTTGACCGCTGTGGAAGAGCCACACTGCTGACCTCCTGGTGACCCTCCTTCAGCCCCTTTGGGGCTGGGGGAGGGGAGCCCCAAGCCCTCGCAGACTGAACCCGAGGAGGCCTCCGATCACCAGCTGCCGCCGCGCGCCCCGACATCTCCCCCAAGGCCCGCATTCCCGGGCAGGCCCACGTGGGTGGCCCACCCCGCCCGCCCCTTCCGGCCGCCCCACTCACCGGGCGCGGGGTCCCCCGAGCCCACGGAGCCCACGAAGCCCACGGCCCAAGCCAGGGCCCCCCAGGGCAGTGGCCACAGTGGCCCCGGCGTCCCGGGACGCATGGCGGACGCAGAGACGGCGGCGGCCCCCGCGTCGGGCGGGCGGGCGGCTGGGAGGGCGGCGGCACCGACTTCCCAGCGCGCGGCGGCCGGGCGCTCCCTATAAAGGTCCCGCGGGCTGCGGGCGGGGCGGGGCCGGGCCGGGGCGGGGCGCGAGGCCGAGTCGCGCCCGGTGTGTGCCGGGGCTGGGCCTGGCCACCCCGAGGGCAGCTGCGGGGGTAGGGCGGGGGTCCGCCCGGGGAGCCCGAGGCTCCGGGAAGGTGTCCCCGCGGCCAGCGCCCGGGGGGCCAGACCGTGGTTTCCGGGGCTCACCCTGCGCTCATGGGGGTGGGGTCTTCAGCCCGAGACCCACGGGGAGCGGGTTGCGGATCCGTGTGTCCCGTCGTGGCTTGCAAGTGGTCGCCCGTGCGGCCCAGGCGCGATCTGGGCCCCTAACCTCCTCCCGGGCCCCACGCGCCCACACGCTCCAGAGACCTCAGCCGCAGCAACACCCACCCACTCACGCCCCCGGGCCCCGGGCCGCTGGAGCCGTGGGCTAGGCTGGGTGCGAGCAGCACGGGCCGGCGGGGCTGGCTGGCCGCGGAGGCGGCGGGGTGCGGGGTGCGGCCGCGGGAGACCCAGAGCCACAAATGGCCCCCGGCGTCGTGAGCCTTAGGCAGGGCTTGCAGAGTGTGGCCGCCGAGCCTGGTCGTTGGGAGATGGCACCAACCCCCACCCCCGCCCGCAGACCTTTGCACGTCGTCCTCCCAGGCCACATCGGAAAGCCCTTACTGGCTTCGGGTTTTTTCCTCTCTTCAGGTCTGGTGCTCCTTGTATCTGGAGTCCTCGGCCTCCGGGACTCCCAGCTTTTCCACAATTTGTGACGGTGACGCCAGACATCAGCATGGTCCTGGAAAGAACCGAATCCACTGGGGGTCGGGTCAGCCCGATGTTCCTCCTCTTTGGGAGCTCATCCCTCCTATCTGTGGGTCTCCCCGCCCCCAAATGATCAGGGCCCTCTCCAAATGTTCATGGGTCCTGTACAGCCCCTCTCTGTTTGAATTGTAAGAAATCAAGACAATCTCCTACGGCAAGGATTGTTGGGGGGTGCTGGGGTACCAGAGTGACCAAGGCTGACCCAGTCTTGTCATCACCAAGCCTGCGGTTTGTAAGGGCCGTAAAAACAAAACACATAGACAAACAAGTTAATAGATAACTTTGAAGAGTGGGAATGCTTTCAGGAACAGGAAAAAGATGAGAGTGATGGCGTCTTTCACGGGTAGTGACCTGCTGTGGCTGCATCACCCCTCCCCGCGCCCCGCCAGGTGCTGAAGCCAAAGATTCCAGACCTCCCACATGCATGAGCTCTGCGGCGGTTATGCCATGCCTGGACCCCTTCCTCCATGTCAGCAGCTCAGCCTGCCCCATGTGCCCCCACCAGTGGCCAGGGCACCGAGGGAGGGCACCCAGCCGTCTTGGCCTGTCCTTGACCTCTGACCGTGTGAGGGGATTCTCCCCTGGCTGGGGGGTGGGGCAGGGATGGGACCTGATGTTCTCACCAAGGGTGTGCCGGAGCCAGACACTGCGACCTTGGCCGAGACCTGACCCTGCCGTGGCTCAGCTGCCCCAGCCTGGGTGGTACACACCGAACGGTCATTGTCAGCCTGGCGTGGGCTCTGGACTGAGAGTGGTTGCCAGCAGCTCCTGCCCCCACCCGACCTGGCATGTCTCCCCAGCCCGGAGGCCGTGTGCTAGGTGACCTAAAGCAAGTCACTGGCCCTCACTGAGGAGCCCTCTTTTCATGCCCTCCTCTCCACCCGGACCGGGCCTCAGCCTCATGCCCTGCAGCCCACTTCCTACCACAGCTGTCTACTGTACGGCTCCTCCCCAGCTCAGACATCCACCAGGACTCCCCACGGCCCTAGGCGTCACTCCTCCAGACCCCACAGAAAACAGGCCATGACCACCCAGAGCGGCCAGAGTTCTGACGGAGGGTGCTAGACCCAGTGCAGACTGGGGAGGTCAAGGCTGACTTCTTAGAGGAGGAGGACATTGAAATCACACTAGACTGAACTATGGTGAGGAAAGGGGCACGGGAACAGAAGTGGTCGGATGTTCGTGCTATGGGTAAGACAAAGCCCACCTTGAACATTCGGTTGCGGAGAGGGTCCTGGATGGCACAGGTGGGCCCGGTGGAATCAGAGGGTCATCAAAAGCAGAAACCATTTCCGCCTGTGGTCAGAGAGAAGCATGTGACCTGCCGTTGCCGGCCATGGACAAACGGAGGGGCCTCGAACCCAGGAATGTGAGTAGCCTCCAGAAGCTGGAAAAGCGTCAGTCAGTCAGAGAAGGACAAATACCATACAATCGCACTCCTGGGTGGAGTTTAAAAGAGGAGAGAAAGGATGCCTGGGTGGCTCAGTGGGTTAAAGCCTCTGCCTTCGGCTCAGGTCATAATCTCAGGGTCCTGGGATCAAGCCCCGCATCGGGCTCTCTGCTCAGCGGGGAGCCTGCTTCCTCCTCTCTCTCTGCCTGCGCGTCTCTGCCTACTTGTGATCTCTGTCTGTCAAATAAATAAATAAAATCTTTAAAAAATAAAAAAAAAAAAGAGGACTATGGACTCTGAAAAACAACCAGAGGGTTTTGAAGGGGCGGGGGGGGGGGGGGGGGGGGGGTGGGAGGTTGAGGAACCAGGTGGTAGGTAATAGGGAGGGCACGTACTGCATGGAGCACTGGGTGTGGTGCAAAAACAATGAATACTATTATGCTGAAAATAAACAAATAAAAAAATTAAAAATTAAAAATTAAAAAATTAAAAACAAAAAATTAAAAAAAATTAAAAACAAAAAAAAAAAAGAGGAGAGAAAAAGGAGAGAGGACGCAAACCATAAAAGGTTGGGTTTGGGCGCCTGGCTGGGTTAATGCCTCTGCCTTCAGCTCAGGTCATGATCTCAGGGTCCTGGGAGCGAGTCCCACATCGGGCTCTCTGCTCAGCCAGGAGCCTGCTTCCTCCTCTCTCTCTCTGCCTGCTTCTCTGCCTACTTGTGATTTCTTTCTGTCAAATAAATAAATAAAATCTTTAAAAAAAATTAAAAAAAGGTTGGTTTTTTTTGTTTTGTTTTTTCTGTTTTCGGTAAACTCCATGCCCAACATGGGACTTGAACTCAGAACCCTGAGACCAAGTGTTGCATGCTCTACAGACTGAGCCAGCCGGATGCCCCTAAGAGACTCTTAACTGTAGAGAACAAAGTGAGAGTTGATGGCGGGAGGTGTGGGTGATGGGCACGAGGGAGGGCACTTGCTGGGACATCTGGGGGGCTCAGGTCATGATCTCAGGGTCCCAGGATCGAGCCCTGTGTTGGGCTCCACGCTCAGTGGGGAGTCAGCTTGGGTTCTCTCTCTCCCTCCCCCTCTTCTCCCCACAATGTGCACTCTCATTCTTGCTCTCAAATAAAGAAACTCTTCAGAGAATTTAAAGAGCAGAAGCTGGAAAAGCAAGAACAGACGCCCCACCCCCGAGGCTCCAGAAGGAATTAGACTGTCCCAGTACCTTGATTTTAGTTCAGTGAGACCCATGTTGGACTTCTGACCTCCAGAACGAGAAGAGGAAAAGTTGTGTTGTTTTAAGTTGCCAAGTAGGGGGCAATTTGTCACAGAAGCAGTAGGCAGGCTGTACAGATCGAGCCTGGTGCCACAGCGATAGGGTCCCTGTGGGCTGGAGACAAACGAGGGAGTGAACATGAGCATGAAGGCAGCTGGCAGAGCAGAGGATGGCTGTGGGGCCTGCAAGGAGTGACCTCGAGGCATGCAGGGAGAGGGACCCTTCTGGTGGAAGCCTGGTACAGGATGTACACCTTGGTCAGGCCACGTGTGACCTCTCTGTGCCCCGTGTTCTCATCTGTAAAATGGGCACAAATCCTGTTACTGCCGATTCCAGCCAGGACGCTAGGGACAGTGCATGGTGCACAGCAGGGGCATGACGTGTGTGTACAGATACTTATTGATACTTATTGATAGGTGTTTGTCCGGGGGAGATGCCTGATGAGTTTTCTTTGCCACTCACCATGATGCCGTGAGACAGGCTTCCATTGTAGAGGGTGGAGGAAGGAAGGTGACTTTCTGGCAGTCACGAAGCCCCACGTTATTGGGACTGGCATCAGTACCAGATAAGCAAGATTCCGGGACCCATGTGCTGAGCTGTGGGGCAGGGCCCTCCTACTCTGGACTGGACAATGATGGCCAGCCCCCAGATTGTGGCTGGCATCGCCCCTCTTCTGGTCCCAGCACCAGATTTTCCTTGGAGCAATCACCTCCTGTGCTCCCAACCCGAAAGATCCCAGGCGTGGGCACCAACCCAGGCTGAACCAATTAGGGTCATCTCGCATTCAGCAAACCCGGGAGTCAGCTCTGAGATTCTTTTTTCTGGGAAAGAGACATCCACTTCCCGCCTGAGCTGGAGGGGTGTGAGCCTGGAGCTGCTGGTGGCTCCTACCAAGGGCCAGGGAGAAGCCAGGCCAGCAGGACACTGAGCCAAGAGGGGCAGCAGAAACTCCCTGTACTGTGGCTGGAAGTCCTGGATCCAGCTGTGCCTGAATTCCTCCACCCCAGAAGATGAAGTCAGCTGCGGTGAACAAAACCAGCTTTCACTAAGCCCGTTTACGTTTTACTCAAGCCGAGCCTTTGGACCCAGAGCCGCGGATCTGCAGGGGCTGCAGGGCTCACCCACACGGAAGTGCCCATCTCTGCCCCGGGATTTAACCCCAGAGCTCTCAGGGTCACCTCGTCCCCCCGTCCTCAACGCCCCCATCAACGAAAGGTCTGCCGGCCGTGCGCGAGGACCAGCCGCGGTCAGCGCTCCGGCAAGCAGAGCCTTGCGGGGTCTCTCACGGGGCGTGAGGCCCACGCCGAGGCCTCGCGCGTGGCGGCCGCTCCCGGAGAGCCCGGTCGGGGCCGGGCCTTGTCAGCGCCTTCCGGGGCCGCCCTCCCTCTCCGACGGCACGCGCTGCTGCCCGCAGCCCGCAGACGAAGTCCCGGCTCTCGGGCCGCGTCCCGGGCCCCTGCCGCGCGCCCACGCCCCGCCCCCGCCGCCGCCAGGCCCCCCCGCCCCGCCTCCCTGAAAAGGAACAGAGTCTGCGCAGGAAGCAGGCCGTCTTCTTTGCGGTGGAAGATAGGGCCCACCCCCAGTCCAGAGGCGTAAGCTGATAGGCCGAGCGAATCGACGTAATGTCAGCCACTCCCCTCGCTAGCCAATGGCTTAGAGGAGACCATGTGACCCAGCTCTGGCCAACGGTGGGGGAGAGAGCCTGCTGGGGCGGGGCCTGGGGGGCGGCGGGCGGAGCGAGGGTGCACGTGACCGGCGGAAGGCGGAGGTATCAGTGTCCAGTTCGCTGCTCTAACAAACGAAGGTGCGTCCCGTCGCGCCGCCGTGTCTGCTCGCGGCGCTGAAGATCCGGAGTCTGCGGCGGCCTCCGCGGCCGGCGGCGGGTGTGTCGGGGGTCGCAGTGAGCGGGGAACTGCTGGCCCCGCCGCCGCCCGGGGAGCGGGGGTGGGGGGACCCCCGGCCCGGAAGCTGTCACCCTGGGCCCCCTGCGAGATGGGGACCGTGGACGCAGTCCCGCCCCGGCGGCCGGGCACGGTTCACGGGGCGGCGTGAGCCACGAGCCCAAGCCCGTGGCCAGGCGGCTGGCTCAGCACAGTTGAGGTCCCACGCGGGACGGGACAGCGCGCCGCCCTCCGCCGCGCGGTCCCCCCGTCGGTGCTTTTCCCGTGACCCCAACTCCCGCAGGCGGCGACCTCGTCCCCTCCTCCTCTCATTCATGCGTCCGTTCATCCTCCCGGCCCATCCTCTGCGTTTGCCCCGGCAAAGAGGAAGCCTGAGCGCTCGGTTGGCCTGATCCGAGCCCGTGCCATTGTGTCAAGGTCGCGGCCTAGGAATGTCCCAGCGGGATGCGGAACCGAGACCAGACCGTGGAGGTGAGCCGCCAGCGTGGATGAGGCTGCGGATGGGCCTGGGCTTCGTGTCTTTGGTGCTGATCACCCCGTTTGGTAAAGTGCTGTTGGTTCGGTAAAGGAGTAGCCCGCTTTTGGAGGTACCCGCGGGTGTGTATGAATCAAATGAAAAAATAGAAATAAAAAATGTAGACCAACAAATATAAATAAAAAGGGAAAAAAGACATAACTCAAAAAATACAAAAGAGAGATTAAAAAGAAAACCCCCCAAACTGCAAAAGTAGCCTGTTTGCTTGGAGGAATGTTGCCAGTGGGTCAGTGGCCTGCCTGCTCAGTGCCTTAGTCTCTTCCCTGCAATGTGGGTAATCCCTTTCTCTGGTCCCAAAGCCCCCCAGGGCCTCTGAGGCTTGATTTGCACCCGAGTAGGCGAGTACCTGAGCGTACATCTGCCCCTCCCCCAGGCCAAGCCAGGGCCGGGAATGCTACCAGCTCGACCAGTTAAGTGCCGCTCCAATCCTAACTTACACGGAATCGTCCCACCAGAGAGAAGGTCCTAACACTCATGAAAAATTAAATAGCTAGAAAAAAAACTCTGAACATGATCACTCGCCCAAAATCAAAACCCACTCCAAAGCCGGAAAAGAAGGCTGACCCTGGTAGAGGGTTAGGGTTAGGAGAGGCCTTACCCCCTGAATCGTCCCCACACAGAGGTGAAAGCTATTGTGGGTAGCTGGGACAGGAGGTAACCCAGCAAGAGCCAGAGTCACCTGCCCAGGGGGGAAACTCAGATGGTTGTTGACTGTTCTGATAATTTCCCCTCTGCCTTGAGGCTCCTGACTCAGCATGGGGCAGTGGAAGGAAAGGAAGCTCTAGGCAGAGGGGAGGGCACACGCTAAGGTCTAGTGCTGAGACAGCTGCGCTTTACAGAAGCATTTGCCGGGGAGGCAGGAGGGAGACCCATTTTAGGGATGGAAGACTGTGTCAGAGGGGCTGTCTGTCCTTGTCCTGTAGTGTCTAAGAGGGGAGCACAACTGTGTTGTGGGAAGTCGGAGGAGGGAGGCATGGCCCTGTCCTGGGGGACTCTGTAGGGCCCAGGTGCCACCTACCTCCATAATCCACAAAGACTTTTCAAGGAAATGCTGGGAAATCCATCAGGAGTCCCCTGTGTTTCATTGTGCCAGGCCACCAGAGTGCCCTCCCATCTGTCCCATCAGCAGCATGGCAGCCCCTGGCCACAAATGGGTACCTGAGGGCCCCAGAACCCGAGAGCCACTGGGTTAGACGCAGACACTGCCTGAGCTGGCATTCCAATGCCCCAGTTCCAGGGTAGCCCACAGGCAGGGGTCCAATGGCCAGGGCTGAGTCCTGGCCTTGCTGCATGAACTTGTGTGCGCCCTCAGTCTCAAATGGAAGGTGGGGGGTTCTCAATCGCCCTCACGTTGTCGTGCTTGCGAGAAGATTCAACTTCAGCTACCCCTCCCCACCTCTCTACCCCGCACCCCGCTTACTGAGCTCCTTGTCTTACAATACACAAAACCCAAAACCCCGGCTTCCTGTTACCGCTGCTCCGCTGCTCCGGAGCCCCAGCAGGGGCCGGCACCCAGCAGGGACTCACTAATTATTCATGTATTCGAGAATCTGTGGGACACGACTTTAGGCTGAGTTGTGGTCTCAGGTTTTGGGCAATGCCATTGCGACTCCTGGATTGCTGGCTCCAGGAGAAGGAAAGAGGGTGCTGGGCATCGGGGTGCAGTGTGGGAGGGGACGCCCTCAGGAAGGGGTTGGGGCAGCCTCCAGAGAAGCTAGGAAAGAAAAGGGGCAGTGGGAAGGGCACTCCCAGCAGAGGTAATGACCAGACAAGGGTCCTGGGGTGGGCTGCAGCTGGGCCCACCCAAGGGAGCCAGTGAGGCTGGGCGGGGAAGGGTGGGCTAGGGGCAGATGAACTCAGGGCAGGCAGCAAGGTCCCGTGAGCACCTGGGAGGCGCCATGGGCACCCGTGTGTCCTCCAAGCCTCCTGCAGCCCCAGAACCCGGAGGCAGGTTGTGCTATCTGTACCGGAATGAAGTGACCCACCCCAGGCCACACAGTCAGCGCTGCTAGGCGGGGCTTGGACACAGGCCTACTGCTTCTGCGGCCTCTTGGGTGATACCTCATAGACTTGTGCAGAGTGAAAGCGTGAACGTGTTTGCAGAGTGAGTGAGTGAGAAGTGAGAGCTGGGCACCAGACCTGAAGCCAACTGCCCTTCCCGGGCCTGGGGTTTCCTGGATTCCCAGTGATGGGACCAGCATGCGCTCCAGTGGTCAGTGCAGGAATGCCTTGCAATCACCCCTGGACCTTGAGGGGGGACAAGGCTGGCTGGTAGACAAGTCCTTGTCCCTAGCCTCTTGCCATTCAAGATCCTTTATACATAGACTCCATTTTTAAATTTCTTGACACTCTGGTTCCAATATCCCCTTTTGTGGGAAGCCCAACGCCAACCTACTCCTATTCGTTCCTCAAAGCCCTGGCTCAAATGCCCCCTCCCCTAGGAAACCCTGTCTGTCTCCCAGGCAGAGCCAGCACCACCCCAGGAACCCATCCCCTGGCCCAGTCTCATGGGACTGGGGTGTCTCCCAGAGCCACGGAGCCATTTTCACTGTTCTCCACGTTGTGTTCTCGCACGCATCACAAGGTCCGGCACGCAGCAGGTGCTCGGTGAACGTTCTGTTGAGTGGATGAATCAAATGCATGATTGGGCTGCACTTAACCTCAGAATCGACCCCGGCCTGTGCTGGGTGATAATGAATTTTTGTCTGACTTATTGTGTGGGATGGGGCGGGGGTAGGCTTCCTTCGTTTTCAGAAACAAGGCCACCCCTGGCGGGCCTGACTCCCTTATCCCGTGGGTCACGCTGTGGCACGGAGGCAGTCCTCCTTCGACCCCGGAGCCGGCCTGTCCTCTGCATTCAGGGCACGAGTGTTTATGGAATAGCTGTGCACCAGGCGCTGTCCGGAGGCCAGCTGGGAGCGAGACTCCAGCGTCCCTTCCGTGGAGCCGGCCCTACAGGTTGTCAGGGGGAATTAAGGGCTATTGAGAAAGGCATCCCGGCTGGGGACACATCTGAGCAAAGACCGGAGAAAAGCGAGAAGAAAGCCCGCAGGAGTCTGGGTGCACCCGCCACGGGGCACAGCCAGTGCAAAGGGCCGGAGGTGAGAGCGCGCCCGGCACCCCGCGCCAGCGAGCACCGTGAGGGGGCAGAAGGGCGTGCGCGGCGGTGGGAGACACCTCGAGGGAAGTGAAAGCGACGGCCTGTTCCGGAGGAGAGCAGGGGCGCGAGCGCACCCCGGGCACGGCCCGCCCCTGGGCCTCCGCCGCGTACAGCCGGGCCTCGGCCCCAGCCGCTCCCCGATCCGGGTTGCCAGGGAGACCCGGCCCCCGCCCCTCCCGGGCCCCCGCCCCTCCCGGGCCCCCGCCCCTCCCTGGTCGTCCTGGCCTGGCCCCCGCCCCCCGCTCCCGGCCCGGAGTCCCGCGCGAGAGGCGCCCGCGCTGTTTGTCCCTCAGCGGCCCCCGTTGCCCGGGCCGGCGCCTGCCGCGCGCGCCGCCAGCCTCGCTCCCGCGCGCCCTCCACCCCACGCCGTGCGTGCCGTGCGTGCCTTGCGTGAGCGTGCGCGGGCGCGTCGGCCGGCAAGGGAGCAGCAAACGGCCGGCGGCGGGCGCCGCGCGGGGGGCGGGCGGCGCGGAGGAGGCGGCAGTGGCCATGGCCGAGGCGTCGCCGCACCCCGGACGGTACTTCTGCCACTGCTGTTCGGTCGAGATCGTGCCGCGCCTGCCGGTGAGGCCCGGGCCGGGGCGGCGGGCGGGAGCGCTCGCTCTGGGCCTGAGGCGAGCGGGCTCCGACGGGGAAACTGAGGCCCGGGAGGCGTCGGCCCGGGTCTCTGCGGAGGGCTCGGGGGCGGGGTCCGCCGCCGGGGGCGCCGCGGTGCCGATGACCCCCGATGCGCGGCCTCCCGCCCCGGCAGGCCCCTCGGTCCCTGCTGGGGAAACTGAGGCCCGCGGAGGCCGCGTGACCTGCGCTCGGCGCGCCGCCCAGCAGGAGAGAGGTGGGGGGGGGCCCGGGGGCCGTTCCCGGAGCGCGTGGTCGGCGCTGCGGGGGCCTGGCTGGGGGCCGCCGGCTGGAGCCTTCCCGCCCGCTTTCCCGTGGTCGGGAAGGGACGGGAAGGCGGTGGACCTGGGCCCGGCCTGACAGCTGCCCCGGGCCTGCGGTTTTGCGCGTCCCTGGAGCTGGGGGCGCGGGCGCTGAGGCCGGCCCGTGGCCAGGTGTTGCTTTCTGCTCTTTAGGCCCAGGTTTCCCAAACCGCGTGGTGCGCAGGGGCTGCTGGTTAGAGGTAGTTTCCCAGGCTCTTCCTCCCGGAGGGCCAGGGTGGGACCCGTGTCCCCCTGCCCCAGGCCGCCAGGGAAAGCGGCGGTCTGGTCCCACCCTCTCCTCCCTGGCAGTGCGGAAGGCGAAACCCTGGGAAGCTCAGGCCAGCCGTGGCCCTGACGGTCGCCCCTGGGCCGATCCCGCGGGGCGGGAAGAGGGAGGCGTGGGAACGGTGTCAGGACTTACTGAGCACTTCTGGGTGCTCCCCTTACACTTCACCTCCGGCCAGGGTGCCCCCACGGTTGCCTGCGGGGTGGGTGGAGGCTCTTCCCTATCACAGGCAGACTGGGGTCTGCCTTTCCAGCTGCGGGCGCCCCTGGGAAGCGGGGCGGCAGGGGGCCAGGGGGAGGGGCCTGTCGGGGTCATCCCAGCCACAGAGGAGGAACGTGGGCTAAAGTCGGGGTTTGGAGCAGAGAACGCCGTCTGCGCCCCCGAGCCTGGGAAGGGTAGGGAGGCGAGGGTCTCGGTCCTCCTTCGGAGGAGGAAGAATAAAAGGAAACCTCGGATGTGTGAGCACCTGCTGGGGGAACTGAGACCTGCCCTGCTCCGGCCTCCCTCGCGAAGTCCAGCTTCTGCCTCTTCCGGCTTTCTGCAGCCCCAGCTCGGCCAGGGCAGGAAGGCGCTGGTCCCCTGACAGCTCGCCAGCCTAGCCTGATGGCATACAGCCCCTGGCAGCTGGTCTGAGCCCCGCGACGGGCCCTGGGTCTCGGGCTTCCCCACAGCGGCCTGCTTTGTGGTGAGGCCGGGCGGCCTGCACAGCTGTCCGCTCTGCGCCCCCTCCCTGGGGCCAGCACAGGGCCTGGGTCCTCGCCAGGTGTGGCCACTGCCTGGGCATGTGGCCTTGGACCTGGAGGACCCTGACCTCTTGCAGTTGTCCCCGGCTGGTGAGGACCTTGCTAAGCACGGAATCCCGTAGTGTCGAGGTTTCCTTGGCCTTTGTCCTCAGAGTTCACAGGCCGGGCGGAGAGGCCGTGTTGGATCAGTGATTGGCAAATGTTTGGTTAGGACCCTGGTAGGTTCTGTGACAGCCAGTGACGGTGAGGAGTGTGCCTGCTCGTGGGCTTGAGGTAGGGTTCCACGCGGCGCAGGAGACCGGCCGTTGATCGTAGGGGGCACGCAGGGGGCGGAAACGCAGGCTCCGTCGACGTGGTAGCAGGGGAAGGGGGCCCCGGGGTTCGCGTGCTGCAGGGCGTTGGGGCTGGCTTTCGTGCAGTTCCTACCTTGGATTTTTGTCACCGCTGAGGTCCCTCCGGAGGCCCTGAGACAGTGCCTGCGTTCAGGGGCTTCTCTGCAGGATCAGGCTGAGGTCGCCCCCAGCCGTGCCCCGTCTCCACCGTGTGGCTCTGGGCAAGGCTCTCACTCCCTGGACCTCTGTTTCCTGGCCTGCAAGATGGGTTTGAGGAGCTAACCCGCGTCCACTCCGTGGGGTCCGGCGGAAGCACGTGTGTGGGGAGGAGTGCCGGCCCTGACCCATGGGGTACACAGGGACGGGCCTGCGGCCTCGCTGGGGCAGGGCATGTGGGAGCAGGAACCAGACAGGCCGGCTGGCTTGCAGGCCTCCAAGGCTGGCGCACAAGCCCGGACTCGATCCTTCCCGGGAGACGGCCGCACTCGGGGTGCAGCGGGGTGCCAGCTTGGGTGGATTGCAGGGCTGTGGACGTGGCACCTCTGAGGGCAGAGCCTGGCTGTGCGCGGCGTCTGCAGGGCGTCCGGGAAGTGGCACCAGGTGGACAAAGCAGGCAGCAGTGTGGGGTCCTCACTCCTGAGCTCCCTGTTGCACATGGCGCCTTAAGATGGCCCTCTTTCCGCCTGTCGTCACATCGATGGTGACCGCTCTCCTTCTCAGAGGTGTCCTGAGTGCGTGCTTGGATGGAGACCGGGCCTGGAGGGGCGCTGGGGCGAGGAGAGCCAGCCTGCTCTCGCTCTCTTCATGCGTCCTGGGGGGGCCTGGAGACGTCCTGGCCTTCAGGTTTTGGCAGAATGAGTGGAGTCCTCCCCACAGAGCCCTGTGGCTGGGCCTGCCTCCCGGGCACCACGTGACCTCATTCTGGGCCCTCTGGCCACCTGACAGCCGTGGGGGGCCCTGCCCATGGTGAGCCATCCGTTTGCAGCTGCAGAAACTGGGGCCCTGGGAGGCGAAGGGTGGAACGGACTCCAGGGGCTCGCCGGACACGTGGAGCATGGGGTGGACGTCGGGCACCAGGGATGCCCGGGGAGCCGTGACATGTGGGCCGACCGCGCCCCGGAACGTGGACCCCACCCTGCAGCCCCGAAGAGGGCCGATGTTTGCTCAGGGTCTGAAGTCAGCAGGGGCAGAAGCAGGTGAGCCCCGAGGTGGTGGCTGGGTGCCAGGGTGAGCCGTGCCTGAGGGCACCCCAGGCCTCGGAGCCATGTGGCAGCTGAGCGAGGGGACACGCCCAGCACAGCAGGCGCACGCGTCCTGTCGTACGGGCTCCCGGCTAGCCGCGGCATCTGCAGCAGCCTGCAGACGGAGGAAGGTGCGAATGGGGACCCCGGGCTGAAACGAGTGCCGGGCTTTGTGTGCCCAACTTCGGCTCACAGCGGGCCCCATGCGTGGCCGGGTTGTGGTGCGGCTCTGCACCCAGGCGTCCAGCAGGGTGCACGGCGCTCACACACGCTCAGGGGCAGATGGGGTGTGGACATGGGACGTGGTGGCCGCTGCTCAGACCGCGAGAAGAAAGGGCAGGGGGACTGGGGAGTGGTGAGGGGCAGGGTCTCCTTTCCCAGGGGGTCTGGGCAGGTCCCTCTGCCCAGTGACTGCTGAGAACAGCTGCGTGGGGCAGCAGGTGCTCCTGAGGTCCGTGGGCTGGTGGGGCACAGGCTGGGGCGTGGGAGGCCCGTCACGGCTGTGTTTGGGCCTGAGTCTGTGTCCCTGCGGGGCGTCTGCGCTGCGCTTGGAGTTGGGGGTCCCGTGGGGGCGCTGAGGGGCCCGGCCCACAGAGCCCAGCCTCGCCCTAGAGCACACTATCCTGCGGGACCGTGCCTGGCCATGCTGTGAAGGAGATCGTCAATGAGGCCGGTGCCTGTTCCCGAGGGCCGTCCAGCTGACCTGGGCGACCTGGGCAGGTCACTCCCGTGTCTACACCCGCGTGTCCTCCCTGTCACTGAGGAGGGGCTGAGTCGCACCTCCTAGGCTCGTCGTGGGGGCTGAGCACAGGAGCAAGGCGCTCCGTGGATTGAGTGTCCGTCCTGTCCTCCGTGCTCTGGCCACCGCCGTTGCTGATGGTGCTGGGGTGGTCCCTTCCTCCGAGGGGAGCGGTCACTGCTTCACCGTGAGGAGCCATGAGCACCGTGAGGTGCTCCCGGGGGAGGGCCGGGGGCCTGGGGCCGCCACCCCCTGGAGGCTGGACGGCAAGCAGTCTGTCCGGGGTGTCCTCGCTGGGCTGCGGGCGTCTGCCGTCGGCTACTCAGGTTGAACAGAAGTCTCTGGGGTTTGCCCTTGGAGGAGGAGAGCACTGGGACACCCCCAGATCTGGTCCCTTCCTCACTCTTACAGAGCCTGGAGTCCTGCCTGACATCCTAGGGGCCCACGGCTCAGACAGGCCAGCCTGGATTCAGCCGCGGGGCTTGCGCAGGGCCCTGAGCACGGCCAGCAGCTGAGTCCTTCCCTGCGGTCCTCAGGGGCTGCCGGATCTCAGAGCCCTAGGGTTGAGGCCATCCTCCGTTTACAGGTGGGGAGACCGAGGCTTGCAGCCAGGAGGTGACGTTTGAGCAGAGACCCGACTTCCGAGCGGGGGCAAGCCAGGTAGCTATCGGGAAGAACGCTCCGGCAGAGGGACGGTGTGCAGGCCAGGCCGGGAGAAGAGAGGGCACGTGGGGGTGGCCTGGTGGGGCCGGGCAGCAGGAGCGCCAGGCTGGCCTGTCCTGAGCTGACCGCAGGGCAGAGTGAGAGCAGAGCGCGGGGTGAGGAGCTTGTGCTCCCGGGGACGCTCAGGAGCGGCCCCAAGCCTCACGGTGGGGGGAGAGGTCGCCTGTTCCGCAGCAGGTCGGGCTGCACGGTATGGGCTGAGGCAGCTGACGCTCCGAAGCTGGCCGGGGAGGGGGTCAGGCGGGGGGTCGGGGGAGGGACATGGAGGCTGGGAGTGGCCGCTTCTCGTGAAGGCCCTCCCTGGCCCTGCCATCCTGCCTCGTGACGGCAGGCACAGGTCTGGTTTCCGTCTCATCTGGAGGGCAGGTGTGGGGCGGGTGGGCTCCAGCAGGGAGCAGAGAGCCTGGACCTTCCTGCCGACCCTGAGCCGAAGCAGCCCTGGGTGATGCCCGGTTCTGTCTGTGACATGGCCATGCCAAGCCGTGGTTTGGTTCTGGGCGTCCTAACCGAGCCTACAGACACCTGCAGCCACACCAGCCCGCGTGCTGACCCTCCCTCCCCTCGAGGCTCTGCCAGGCGGTGAGAGCCCGCGCCCTGAGGGCTGCTCGCTCCCTGTGCTGCCAGCTGCCTAGGGCCCCCACGTCCCTGTCCTCAGTGCCCCTTCTCATGGCCTTGTTGACACACGACCCGCCCGCTCGCAGCGTGCTCTCTGGTGCTTCCTGTGCGCTCAGGAGCCCTGGACCTACCACCACATCCAGTCCTGGAACTTTCCATCAGCCCCGAGGAGACCCCGTCCCCATCAGCCATCCCCTCCCCCAGCCCCTGGGCCCCCACGAGCCCCCTTCCCGTCCGTGGAGGAGCCTGGTCTGGACGTGTCACACATGTGGACTCACACCCCGTGTGGCCCCCTGTGTCTGGTTCCCTCCCTGCGTGTTGTGGGCTCGGGGTCCGTCCCCAGGCGTGGCGGCCTCGCTCCTGCGGGGGCTGGGGACACTCCGCGCGTGGGCGGGCCACATCCACCTGCTCAGGGACACTGTGCTTGTTAGGGCTTTTCGGCTGCCACGAGGCGCGTCGCTGTGGACGTGTACTTAGGGTTTGGTGGGACGTGTGTTTCCGTGTGTCTCGGCCGTGTATGCAGCCGTGGACGCGCAGGGTCGTCGGGTGACCCCGGGTGCATCTTTCCGAGGAGCTGCGGGACTGTTTCCGGAGAGACTGTCCTGTGTCCCGTCCCCGCCAGCGGGGCGGCCGGCTCCGACGTCTGCACGTCCTGGCCGGCACTTGTCACTGCGTGTCGGGGTCGGGCTGTTCTGGGGGCCGTGACGTGGCGTCTCCCGGCTCTGGTTCACATCTCCCACTCCCGACCGGGCCAAGTGTCCTTCCGCCGGCGTCCTGCCCTCCGTGTGTCCTTGGAGAACTGCCTGTTTTGGTTCTTCGGCCATTTTTGCACTGGGTGGTTTGTGGTTTTGTTGTGGAATTGTTAGGGCTCGTGTGAGTCCTGGACACCGGCTCCTGTGGCCTGTGCGGCTTCTTCCCATCCGGCTCAGACAGTGTCCTTTGGAGCCCCCTTTGCTTTTGGCGTGCAGGCAGTGGAGTGACGTGGCCTGTGCAGTCAGTGGTGGCTCCCACGGCCCTGACGGGGACCTGGCACGCCACCTGTACCACGGCTCCCCAGGGGCCAGTCCCCCGCTCCCGTCGAGACAGCACCCGTGGACCAGAAGTGGGAAGGGGGCGTGCCAGGGGGGATGGGGTCACGGCCCCGTGTGGGGGCTACTGGAATGTTCCAGAAATGCCACCATGGGTGCCCACAGGCTGGTCCCTGTCCCTGGGTGGCACTTCCCACCTTAGGTGGCCCCCATCCTGGAACTTGGACTGTTGAGGCCTCCATCATCCTGGGGCCCTACGGTCACTCCTGCGACCTTCCAGAGCTTGGTACAGGGGCCTCTGTGTGCATGTGGCAGGCAGAGGTAATCACAGAGTGTTTTCTGTCTGCCTAAGTCGGGAATTGCTCAGTGGACCCACAGCAGCTGGCCTGTTGCAGGCCTTGTCAGAGCCTTTAACGGCTGACGTGGGTGAGTGGAGACCTTGAAATGACTTCTCTGACCCTGAGGAGCATGGGCTGGTGGACTGTGGAATGGCAGGGAGGTGACCTGGGAGCCGGGGCCTCACTGCCACCAGCAGGCGCAGGGGTCACTAGTCATGGAGACACAGAGGTCGTCGCTGTGGCCGATGAGGGTCTGTGCTCGTGCCCTAGCCAGGGCCGCCCGGCAGGGCCTCTGCCAGCTCCAACCCTGGCCTGGGGCAGTTTCCCAGGTGTGCTGGGAGCTTGTGCTGTGTGCCACGGCTAGAGGTGGGGGGGCCCTGCTCGCTCAGCCCGGGGCAGGGGCCCCGAGATGGCGCTTACCCGCCCTCTCCCCTGCAGGATTACATCTGCCCCAGATGCGAGTCTGGCTTTATCGAGGAGCTTCCAGAAGAAACCAGGTGACGCAGCCTGGGTGCACGCTGGCCAGACCAGGCCCCTCGGGGTGCGGGCGGGGCTGTGGCTGGGACGCGGGGTGCCGCGCCGAACGCTGGCTCTGTTCTAGGTGGGCAGAGCCGGGTCGGGCCGCGGCAGGCGGGGGGGGGATGTGGGGGAGTCAGCCTCCTCTTCCTGACCCGGTGCATGGGCAGGGCTTCAGAGGGGGATCGCGGCCCTGAGGCCCAGTGGGGCACCCCCGGTGCTGACGAGCCCCCGTCCTCCCAGGAGTACAGAGAATGGGTCCGCCCCCTCCACAGCCCCCCCGGACCAGAGCAGGCCGTCATTCGAGGTGAGTCCGGCCCCAGGTCATGCGCCTTTCCTGCGGGCAGCCAGCCAGCCCTCCCCTCCCTGCACAGGAGTGTTCCCCCGCCTGACCCTTGACCGCTGGGCCTGACCTTCCTCCTTCCTCCCACACACACCAAGGTCCCCCGGCGTGTCCCCATCCCCCAGAGCCCTGGGTCCGGCAGCACCCCACAGTGCGTGGAGGACACCTGGGCTCCCAGGCCTGTGACCACGGCCCTTCCCCCGCAGAACGTGGACCAGCACCTGTTCACGCTGCCGCAGGGCTACGGCCAGTTTGCTTTCGGCATCTTTGACGACAGCTTCGAGATCCCCACGTTCCCCCCCGGGGTGCAGGCCGATGAGGGCAGGGACCCCGAGAGCCGGCGGGAGAGGGAGCAGCACTCCCGGCACCGGTATGGCGCCCGGCAGCCCCGCGCCCGCCTCACTGCCCGGCGGGCTACCGGCCGGCACGACGGCGTCCCCACGCTGGAAGGGTGAGGTGCCTGCGGGGAGCCGGCGGGTGGGATGCTCAGGGAAGTCTTGAGGCCTGCCCCGTCCCAGCTCAGGTGGACCGACCGTCTGCCCTTCCGGAAGGTTCTGTGGGCACAGAGGGGTGGATGCCAGCTCTGGGGCTGACCTCCGGGCAGGGCGGTCCCCAGCACGTCCAGGCCGATTTGGCCTCGGCCCACCATGCTGATGGGGTGCAGACAGGGGCCCGGAAGTGTGGCCCGAGGGCTTGAGGGCGGGCGAGAACTGGACAGCACCAAGGACCCTTTGTCCCCTCGGTCCCCCCGTCCTTCTGACGGGGTCCCTGCCTCTCCTGCACGCCCCCTGCCCAGATGCCCATCTGGTCAGACACGACCGGTTCACACTTGGGTCCTTGTGTCTACCTTGGGTGGTAGGCACGTGGGGTAGGTTTCTGGCGTCCCTGCTCCTCAGCAGAGCCCGGAGGTCCCTCCGTGCGGGGTCAGCAGCAGGGCGGCTTCCCTGTGAGCCGAGGCGTGTTCCGAAGGCCGGGGCTAACGAGAACATTCCTCGGCGGGCCGGGCTTCTCCAGCAGATTCCTAGCTGGGACTCAGCCAAACGCGCACCCGCGCCGTGTCACTTAAGATGGGCTCTGCTCTGTTGGAATCCAGCCTGGGACACAGCCGGGGCTGCCCCGACGACCCTGGTGTCCGGCGTCTGGGAGCTGCCCGGCTCCCCTGGGCCCGGGCTTCGCCGCCACCCCAGCCGGCACGTTTCAGGGCTGCTGCGAACGGCAGGGCTGGGGACCTCTGGGATGCGCCCCGGGTTGTCACGTGGGGAGCAGGTGCGGTTGTGCTCGCAGGTGCTGTCCAGGCTCGCGGGCAGGTGCTGACTGCAGGCCGGGCTTCCCACTCTGTTCCAGGATCATCCAGCAGCTGGTTAATGGCATCATCACCCCAGCCAGCATCCCCAGCCTGGGCCTGGGCCCTTGGTGAGTAGGTGGGCGGGTCCCCTGGCGCCCTGCCCGGCGCCTCTGCCACTTGAACCCCAGACCTCTCTGCCCAGGGGCGTCCTGCACTCAAACCCGATGGACTACGCCTGGGGGGCCAACGGCCTGGATGCCATCATCACGCAGGTACAGGGTGGGGCGCCCGAGGTGGGCACCGGGGTGTCACCATCTTTCCTTCTGCCGAGGACGAGGTGTTTGATGGGCCCTGCTTCCAGAGGACGAGAGAGTCCGTGGTGTGGTGCCCTGCTCCCCAGTTCCCCATGACTCCCGTCCTGAGGCTGGGGTGGTCCTCGTGACCCTGGCGGGCCTTGGGAGGGCTTACACTGGGGAGGCTGTGGCGCTTGGCCAGGGCAGGATCCAGCCCCTGGGCGGGACCCTCGGTGCTGGGAGGGGTCGCCCTGGGTGCAAAGTGACCCTGACTGGACGCGCAGACGGGTGGGGAGGAGCGTGGGGCTCAGCTTTGTGGGGGTCCGGGGACCTGGAAAAACACAGGCTTGGTGCTCTTGCAGGTAACCCAGCCTTGCATTTCAGAGCCCTGCGGGGCGAGGGGCCGCGCCTGCCTGCCGAGCTCCCGGCACTCTGGCCTCTTGTCTTTCAGCTCCTCAACCAGTTTGAAAACACGGGCCCCCCGCCTGCAGACAAAGAGAAAATCCAGGCCCTCCCCACCGTCCCCGTCACTGAGGAACACGTAGGTGCGTGGCTCCCGGCCACCGGGCGGCTTTCCCTTTCCCAACACTCTGCGCCCTCGGCAGTGCCCCGGGCGGCGCTCACGGGCTCCTGTCGCGCAGGCTCCGGGCTGGAGTGCCCCGTGTGCAAGGACGACTACGGGCTGGGGGAGCGCGTGCGGCAGCTGCCTTGCAGCCACCTCTTCCACGACGGCTGCATCGTGCCCTGGCTGCAGCAGGTGAGCAGGGGCCGCGGCCCTGGGGGTCCCCCGTGTGCGCCGCCTCTGACCCCTCCTCCCGTGTCCCCACAAAGCACGACAGCTGCCCTGTGTGCCGGAAAAGTCTCACCGGACAGAACACAGCCACCAACCCCCCAGGCCTGACCGGCGTGAGCTTCTCCTCGTCCTCGTCCTCGTCGTCCTCCAGCTCGCCGAGCAACGAAAACCCGGCCGGCAGCTCCTGAGCCCCCCGCCTCCCTCCGGCCGGCCCCCAGAGTGAGCGCAGGACCCCGCCCGCCCGCACCAGGCCCTGGGGGGCGGTGGGTGGGGGCGGGGGGGGGCACCATGGAGCCAGAGCCCGGAGGTGCCCCCGCCTGCCTCGGCTCCCACACCACACCCCCTGCCGTGGGCAGAGACTCGGAGGACCGCCGCCTCCAGGCTGGCATCTGGCACAGGGGCCTGGGCACACGGCGCCCCTGGGGGCGTCCCCAGCTCCCCCACCCATCTGTCTCTAACCTCACCCTCCACACAGCAGCAGCGGAAAGGTTTTTATAATTTTAAATTATTACCGCTTTGAAATAAATGGACGTTTGAGCTCACATGCGGCCCTGCATGATCTGTGGAAAGACTGGGCGGAACCGTGAGGCCGGGGTCTCCGTGATGCCCGCACAGGCTGCCAGTCCCCAGCCCACGCGTCCCGGCCCAGGCGCAGGGGGCTCGGGACCGTGGGATGACCAGCAAAACAAGAACAAAACTGCTCCGACAGATGTTTTTTAAAGGAAGAAAATATGTGTATCTCGAAAGCTATTTAAAAATACACCTACTGAGAAAGAGAAGCAGGTGGTTGGCGTTTTCCTTCTGCGCGGGCGCTGGGGGGCGGGCTGAGCTGGGCGCTTCTGCCGGCCGCGGACCCCGACCCCGACCTCCGACCTGGGAGCTCGCCAGCAGGGCCCCCCACCCACCCCCCCACCCCGCCGGAAGACGACAGCTTCCCTGGGGGCGTAGCCAGCCTCTGGGAAGCCCCAGTCCGTTGGGGACCTGCAGCCTCCCCCGCCCGCGGCGAGCATCGTCTGGTCAGCACCCCCGTCCAGCACCTGCTCGCCGGCTTCACTTTCCGTGTTTTGAGCGGCAGGTGGCTGCTGAGAGGGTGGGAGACCATCCCGCCCCAGGGACTGCTGCCGGGGGTGGACAGATGAGCGGACCACCCGGCCCAAGGCCGCAGAGCCGGGCTTGGAACCCGGGCTCTTCCCTCCACCCCTTTTCTGTCTGCTGCGGCTCAGCCTGGGGGTGAGGGCTCAGGGGTGCTGGGAGGGCGGCAGCACGGCCATGTCAGGTGCCCCCGAGCCCCTGGAGACGCAGGCACGGATCCCCGGCGGCCTGCACGTGCCCTCCCCAAGTCCCCGGACCGCGCCTGCCCCGCAGGAGCCGAGGGGCCCTTCAAGCAGCTTCAGGCCGCGCGTGCTTGTGCTTCTGTGTTCATTCTGTGCCCCTGTGACCAGCACACGCCGATTCTCTGACAGTTCTAGGCTCAGAAATACAGAAAGGAAGGCTCGTCCCCTTTCCCCAGGGCCCCAGGGAGACCTGGCTCCTACCCTTTCCTGGCCCGCAGCCCCCCCCACCCTCCCCGCCAGCAGCGCGGGGTCTGCCCGTCTCGAGGACCCCGCCCTCTGCCGCCCTCTCGTGAGGCCTGGTGAGGACGCCAGCCCCGGGAACGCAGGGTCACCCCCAGCTCAGGGCCCTGACAAGTTCCCCTCTGCCGCGGGAGGGGACACGTCCCAGCTCCCGGGACGAGGACGGGGACCTGTCACCCTGTGGCATGTCCATGTCGCCCTCTCCCCAGCCCGCAGACCTCGCTCTGCCTGAGCCTCTCCCAACCTACCCGCCTCAGACACCCCAAAGGGCTCCCATCACAGAGCCTTTGCCTAAGCCGTGTCCCGGCCCTTCTGGTGACACATGGCCATGTCCATCATGGGCCTCCGTGGCCCAGCTTGTGACTGGACACCTGTGGCCTCTGCTCAGCTCAGTGTCCACCTCCCCCCTCACTCAGGCACTCCTGGGGGTCAGGTTGTGTCCGTGGGGACCTGCCACGCCCCGGCCTGGCACATAGCCCACACCCCATGAATGCTTGGGGAGAAGATGCATGACCAGACCGTCGGCTTGGCCACGGCCTGGACCTCACCGGCCCCAGGCCCCTGGCTGTGCAGCTCAGGCATCCTCCAGACCTGTGGCCTCAGGAGACCAGGACGGGCAGGAAGTGGGTGGACAGGTGGTGCCGCTGTGTCCAGCCGCCACGCCGTGGGGCCCCCTGCCCGTCCAGTGCCAGGAACATGGGCCGGCCACGGTGGCGCCAGTGGAGCGAGGCGTAGGTGTTGTAGCCGTTCTCCTCGATGCGCTCCTGGAACCTGCAGTGGGCAGTGTAGACCCGCTTCGGGGGGTTGGGCGTGTGAGGCGGGGCCTGGACCCCCTGCTTCTCCCCCCCACCCGCCCACCAGACCCCCCTCACCCTGCACTCACCGACCCGTAGAGACGGCCCCTGCGGTTCATGGCCACGTAGAAGCCCGTGTGCACAGCCTTGAGGGCCACGACGCCCACGCGGATGGAGCGGATCTCAATGATGCCTGGGGGTGGGGGTGGGGCAGGGCTCAGGGCCGGCAGCCCACCGTCCCTCACCCACACACTCCCACTGGCGCTCACGCGTTCACCCAGCCCCTGCCGCGAGCTTGGCCTTGTGCTGGGTATGCTGACACGGGGCACACAGGCCCGGCCAGGAGCACCCCGGGGTGGGGGGGGAGGGGCAGGAGGGATACTGAAGCCAGCATGAAGGCCTGAAGCAGGACGGGCCCTGCGGTGGGGGGGGACTCAGGGCGGTGATCAGCTCCACGGTGGTCGCTGCCACTGCGGGAACCCCAACCGTATGCCAAGCAGTGTACCCCACAGCCCCAGGTGGGAGGGGCGATGTGCCTGCTTCCCAGAGAGGGAACCTGAGGCCTGGGAAGTGGCAGACGGGAGACCCTGGAGAAGACTTGCCCACTTGGAGTGGTCCAGTGAGGCTGACCCAGGGGATGACCAGGCCTATTCTGGAGCTCAGGCCTCACCCTCTGGTCTTCAGTCTGGACTTGGATGCCTAAGGTGATGGGGAGCTCACCCCATGTCGCATGGAGCCTCTGTACCTGCTCTCTCTCCTATCAGGCACCCAGCTCCTCTCTCTACATGAGAGTCAGCTCAAGCTCACCTCCTTGGAGAGCCCCCAGACTTCTCTGGTAAAGCTGCCCCTCCGTCATCCCTGTACATCACCCTGTTTTCATTTTCTTTGCTCCCTACATGGCCACCCGTGAAATGACTGTATCAGTCATTCACTTGTTGAACTGCTTTACCCACTGCTGTGGGTAATCAATACCCACAGAATTAAAGAAAGAGAAAGAGAAAAGCTCCAAGAGCCTCCCTCCACAGAGCTGTCAACCATCTCACCACCATTGCTGCCCAGATGGGGAAACCGAGGCTTGGAGAGAAGCAGTGACTGTTCCAACCCACCCAGGAGATCCAGGCCCCACACCCGGCCTGAAGACACCCGGCCTGCCTGTGCCCACTACCGATGGACTGGCCCAGCCAGTCCCCTTGTCGCTGTCCTTGTCCGGTGAGCTTAATGAGAGCCTTGGGTGCCCCATGAAAGCAGAGGGAAGGGCAGGGGTGATTACCTGCCCTAATGGTGGTGATTCAGGTAGTGGCCAGTGATTAGCCATCCCCAGCCCCGGCCTCAGAGCTCTGGGCAGACCAAGACAGGGTCGCAGGGTCATGGAGGCTCTGGATCCCCAGCAATCCCCGGGCTCCTCCTTCTCCTTTGCCCCATGCCTCCTCTTGCCTCCTACATTCCACACTTATTGAGTGCCTACTGTTTGCTGGGCAGGGCGTCAGGGACAGTGATTCCAACCTGACAAGGTTCTGGGCATTAAGGAGACCCAGCAACACCCCCACCCTGACCCCAGCAGTGTGGCCCTTGGCAGGTCACTTTCCCTCTCTGTCCCTCATCTACGGAAATGATGTGTGGGAAGAAAGAGAGGGGCCCCTCACTCCAGCAAGTTTTGAGTTAGGACGGCGGTGTGCGGAGTCCAGGGCTCAGACCCAACTCTGCTTCCGCTTCCTTGCGCAGCCGGGTTCTGGGGCGGGGGGCTTCCAGGAGCCGCCACCTGGGGTGGCTGGGCAAAGGCATCCAGGGATCCCAGCCTCAACTGCGGTGCCGCGGAGCGGGGCCAGCGCTGGGCGCTCCCTCTGCGACACTTGCCTCCACTGTCCAGCCCTCTCAGCGCGGGCGCTGGACCCACTGCGCAGCTGGGGAAACTGAGGCCCGGGCAGCCGCCACACACCCTTCCGGGACAGCGGACCCGGCTGGTCCTTACCACTGCTGCTGGCCCTGTCCGTCCCGCCGGCCTGTGTGCCCCGCACCCCTCCCCGAACTCACTGTCGGCGCCGTGGCGCCAGCGGGTGCCCTGCACGCGGCCGCCGCTGTCCACGCGCAGGAAGAAGTGCGTGGAGGAGAAGAGGCGCCGCCAGCGCACGTCGCCCTCCAGGTGCGGGTAGCTGCGTGGTCTCCGCGGACTGCCCGGGGTCCCCGCGGCGCCGGGCGCCCGTGCCAGCAGCAGCCACACCAGGCCCAGCCACAGGCGGCCGCGCATCGCCCCGCGCCCCGATCGCCGCCCGCTCTGCCTCCCCGCGGCGCGTCCGCGGCTCGGCCATCGCGGGGCGGGGGCGGGGCGCCTCTGCGGCCAGCCCGCGCGGGCCAATAGGGAGCCCGGGGGGCGGGGCCTGCGCCACAAGGGGCGTGTCCGGGGAGAGAGGGCGGGGCCGTGGGCCAGGAGCCGACCAGTGGAGAGGCGGCGGCAGGCCAGTGGGCGGGGCGTCGGGCGGGCTCAGCGCCGCGGGGGCGGGGAGACTGGGCGGGGGCGGGGAGACTGGGCGGGGCCAGGGTGCGGGGCGGGGCCCACTCGGGAAAACTCTCCTGCCTCCGCGCGTGTTTGTCTTGCGGGGCGGGGAGGGCGGTGCGTGGCCGTGAGTCACCGGCTTAGCCCGCAGGGGCTGCGGGGGTGTGGGTGTGAGAGAGGCGGGCCCGCAGAGACTCGGACGGAGACAAGACACAGACAGCTCCGGGAGAGGCGCCGGGAAAGGCTGCGAGAGTCCGGGCTGCGAGGGACGGGAAGCTGGGCCGGGCCGGGAGCGTCCGAGACCGGGGCTGGGCAGCGCGTCTGCACCAGCCGGGCCTCTGCACTGGGCCTGCCTCGGGGCTTGTCTGCTCCCCAGGAGGAGGCCCTCAGGGTCTTCCCTGAGGGCTGGGCACGGCCGACGAGGGGGTAGAGGGACCGTGGTGCATACCCGGGTCGCGGGGGCAGCGTGGGGTGCTGAGGCGCGAAGGGGGCCGAGGGCGGAGCCGCGTGTGTGCGTGTCTGTGGCCAGCCGGCAGGGGCATGGACGGTGACGGGGGCCAGCATCCCGTCCCCATCGTCCTCCAGAGCTGCATGTCGGAGGAGGGTGGCTCCCTTTCCGCCCATACAGGCTTGTCATGTACAGACACACCCAAGCCCCACAGGGAGGCACCCCGTGTCCTGGATCCTGACAGGAGCACAGTGAACCCCCATGGACTCCGAGCCGAGAGACGTCGTTGATCGGTGTGGGAACTGAGGCCCGAGGGGGCCAGCACTTTCCCCAAGGCCCCACACAGGCCACATCCCAGGGCTCGAGTCCCTGCCCCTCTGCTCCCCTAGGCCCAGTTCTACAGGCAGGGCCCCAGGTGGCACCTTTTAAGAGCACCTGGGTGAAGACAAGTGGAGTGCTGGAGGAGTAGCCGGTCTCGCCAGAAGCCAGGATGTCTTCCTGGTGGCTCTGGGGATTACCTGATCCTTCTTCCTGGTCCCAGGAAGGCCATGTATGGGGTGTGCCTGAGCCGCAGGACCCCAGGACCGAGATGGGAGAGCGTGTCTCCAGAGCCCTGCGGCCAACCCCCGAGGGATCCTGCATATCTGTGTCACGTCCCCAAGCCTCAGTGACACCTCTGGAAAACGGGCCAGGTGAGAAGGCTGGAAGGCTGGAATGAGGTCATCCACAGTTTCACCGGGCAGAGCGCGTACAAACTTGGAACAACATCCTGATTCCCACCAGCCAGAAACTCAGTCTTCCCTTCCTGGAGTGTCCCCACCCTGCCCCCCAGGAGGACAATCTCGGGGATCTGTGTGATGGGGGTGGGAGCCACGCCCAGCGACGCCCAGGAAGCTGTCCTGCCCCAGGAGTTGTTGGAATTTAATAGCAGCTTCACTGAAATAAAACTCACACAGCACACATTTCACCCGTGCAAGCGTACGACTCAGTGTTTTCAGAACCGGGCTGGCAGCCGTCACCTCTATCTAGTTCCGGAACATTCCATCACCCCAAAGGAAACCCCCATCCCATCAACCGTCACTCCCCTAGCCCCCGGCCCTTGTGAGCTCCCTTCTCATGCGTGGAGGAGCCTGGTCTGGCCGTGTCACACGCATGGACTCACGCCCCGTGTGGCCTCCTGTGTCTGGTCCCCTCCATGCACGTCGTGGGCTCCGGTCTGTCCCCGGGGCGGCACGTGGGGGCCTCGCTCCTGCTGGAGCCGGAGTTGCTCCCGCGTGTGGGGGACGTGCTATCTGTAACATTCTGTCGACGGACACTATTCTGGCTGCTGTGGACGGTGTCGCCCCGGACCTGGCTGCACAGGTTTTTATGTGGACCTGTGTCTTCACCTGTCTCGTGTATGCTATAGGAGCAGAGCTGCTGGGTCATGTGATCACGACTGTTTCCCAAGGCGGCTGCCCCAGTCACCTCCCACCAGCAGGGCGCCGGGGTTCCGATTTCCGCTGTCCCTAGATGCTGGCGACCGCCCATTGTCTTGGCCGCAGCCATTGTAATGGGGGCAAAGTGTGTCTCCGTGCAGAGTTTTGAGGCTTCAAGACTACAGAGAAGTCGCAGGAACAGCACTGCGAGCACCTTGCTCCTGCGTCCCCGGTTCTGTCCTTGCTCTCCGTCAGCAGGAGGCTGAGTAAATGGTGCAGCACACGGCACCAGGGAATTCTGTGCCCCGGAAACAACAGCGTGCGCGAGTCTCACCCAGGAGGTCCGTTTCTGCCGCCGTTCTCAACGGGCAAAACCAAGTCCGGCGGGAGGCATCAGGATGGGGGGCATCACGCTGGCGGCCAGCGACGGGGCTGTGACGGGTGCCGGGGGCTGGGCGCGAACATCGAGCCGTGTTCCTGACATGGGCAGTGTGACGTCACACCTCGAGAAACGCTCAAGTGCAACCGTTTTATGTAAGTGGCTGTTTGAGGACGAGCCCCCCGAGCCACGGCCACGTCCTCTCCAAACACATGGACGGGTCTCCTACGGGCGTGACCAGCCTGCGACCCAATCCCCCAATCCCAAACCCGCGCGCAGACGGCCCTTGTTGTCCCCACGGCACCCTAACTTCTCCCTTGTCACAAACGCAGGCTAGTCTGCGATCAGCTGAATAACGGCAGTTGGAGACGGGCCCATATTCTCGCCCCAGGCACCTGTGGATTCTACCTCATTGGGAGTCTCGGCGGGTACAATTGAATTCAGATCACCCGTTTAGGAAAACCGTCCTAGCAGGCCCCAGGTACTGTCACAAGTGTCTTTATAAGATAGAAACACAGGGAGATTTGACATGGACACAGAGGAGGCCACGTGACCACGGAGGCGGGGGCCAGAGGGGCGCAGCCACAGCAGAGAGGTGCCTGGAGCCCCCGAAGCTGGAGGTGGCGGGAACGACCCTGCGCCTGGAGCTTCTAGTGGGAGCACAGCCGTGCAAGCCCTTGATTTCAGCGGACATCGAGGTTGGGTGTCTGCCGGGTTGGTGTCCAGAAACGGAAGAATACGTTCCTGTTGTTGAAGGCACTAGGTGTGTGGTAATTCAGTTTGGTTTTTTTTTTTTTTTTAAGATTTTTGTTTATTTATTTCACAGACAGAGATCACAAGTAGGCAGACAGGCAGGCAGAGAGAGGAGGAAGCAGACTCCCCGCAGAGCAGAGAGCCCGATGTGGGGCTCGATCCCAGGACCTTGAGATCATGACCTGAGCGGAAGGCAGAGGCTTTAACCCACTGAGCCACCCAGGCGCCCCCACCTTTTTTTTTTAAGATTGACTTATATATTTTTACAGAGAGAGAGAGAGCAGGGAGGGGGAGAGAGACATCTCAAGCAGACTCCACACGGAGCGGAGCCTCGACGTGGGGCTCGATCCCACGACCCTGAGATCACAACCTGAGTGGAAACCGGCCATGCCACCCAGGCGCCCCGGTTTGTCCAGCTGACCACAGGCAGTTCCAGGGATCTGACAGCCTCTCCTTCCCTCTAGAGATCCTTGCCTTTCTCAACACGGGCCCGGCCCAGGTTCATGGGAACATCTTGGGGCAAGAATTGGACCAAACGTTTTGGGTGAGAACCCGAAGGAAGCAGACAGCTCCTGCAACACGGTGTCCCCGAACCCCATCCTCTGACGCTGTGCTTCCCATGCAACCATCCCTCTGTCCACCGGTCTTGTGTGTTTTTGCCATTTTTTCGCTTACATTTTGCAGGGAAACGTGATCTCACCATGAGGAGTGGAACACCAGAGCCGTGCACTGACTTAAGCTATAACAGGAGACGCTGCGAGGAGAGAGCCGTGGGACAAACCCTCAGACCGCAGCTTCACCGGCAGAGAGCTGAGGCGGCAGCCAGAACCAGGCAGGTGCGGAGTGAGACCTGCCACCATCGAGTGGGACCAGAAAGCATAACTTCCTCACTGCTCGTTCCCAGAGCCCAGCCCTTGCGGAAATATTGGTTGAGGGCATCTAATGTCCCAGAGAACAGAAGAGGGAACGGAGACATAAAGGATTCCGAAATGCTGCCGTTCAGCCCAGGTTCCTGGCTCTACCAGGCTACGGGGGCAGGGGGGTGTCAAGGGGGTGTCTCTAGGTCTTGGGAGACCGGCTCCAACTGATCCAGCCCCCAGGGCCAGGAAGGCACTCCCAGGTGTGAGTCAGATCTGAGGTCGAGGCCCCCAGGGCATCTTGGAGTGGGCTGGGGCAGGTTTGAGAGGACGCTGCCGTCTGTTGAAAACATTCCCAGCCGGTGGAATCATAACGCTCAAGCCCGCGTGGGCAGCTGCGTCTGGAATGTGCTGTCAAGAGGCCCCTGGGCCCAGGAGGCTGGCCCTCCCAGAGCACAGGTCCAGCTTCTACTCTGGGCTGATGCGGTAACCAAGTTTGAGTATCTGAGGGCAGGCGGCAGCTTGGGCCCAGGCCCCTGAGGTCCACCGTGGTCTGGCCGGGGGCCTCTCTAGCTTTGTCTCTGCTTCCTCTCCCTAACTCCGACTCTGCTGCACGCACCGGACTGCCCCAGGGCCTTTGCACTTGCTGGGAACGCTGCCTGGAACACAACCACCCCAGAGTGGCTTCTCGTCCTTCCCATGCCCGCTGATGCGCCCTTCCTGGCCTCAGTCTCCCCGGTGCCCTCCAGGCCTGATTCTCACGCCGGAGTGGGGTCACCCTGAAGGCGGGGGCTGGGAAGCTCCAGGCTCCACGGATTATCTCATCCCATTCGTCATCCAATCAAACCGGGAGGTCCGTGCGCTCTAGGTGCCCGCCGGAGCTCCGGAGCGGACTGGTGGGGAAACTGAGCCCGGAGGGAGTGGCCGCGGGCGAGGCCCCTGGTTTGGGGCCCTCCTCGATGCACAGCTCCCGCCCCACAGTCGGCGCTGGAGCCCTGAAAATCCAACAGGAACCGCTGCTAGAATTGCAGAGCGCCGTCCTAAGAATCTGGCGACCATTGCTTTGCACGTACACACCCCCCGCCCCGCCCCCGAGTCTCACCCTCCCCCCCCCGAGTGTCTCGCACGCACGCGCACACACACCCCAACCCACCCACCTCCGAGTCTCTAGGGTACCCAAGCAACGGCTCTGTCCCGCCCTCCTAGGCAGAGGGAAGAGCCAATTAGAGGGCTCCTTCGGCGCATGCCTCAGAGCCTCCCGGGGGGCCCCGCTTCTCCCTGGGAATTGTGGTTCTGGCAGTCTTCTCTCGCCGCGCGGTCCCTTCGCAGCCGCCGTAGGAGGCAGAACTACAACTCCCGGCAGGCGCGGGCGGCGCAGGCGCAGTACATGCGGCGCGGGCGAGGCGCTGGGAGGTGTGCGGCATGTCGGCGCTGCGCTGGGGCCACGGCGCGTCCGGTCTCCGGAGAGCCCTGTGGCCGGCGGGCCGCCCCGGCACCCTGGCCGAGGAAGGTAACGCGGGGGAGGCCCGGGAGCGACGCCGTGGCCGCCGCCACTGCCCCGTCCCCCCGCGGCCGTGACCTTCGGCCTCGAGGCCGTCGGGACTCAGCCACCCCCTACCGTTGCCCCTTGCCCTGTGGGGCTCTGGTTTTGGGGACCCGCTTTCACTCGCCCTGGGCCTCCCTGCGGCCGGGGATCGGCAGAGCCCTTAGACGTTGGGTCCTGTTTCTTTTGGAGTCCCTTGACTCCTCGTTTGGATTTAGGGCCCGTGACCTTTGAACTCCCTGCACCTTGGAGGAGCCCGTCGTCCGGTCCCACGGCCGGGTTTTCCTTGCTCTGCGGCCCCCTTCACCTTCGCCCTCTGGGTTTCTTGGCAGCGCGAGGCCGTGACCGCTGACGGTTTCTACTGCGCTTAGAGCTCTCTTGGCCCCCGGATCCTGGGTTTCCTTCCGTTCAGGACCTCCCAGCGCCCCCCAGGCGGGCTTCCTTCTGCCGCCCCCAGCCTCCCTTTGTCCCCCACAGGGGCCTTCAGTGCTGTCTGGGGCAGCAGAAGGAGCTCCTCTGCTCGTCCTTGTGAGCAAGACCGCCGGAAAGACTGGGGCCACGCGGAGCTGCTGGAGGGTGAGCCCCGACCCCCGCTTGGCGCCTGAAGCCCCTCCCCACTGCCCCCTGCATGGGCCACTCTGCGGGGTTACCTCCCCGGCTCCTCCCCGGGAGCCGGTGAGAAGGGACGGCCTGCTGTAGATGACAAGAGGCTCGCTTAGCGGCTCCCCCACCCCAAACCCAGCAGGCGCCCGGCTTTCCAGGTGAGATAGCTGAGGCCCAGAATTGAGGCCGGAGAGGCTGGGCAAGGCTGCACACAGCTGCTCACGCGGAGCGGGGATTCGATCCCTGAACCGACCCGCGCACCTGGGCCTGGCTTCCTGGCCTTGGGCACCTGCAGGGCCCCCGTCGGCGTCCTCCCATCTTCACAGCCTGGGAAGGCGGCGCGGTCCTGGCACCTCCAGAGGGAGGTGCAGCATGTGTCTCCCAGACCGTCCTGCTTCCCCTCCCACAGCCGCGGTGGGGTGGGGGAGCCTGTAAACAGGGAGACTTTAGTTCAGCAAGTTCGGGACGTGCACACGGGAAGTGCTGCCGTCCTCAGCTTTCTCTCCCGCCACCTCATCGTTTTAAAGCAAAGCCCCGGTTCCATGACATTCAGCGGTAGGAAGGTTCTGGAAGCCTGAGTCACGTCATGTCATTCTCCAGTCTAAAGCTCTCAACTGTTTCCTCTCACACGGACTAGACCCCTCGCCCACACCCCCCGAGGGCACAGATCCTTGTGGCCTTTCCTGCCTTTGCAGCCAGAAGGAGCTGTGGCCAGCAGCTCAGCTCTGATGTTGTTGCCTGGGGGAGAAAGCCCGCCGATGGCCCTGCTCCAGGGTGTGGGCCTGCACGCGTGTGTTCTGAACACCCGTCCCGGGTGTCTGCGCTCTTCAGGACCAAAGTCACGGTCTTCCCACTTTATCTCGGCAAACTTCCGTTGAGCCCCTGCTGTGTGAGGCCAGCCCTCCTGTCGGAGGCCAGCGGGAGGGGCACGGACAGGTCCAGTCTCTCGGAAGTAGTATTTGCAAAGTTCACGCGTGACCCTGAGATCAGGACTCAGGCGCTCACGTCGTTACCTGCAGACACACACAGAGCCGCAGACATGTCCGCCGCGGCCGGTGAGCCAGGTGGCACCTGTCCTCTCGTTTCACGCGCGCTGTAAGCAAGTGTCCTTTCCGAGGTAGGAGGTGCGTTTACTGCCACGTTGTTTTTAACGTGGATCTGAATTTGTGTTTCCGCGGGAGCGCTGGGGAGCGGCGGGAGGGGCAGAGAGAGAAAGAGCACAGAGCCCTGTGACTTGGGGCTCGGTCTCACGACCCTGACCCTAACCCTAACCTGAGCCGAAATCAAGAGTCAGACTCTGAACCAACTGAGCCAGTCAGGCGCCCTGTTTTTCAATTTTCGGACTTTTGTTGGTGATTTTGCTGTTTACAACGGCCCCAAGTGTAGGGGTGCTTGCTAGAGTTCTAAGCTCAGGAACGCTGTGAGGTGCCTTTGGGAGAGGATGTGTGGTTGTGCAGGAGTGAGTTGCAGCGTTGTTGGCTGTGGGCTCAGTGTTAATGAATCAACACGTGTGTGAAATAAGGTGTCTCGAGCAGAAAGACCTCGAACAGGGTGGTGCGTCGGTCTGCCAGGGAGCCCCGCGATCTGTAGTCATCGTGGCACAGGGCTGGCAACTGAACTGTGGCTCCAAGGAAACTCAGGGCCACCTTGTCCCCCACCACATGCCCATACCCATCAGGAACAGTGTGTGCAAAGGCCCTGAGGTCGCAGTGGCTGTCCGGAGTGATCAGCGTGCAGGGGAGTGAGAGGGGAGGGCGGGGGACATCCCGGCACCTGGATAGACTGTGAAGGCAGGGGCACACCCCTGAAGGTGTGCTGACAGACGGGGTGTGGAGGGAGAGGGGCCTAGATGACCCTCGGCTGAGCACCTGCAAGGACAGTTCTGCCAGTGAGAGGTGTGGAGGAGCAGGCTTTGGGGGGACACCGGGAGCGTGCAGACACAGGTGCCGAGCAGGGGGTTAGGGTGTGCGCCTGGAGGTCAGGGGACACGGGTTGTCGTCAAGTACGTAAAGCCGAAGCCTCAAGAGCAGGTGAGTCCAGCTCCTCCCAGCAGAGCAGGGTCTGAGGCAACTGGGGCTTGAGTGGGGTCCCCCCGCCATCCTTGCCCTTTGCCCCCACAGTGCTTGAGGCGCGGGTGCGGCAGCTGCAGGCCGAGGGTGTGTCGGAGGTGACGGTGAAGAGGGTTGGCGTGGCTCGACGACTGCCAGCGTCCGGCGGCTTCCAGGCCCCTGGGAAGGCCGCGGACCTCGGCGACCTCTGGGCCCAGAAGCTGAACGAGGAGAAGTCCACGACGCCGAAGGGGAAGCAGCGGCTGAAGGGGAAGCTGCAGGCCCTGGACTGCGAGCACCTGCTGCAGGTCGTGCCCCGCCTGCTGGACGCGCAGCTGGCCGGCCGCCTGCAGCACTGGAAGCGCGAGCCCCCCCAGAGCCTCCAGGAGGGGCAGCTGGCGCGGCTGCTGCAGGAGGCCCCGCGGCGGCCGGGTCCCGAGGCGAAGCCGGCCCGCGAGGCCCGGGGTGCCAGCATGCGGCTGGAGATCCAGCAGCAGAAGCTCGGGGCCTTCTTGGACTGTTGCCTGCTCACCGGCCACCTCCCTCTCGCCCACCACGTGCTGGTCACCCAGCACAGCCGGGCCCGGCGGCAGCGGCGGCTCACGCTGGCCATGTACAACACCGTCATGCTCGGCTGGGCTCGCAAGGTGAGCGGTGGCCCCCGGGGGAGGCGTCTCCGCGGGCGTGGAGGCCCGAGCGGCCCTTAGATGCGAGCCGGGCTCGGGCTGCTTGTTTCCGTCTCCGCGGTTCTCTCAGGCTCGCCAAGCGGAGGTCCCGTGTGTCCCTCAGCGGGGATCTTGCCCAGAGCCATGGAAGAGGGAGGAGACCCTGCGGGTGTTCTAGTGTCTCTCCGGGACCGCTCGGCTGGGGCTTCTGTACTTTCCGGCGTCCCCTTCCTCGATGCTGCCCCTTCGATGCTCTAGGTCCCTTGCCCTGAGCCGGAGGGTCAGCTTTTGCCGTCACACGCCTCTCTTCTTCAACACGGCGCCCGTGGCCGCACACTTCCTCCGGGCTCTGCTCTCGCCGGGCCCGTGTCTCCGCGTTCTCTTCACTTCCCTGGTGCTCTTGTCTCTTCTGGTGGTTTGGGAGAGTGTCGTGTCCGTGCCCCTGCGAGGGCCCAGCTGCCCCACCTCCGCCCGCCCCCACGCCTGCGGCCCTGTTTCCTGGCCAGCAGACCCGCGCAGGCCCAGGGAGGAGACGGTCCTGGGAAGACGGAGGTGTGGGCACGGCGAGCCGGTGACGGGGCGGGTGGAGGAGGAGGGGCTGCTGGTGGACGTGCCCTGCCTCCCGCACAGACGGGGCGGCATGCCCAGGTGCCCCGGTCTGCCATAGGTCTGCCTTGCAGCGTGACATGCTGCGGAGATGCCCGGCGTGCGTGCGTGACCGTCACGGGCGGTTTCTTGCCCCCACTCATCCCCTGGAGGCGTGCGAGGCTAAGGGAGTTAGTGCAGACAGAAGGGCTGTGTCCTGTGCAAGGCCGCAGGCCGTCCAGGTCCCCCAGCAAGGATCTGTTATGGTGGGACATTCCTGCCCGGAGCCCATGCGTCAGCTTCCTGGTCCCTGGGACAGATGATTGACATCTGACGGCTTCAAGCGCTAGGGATTTACTTTCACTCCCAGATCCAAGTGGGGCAGTCCAGAGGCTCTGGGGAGGGGCCTCCTGGCCTGTCCCCGCTCCTAGGGATGCCTGTGGTCCTGGGCCCGTGCCTGCGCCCTTCCAGCGTCTGCTTCCGCGGTCACGCAGACACCTAACCGATGAGGCGCTCGTGCAGATGGCCTCACCTAAGCTGGTGGTGTCAGCAAAGATCCTGTTTCCCGGTATGGCCCCTGTTCGGAGGTCTGGGTAGATGTGAATCTGGGGGTGTTGCTGCTCAGCCCGCCGCAGGCCCTGATCTGCCTTGTGTGTCGACATCGCAGCCGTCACTGGCTTCGTGAGTCACTGCGTCCAGACGGCCCGTGTTGCGAGGGCGCTTGGCTGCCACCCAGACTCAGGTCTGAGTCCCGTTTCTGCCTCGTGTCTGCTGTGTGGCCCGCACTGCTGGCCCTTGGTCTCCCCCCCGTAGAGCAGGGAGCCCTGCTGCGTTCTTGGGAAGACCGAGGGACCGGCTTTAGGGGTCTGACCACCACCTGCGTTTAGGACAAGGGCAAGAGAACACGTGAACTTAGGAAGTGCGTGTTTTCGTGTCGAGGATGCCGCTGAGATTCTGTCCGCGCCGGATGGACGCGCTTATTCTAGACCAGTGCCGTCCGGTAGAACTTTCTGGTCTGCAGCAGCCACGTGTGGCCCCGGAGCCCTTAAAGAGCTGAGGACCCACAGAGCGACCATGTGTGGCTGGTGACCGCGAGGAAGGCAGCCCTCGCAGGGTCGTCTGGACGCGCCTCTCGGGGCCCCGTGGGTGGCAGAGGCCAGAGCGTCGCCTTCCGTGGAAGTGCCGCCAAACCCTGCGGGGGCAGGGGAGTTAGCCACTGCTCGGGCACGCGGGGAGACGGGCAGGCCGCGTGCCACGCGTCAGCGGAGTCGGGAATGGAGAGCCACAGCGCCCGCACAGGGAGGCTCTCCGGACGTGGGCGTGCTGAGCCTGGAGCGGGCGGACGAGGAGAGAGCGGAAAGCCGGCAGATGCACAGCAGGTTCTCTGCAGATCCAGCGAGACTGAAGTCACGCGTGTGCAGGCGATGGAAACACAACATGGCCCCTCAGGACCCCGGCCCCCTCCCCCAACCCCACCGCGGTGTCCCTGCACGCTGGCACTATGTCCCGGGACTGCACGGGGATGTCCTGGCCAGCGAGCCTTTTCCTGCCTGACTTGCTGGCTGTAGAGAGCGGTCTCGAGGGGCGGGCCAGCCTCCTCCAGACCCTCACCCCAACTTGGTCTCCCCAGGGCTCCTTCAAAGAGCTGATTTACGTGTTCTTCATGGTGAAAGACGCTGGCCTCACCCCAGACCTGTTGTCCTATGCGGCTGCCCTGCTGTGCCTGGGACGCCTGGACCGGGAGAGCAGCACCATCCAGAGGTGGGTGGGCAGCAGAACCCTTGCTGGGGGCTGGACCCCCTCTCCTGCAGTCCCCTGTGGCCACCGGGTGCTGAGCCCCATCCCTCGGGGGGGTCTGTGCCCACCGTGGGCCCCTGCAGGTGTCTGGAGCAGATGGCCCGGGACGGGCTGCAGCCACAGGAGCTCTTCAGCAGCGTGACGCTGTCCCCGGAGGAGCAGGCCATGGTCCTGAGGGCCGTGCGCAAGGCCCAGCCCACGTTCAGCCTGCCGCCACCACCGCCGCCGCCCCCGCCCCAGGTCAACACCTCACCATTGCTCAGGGAGATCTATGCCATGGTGAGCAGACCTGATGCCGACAGGCGGGGCGCCGTGTCATGGGGGGGTTGAGCCAGGGCTGTCCTTGGGGGGGTCTCCTGGGGGCCTCGGCCTCTCCTTTTTCTCTCAGCGCCATCTGGCTCCCAGGGCTGCCCTCGCTGCTCCTCAGGGGCCAGACAAGCCAGACTTGGCAACTCCTGGCCCTCAGCGAGGTCCTGACCCGAGAGGAAGGTGCCCCGGCCCTGCCGGTGTAGGTTTCCTTCCCGGAGGTGCCATTCCAGGCAGAGCCTGCGGTCCGTGTCCTGAGCCCGGGCGGCCGAGAGCAGCGGGCGGTCAGGGGGCTCAGTCTGCTCGGGTCGGAGCCCTGCGGCTCTGTTCGTGACCCTCCGTGTGTCTGTGCTGTTCTCACCGATCTGTTTCTCGACGCTCACACGCTCCCACGGCCCCGGGTGGAGAGAGCGCGCACCCCCAGGACTCGAACCACGTGTGCCCAGGCTGTCCCGGCCCCCGCCCGGGAGACTGGCCGGAGCTGGGCGCGCGGACCCACCCGGCTGTCACACGTGGCTCTGCACCATGTCCTGCCAGCCTCGCGCTCGAGCGGTTTTCAGATGGGGTCCTGCCCGGCCCGGCCTCCCCTCACCGCCTGCCCGTCTGCCCCTGCAGGAAGGCCCCGTGTCCTACCCGAAGTCGCACCTGCCCCTGCGGGAGCTGCAGAGCCTCTTCCGGCAGCAGCTGTGTGTGGAGATGGCCACCACCGTGGCTGTGGAGTCCGTGGAGAAGGCCCGGGTGCTGACCGAGGAGGTCCAGCGGGCGGTGAGGAAGGAGCTCGGCCGGGTCACAGCCCCGGGACGGGGTGGGCGCAGGGGGCAGTTGTCTGCGCCACCTCCCCAGAGCCAGGGGCGGCTGTGTGCCCCCCCGGCCCTGCAGGGAGGATGGACCTTCCGGGTGCCCGTAAGGTTGGGCCCCCTTGCTCCCGAGGGCCTGGAGGCCGTGGGGCTGACGCCCGCGTCCGTGCCCCGCAGCGGAACACCCTGCAGCAGCTCCGCGCCGAGTGGGTGGAGGCCCTGTGCCGGGGGCTGCAGAACCTGAAGGCCAGCGAGCTCTGCTCTGCCCGCGCCGGCCGCCCCAGCGTCTTCCCGTTCCTGTGCGTGCTTCCCGAGAAGGAGCTCGCCGAGCTGCTGCTGCAGGTCGGGCCTGCGGGCCGCGGGGGCGGGTGCTCGGGCAGGCGGGGGGCCGAGGGATTGGGCTCATGGCGCTGCCCCCAGACCCTGCAGGTGCTGCCGCCGCAGGGGGAGTCGCTGCTGTCCCTGGCGCAGCAGCTGGGTGTGCGTGTGTGCAGCCGGCACGCGGTGCGGAGGCAGAGGCTGAGCAGCCGGGTGCGGGCGCTCCGTGACCGGTACCACCAGTATGCGCGCCTGTTGGCCTGTGACACCCAGGTGAGCGCAGGCCGGGGTCCCTGCGGGGGGGGGGGGGGGCACGCCGGTGTGTTCCCAGGGGCAGAAACCGAAGCACGGCGCACAGGTCCCTGGCAGCTGCCCCCCCCCCCCACTGGGCCTGGCACTTTCCGATGGGCTCCCACGCTTGCGCCGGCTGGGCTGGTCCGTCCCGGGCCGGCACCACAGTCCCTGAGACACTCTCCCCCCAAGGTGGAGGTGCCCCAGCTCCCACGGCAGTACTGGGAGGCCCTGGGGCCGCCTGAGGCCCCCCACGAGCAACCTTGGCCCTTGTCGGTGCTGGTGCAGCTGGGCAAGAAGCTGGCCGAGACACTGGTGGAGGCCGTGCGCATGCCGGGCAGCGTGGCTGCCCCGCAGGGCCCCCGCACGCTCATCCCCGTGCTCTACCACGTGTACTCCTTCCGCAGCTTCCGCCAGGTGTGTGGCCGGGGGGGCGGGGGCCGCGGGGCCCGGGGGCGTCCTCTGCCCACTCGCGGTGTGTCCTCTGGGGTGGGGGGTCCTTGGGAGCCGCTTCCGCCTGCCTCGCCCCCAGATTGGGATCCTGAAGCCACACCCAGCCTTCATCGAGCTGCTGGCGACGGCCGCGGAGCACACGCTGACCTTCGAGGCGGCCGAGGTGCCCATGCTGTGCCCACCGCTGCCCTGGACGTCCCCGCACTCGGGTGCTTTCCTCCTGAGCCCCACCAAGCTCATGCGCTCGCTGGAGGGCACCGTGCAGCACCAGCGCCTGCTGGACAGCTGCCCGCCCGCCGACCTGCACGGCGCCCTGGACGCCCTCACCCAGCTGGGCAACTGTGCCTGGCGAGTCAACGGGCGCGTGCTGGACCTGGTGCTGGAGCTCTTCGCCGCCAAGGGCTGCCCGCGTCTGGGGGTGCCGGCCCCGGCCTCCGAGGCGCCCCGACCGCCCGAGGGCCGCCTGCCACCCGGCGCCTCACCCGCCCAGAAGGCCGAGGTGCGGCGGGAGCTGGCCCGCTGCCTGAAGGTGGCCCGGGAGATGCACAGCCTGCGCTCGGACGCCCTGTACCGGCTGTCACTGGCCCAGCACCTCCGGCACCGCGTCTTCTGGCTGCCGCACAACATGGACTTCCGCGGCCGCACCTACCCCTGCCCGCCCCACTTCCACCACCTGGGCAGCGACCTGGCGCGTGCCCTGCTAGAGTTTGCCCAGGGCCGTCCGCTCGGCGCCCGCGGCCTGGACTGGCTCAAGATCCACCTGGTCAACCTCACAGGGCTCAAGAAGCGTGAGTCGCTGCGGGCACGCCTGGCCTTCGCCGACGAGGTGATGGAGGACGTCCTGGACTCCGCCGACCGGCCCATGACGGTAGGGGCGTGGAGGGCGCTGGCCGGGGCTCTCGCTCCTCGCCTCTCCTCCTCCCTTGGCCTGTGCCGTCCACTGGCGACCCTGGCCCTTCCTTCCCAGCCCCCTGGGCATGGGCTCCTGGCTCTGTCCTTTCTGTCCTCTTCTCTATGGGGTCCTGCCACTCCTGGCCCGGCCCAGCCCTTTCTCCAGACCCTTCCCCGTCTCATGGCTGCTCGTGCAGGGCTACGCTGGTGTCTCCCTGCATGCCCGTCGCTCCTATCGCCCCTGCCATCCCGGGGGCTCTGTTTCGGCCTCCCAGCCCCAGCCAGCCTGGCCTGAGCCCCACTCCGCCCTCCCTCAGGGCCGCAAGTGGTGGATGGACGTGGATGAGCCCTGGCAAGCCCTGGCGTGCTGCATGGAGATCGCGCAGGCTGTGCGCGCCCCTGACCCTGCTGCCTACGTTTCTCACTTCCCGGTTCACCAGGTGAGCTGCGGGGGGCCCCAGCGTGGGTTGGGCCTGGCCCTGGTTGGCTGGGCCAGATGGTGGGGGCACGTGGTCCCTGCAGACCCCACTTGAGTTGGGCTGCTGTCCCTGTGTGGGGGCCCCATTCGCTGCGGCCAGCCCAGTGGTGGGACCCCGCACGGGCACGTCGCCCTGCCTGTCAGCCACGGGGTCCCGCGCACTGGCGGCATGAGCAGTGTGCCGGGGAACCCCGGAGCTGTGATTCTTTTCCTGGGGTCACTCCTGCCGACCCTCACGGATCCCTCACTTTCCATCGGCCCAGGACGGCTCCTGTAACGGCCTACAGCACTACGCCGCCCTGGGCCGGGACAGCGTGGGGGCCGCCTCCGTCAACCTGCTGCCTTCGGAGGTCCCGCAGGACGTGTACAGTGGGGTGGCCGCACAGGTGGGCCCCGCCCCCACCGCCCCCATTTTCCTCCGAGCCCACGCGGGGTCTCTGTCCTGCGAATGCCCGGATTTGCAGATCCCGTGGGCTCTGAGCGGGCAGTCAGGGTGGGCTTCCCGGGGGAGGTGTCAGATGAAACTACTGGGGGGCCTGGTGGCGGGGCTGCCGGGTGGGGTGGGAGACGGGGTCTGCACACCCTCCCACCGACCCCCGGCGTCTGCCCAGGTGGAGGTGTTCCGCAAGCAGGACGCCAAACGGGGCGTGCGCGTGGCCCAAGTGCTGGAGGGTTTCATCAGCCGCAAGGTGGTGAAGCAGACGGTGATGACTGTGGTGTACGGGGTCACGCGCTACGGGGGCCGCCTGCAGATCGAGCGGCGCCTGCGGGAGCTCAGCGCCTTCCCCCAGGTGCATGGTGTCGGGCGCACCGCGGGGGAGGGATGGCCCCCACCCCGCCCCCCGCCCCGTTGGCCGCCTGGGGGCCCCAAGGAGGAAGATGGTTCTGTTGCCCCTCAGGATCCCTGGGCGGGGGTGGGGAGGCCGCCCTGGCTCTGACCGCCCCCCCGCACCCCTGCAGGAGTTCGTGTGGGAGGCCTCACACTACCTGGTGCGCCAGGTGTTCAACAGCCTCCAAGAGATGTTCTCAGGCACCCGGGCCATCCAGGTATGTGGCCCCGGCCCCTCCCCGCACCCAGCAGGTCGCCCCCGGCTGGGCCCCGTGCTGAGCGCCTCCCTCCATGTGTCCACAGCACTGGCTGACCGAGAGCGCCCGGCTCATCGCGCACACGGGCTCGGCCGTGGAGTGGGTCACACCCCTGGGCGTCCCCATCATCCAGCCCTACCACCAGGACGCCAAGGTGTTGGTACGTGAGCCCCCTCTCCCCCAGCCCCCACGCTGTGTCCAGCTGGGGTTCCTGACCCTCCCCCCTCCCCAACCCTGCAGATTGCGGGCGGCATGCAGAGCCTCACGTTCAGCCAGAGCGGGGACACCAGCCAGTGAGTGCCAGTGGGGGTGCTGGGCCGGGGGGGGGGGGGGGCGTGGGGCCGGGCCAGCGGTGCCTGAGCCCTCTCCCTCCCCAGGAAGCCCAACACACTGAAGCAGAAGAACGGCTTCCCCCCCAACTTCATCCACTCGCTGGACTCCTCGCACATGATGCTCACGGCCCTGCACTGCTACAGGTGGGCCCTCGCCGGGGACGGCCTCGTGGGCCATGCGCTGTCCCAGCTCCGCTCATCATCTCTTGCGTGCAGGCCCTGTTCAGGGTTTTGGGGACGCAGGAGGGGCCCAGAGTGGCAAAGGCAGGTTGGGAGGCCAGGGTGGAGGCCTACAGCAGGTGAGGATCGTGGGGGTTGTTGGAGCTGCTGCCCAGAAAAGGACGGCGCGAGCACGTGCAAAGGCCCTGAGGCAGTGTGGTGTGGGTGATGGTGAAGCAGCCGGCTGGGCCCAGGAGGGAAGGCTGGTTGCTCTGAGAAGTGCCTGTGGCCCCGTCCAGGGGAGGACTGGCAGTGTGTTGGGGGGTCTCATAGGCTGAGGCCTAGGCGTCTGGGTATGTCCTAAGCCCCTCGGGCGTAGCCAAGCAAGGCCATAGGGCAGGTGTGTGGCTAGTTCTCTTCGAAAGGAGCCAGGGTTCGGGGATACGTTCTGTTTCTGTCCACCCCCTCTCGGACCACAGGAGCCCTGTAGTGGGGGGAGGGGACAGCATCAGCTGCGGCGGCCAGGGACGGGTGGAGGGAATGACGCGGGACCAAAAGTTTTCTCCCTAGAGGAGGACTTTCCTCCCCCGTGCCGAGCATGACACACACACGGGCTGGGACACATCGGTGGTGGGGGGTTGGGGTGAGGGTGGGAAGGACCAGGAAGGGCCGCACTCCTCACAGGAGATCTTTACTCCTCGGCAGGAAAGGCCTGACCTTTGTGTCTGTGCACGACTGCTTCTGGACCCACGCGGCTGACGTGGAGGTCATGAACCAGGTGCTGCTGCCCACCTCGGGCCCACATGCGTCCCCAACGGTGGCAGCAGGCACCGATCCCATGGCCCTTGTCTTGTGGCACCTGCCTCTGTCCGCCTAGGGCAGCGATCAGGGTTGGGCAGGGGGGTGGAGCCCTCACCTGATCTGGGAAGCCCTGTCCTGCTCCCCACCCTCTGCAGGTCCTAGTCCCCTCTCCCCAGGCCCTGGTTCTCCCCACCCCCGACCCAGGTCCTAGGTCTCCCCTCCCCCCAGGTGTGCCGGGAGCAGTTTGTCAGTCTGCACAGCCAGCCCATCTTGCACGACCTGTCCAGGTTCCTGGTGAAGCGGTACTGTTCCAGCGCCAGGTGAACTAACCCCCCCCCCAAGACCGGTGCGGCTGGGACCACCCCTGCCTGCCCTGCTCGGCCTCACCCCACCCTGCCCTCAGGCTCGGCACCCCCAAGCACTCCAAGAACCTGTGGATGGACAAGCTGCAGGACACGCTGAAGTCGGTGCCGGAGACAGGTGGGGGCGGGGGCCGCCTGCTTGCGTGCTGGGCGTGGGGTCTCCCCGCGGTCCTGCCCCACGGTGTCTGCTCTGCTCCGCAGGGGCCTTGGACCTGGAGCAGGTGAAGCGCTCCACTTACTTCTTCAGCTGACGCGGTGGTCCCCAGGCGAGGTCCCCAGCTGCTGTCCCCAGTCAGGCGCCGCGTGGGCTGCCCGCCCCGTAGCACAGTGTAAATAAAGCCCTGTTGTCACCCACGGGATCCAGCGAGCGTCTTCCGCCGGCCTCGGGGCGATGGCGCACCCGGGACCCGGCAGCGAGCAATCAGAGGCTGGCAGGCTGGGCGCCAATGCTGTCGTTTATTGCGCGGAATGGGGGCGTGGGGGGCGGGGGCGCGGAGCGCAGCGGGGGCGCGGCTGCTCGGCTGCCGGTACATTCACCTCGACGGGGCCCGGCCGTGCCCTTGTGCCCACGCACCGCGGGGACTACCCGCTCCTGGGCGCGGGGCGCTGGAGGGGGCTGGGTGTGCCGGCTCCGGGGACGTGACCACGAGGCGCGCGTGGACGGGGGCGCGGCCGGTTATTGCGTGAGCGCGGGGGGGAGGGGTGGGGGGGCAGCAGGAAGCCGGCGGCCAAGTATTGCACGTAAAAAACAATCCTCGTCGGACGGGCCACCTGCGAGGGCGGGGGCGGGCAGGCCTCCACAGCCATCTCCTTCCGGCCACCGGGCCGTCCCCGTCCCCGTTTCACAGTTGGGGGAACTGAGGCACCGAGGTGAAGGGGGGCCCCTCGCTCGCTCGCACGCAGGCGAGGCCACCGCCGGTGGGGGGTGGGGGCAAGGATGATGGGGGTGGGCGCAGGGCGATGGGGGGGCGCGGCGGGGGCTCAGAGGGGGCTGCCTTGCCCCGGCCCGCCCGTCCGACTACGACTACCTAGGACTCCTCTATGGCTTCTGGGGCGGGCGGCCAGCGGCCGGGGCAGCGCGCAATGGCATGGCTTTGGTGTGGATGACGGCCCCGCCCCCGGCCCGCCCGGGCCCGCGGGGCGGCGTGGCGAAGGTCACAAATTGGACGAGAGGCGCGAGCGCGCGGAGTCCAGCGGGTCGAGGCCACCGGCGGCGCCGGGCGAGGCCGAGTCCCTGCGGTCCGGGCTGGGCGCTGCAGCCCGGGCGGCGGGCGCAGGGCCCAAGCGCGGCGTGGAGCTGCTGGCCGGGCGCGCCGAGGCCGCGGGGCCCGGGCCGGGCGCGCCGTGGGGCAGCGAGGGCTGAGAGGCCGACAGCGGGCGCGAGGCCCGACTCAGGCGGCGCGCGGGTAGCGCGGGTCCGGCGCGGGGTGCGGCGGGAGAGCCGGGCGCGCCGCCGTAGGGCGAGGTCCGCGGCGCCCGGGGGCTGGCGGGCGCGCCGGGAGGACTGGCGGTGGAGGGCGCGGGCCCAGGCGAGGCTGCGGCGGAGGGCGCCGGCGCGGGCCCCGGGGGCGGGCGGCGCACGAGGCGCGGCGAGCCGAGCGCCAGCGGCCCCACGAGCGGCCGCGCCACCTGCGGGCAGAAGCTCATGGCCACAGCTTGCTGCAGCGTGGCGATGGCCGAGGTGACCTGCGGCGGCGGCGGCGGCGGGAAGAGGCCCACGCGCTGGCCCAGCTCTGCCTGCTGCACCATCTCGCGGTCGTACTTGACGATCTCCTGGATGATGGCGTTCTCCTGGTTGTTGAACACGCCGGAGTTGAGGTCGTGCTGCACTTTGTGCAACAGGATCGAGTTCTTCTTGCCTGGGGGCAGGGCAGGGGCGTCAGCGGGGGCGCGCTCCTGGGGCTGAGCGCGGGCCGGTGCGGGCCGGTGCGGGGTGCTGCGGCGCGCATTGATGGAGTGCACGGGAGCCCCATCTAGTGCAGCCCGCAGGCAGGAGCTTGCCGGGTGCAGAGCATGGCACCCAGCGCCTGCTGCTACAGTAAAACCTTTTTTATATACTGTGAGCATACATGGAGCACCTCTTGCATACAGCCAGTGGGTGCTGAGCGTCCGGTCTATACATCCCACCGCGAGTACCGGCCGTGTGCACAGACCACCTCCTGCATGCCGCAGGCGGCACCATGAACCTGCTGGCATCCCTCACTCACACACACACCCCTGTTGTAGATCATAAACATGCATGGAGCACCCTCTGTATACAGTAGCCACTGAGCACCTGCTGAGCACACGTGTGCTGAGCACACGGAGGGCATGCAGGTGTTGGGCCCTTGTTCTGTAGACTAGCACACACGGGTCAAGAAACTGCTGCGTCCCTGTGTACAGCGAGCATAGGGCCCCTCCTGCCTGTGGCAGATGCCAACTGTCTGTGGTGCAGAGCAAGCAGAACTGAGCACCTCCTGTATGCAGTAAGCAGGCGTGACCTGCCGCCACGTCCATACAGCAAGCAGATATCAAGTATCCGCTGTATACAGCAGGCACTAATCCAGTACCTGTTTGTAGTAGGCACGCAGAACACCCATGGCATGTGCAAAGCGGGCACGAGACACCTACTGTATACTGCCGGCTTGCCCCGAACACTTCCTGCATCCGGGAAACGCGTACTGTGCTCCCGCAGTACACAGCACGCGCATGGAATGTGTGCGGTGCACACGAGGCAGGCCGTGCTCGACAGCAAGCCTGCACTGTCCCCCCCACACAGAGTGGCCGCGGCGGGCGCCGAGCCACACGCCAGGAGCGCCCGCCAGCGCACAGCCAGAGAGCCCAGCGCCCGCCAGCGCACAGCAAGCACGTCGGAGAGCCTTCGGCATGAGCAAGCAAATCTAAGCATCTTCCACTTGCACATATATTGAGCACCTACTGTATAGAGCAGACTGTTGAGTGCCTGCTGTATGTAAACATGAATAATAGAATGCCTCCGGTCTCTCCTCCAACACCCGTGCACGCCACCCAACCCTCTTCCTCTGGCTCTTTATTCCCATGGGCAGCAACGGGGCCGGTCTGCCTGACTCGGACATCTGGTCCTCGGCGGGTCCTGAGGGCTCCACCTCAACCATTTCTGACATTACCCTTGGCCTCTCCAAGGCCACCACTTGAGGCCGGGCCTCCGTCTCCCTCCTGTAACCTACCCGCGCTCATACAATGCAGATCCTATCGGGTCCTCCCCTGCCTAGCACCATCCACGGCTCCCCACTGCTCCTGATTCACAGTCCGGACTCCTGCACCCACAGCTAGTGGGTCCCGTGTGCCTGGCCCCTGCCTGCCTCCCCAAGCTCCCTCCTCCCGGCTTCTGCAGCTCTCTGGACCCCAGGCCTCGGCCTGTGCTGTGTCCCCTCCCAGCACATGCCCTGTCCCTTCATACCTGACAACACTACTCCTCCGGGCTTCCACCCAGCGTCACAAGGAAGCCCGCCAGCCCCCAGCCCCTCGTCTGTAGTACAGGCCGAGCGTGGTCCCCATGGCAGCCTCCCAGCCCCGCAGCTACACCGCCCGACACCCTGGGTGCTCCAGAAGCATCTCCCAGAGGAGCAGACGGTCCGCACGACTGGAAACACGTCACACTCCCTCTTCCTCGGGAGACCAGGGCCACATCTGGCCATGGGCCAAAGCAGCTCAGAAAATCAGGTCTGGGGACTGGAAGGGCCCTGGAGGGTCCGTCGGCCGGGCCACCTCCGCACGGGCTGACGGCCCCCGGAGACCAGCCGACTCACCGATGCGGTCCAGGCGGTCGATGGCGACGGTCTCGAAGGCGCGCCGCATCATGGGGTACTCCTCCAGCACCTCGTTGAAGTGGTCCACGCTCAGCGAGTAGAGGCGGCAGTAAGTGTCGGCGCGCACGCTGGCCGTGCGCCGGCCCCGCGTCAGCAGGCAGATCTCTGCACGGGCGGGGGGCGGCCTCAGCCCAGCGGGACCTCGGCCTCCCAGCAACACCGTCTTGCCCTCCACCCCCCCGGGCCTACCCCTGCTGCACGCGCCGCTCAGCCTCCTCCCCTCCGCTGGGGCGCACCCGCACCCCTGTAGGCCCCCAGATGCTCACCCCCGAAATAGGAGCCATCGGACAGCTTCATCTCCTTGTTGCCCTTGGTGAGCACGCTGACCACGCCGTGCTGGATGAAGTACATCTTCTTGCCGACCGTCCCCTCGCGGATGATGTAGTCGCCCGGCTGGAAGACCTCGAACTTGAGTTTGGTCAGCATGGCCGTGACAAAGTTGGGGTCCGCGTTGGCAAACAGGGGCATCGAGGCCACCAGCTTCCGGCAGTTGAAGTTGACAATCTCCTGGAGGGGGGGGAAGCAGGGTGACACGGGGCCCAAGTCCTTGTCCCCTCTCGCCCTCCTTTGGGGGCTGTCTCCTCCTCAGACCCTCAGCTTCATCTACCAAGGAGTTCGACACCGTAGCCTGGAGCGGGCACCTTCCTTCCCAGGCGGACCCCGGAGGCTTGACCGCAGGAAGGAGCAAGACAAGACGTGCACTGAGTCCCCACCAGTTAACTCTGTTGGCCGCACCAGCCAGTGCAATTAGGCAGGAAAGGCGACCAGGGACATAAAAACAGGGAAGGAAAACATGACGCCAAATCCCTCTACTATCTTCTCTAATATGCTGACCCGGGAGCCCAGAAGAATCCACGGGAAACCACAACGATCAGAGAAGTCAACCCAAGCTGCAAGCTAAGAATCAGCGCACAAACCCGAGAACGGTCAAGGGCTCCACGGCGGCAGAGATCAGGGTGAGGGGGGCACGTCCCGCAGTCGATCTGAGCATTAGTCACGTGAGGGTCCCACACTCGCCCGTTGAATGTGCACACCCCGGTAAGACACATTTCAATAAAAGGGGGAGCCAAGCCTTCCAAACCGACAGCCCTCGTGTGTGCCAATGAGCCACGGAGAAGACGACACAGCAGACGGGAGGACCCTGTTTACGCCAGCACAGAGAGCTGAGCACGACATGGCTTGACCTTGCGAGATGTCCAGACCCGTCTGAGGAGAGCGTGCAGACACCCCGAGAGGCGCGGCGGGACGCGGGCACGCGCTCCCTGGCCAGGCAGAGCTCCTCACCACCCTGAGGACGAGACGTCCATCCTCCCCACCCGTGGACGCGAGCGCCCGGATCTTCTCCGACGTCCATCCTCCCCACCCGTGGACGCGAGCGCCCGGATCCCAACGACAATACCATCAGGTTTGCTTGGGAATTGCTGAAACCAGCCAAGGTCATTTAGAACAAACGAGCAAAAGTGGCAGGAAAGCCTGCTAGTGAGAAGAGCGGGGCGGTGGGGCGAGCCCCCCCACGCGCTGAGACCCAAACTATCCACCGGGAATCCCAAAGCGAGATGTGCGGAAAAAACCCCAGCACACAAGTCCTACAAGGAAGCACGGGTGAGCCCCCAGATCCGGGCGAGCACAGCACCTGCTGCATGCAGGTATTGGGGCCTACTACATACAGCACGTATGTACTGAGCGCCTGCTGTATGTACTGGACTCCGACCCTGTACCGAGATCAAGGACTGAGTATCTGCTGTATAGAGACAATAGACGGCACTTGCTGGGTACAGAAAGGAGAGCGAGAACACCACCCACGCACTCTGTACGGCAAGCACACATGTTACACCTACTGTATACAGCAAGCATTCGTGGAGATGAAAATCCCACGTGGCCGCCCCAGACGCACCTCTCACCCGCGCATTTGGGGTGGGTATTCCTCTCAGCGGGACTGGACCCTGACCTCACCCCTCAGCCTTGTCCCAAAGGCGCGAGCAAACCCGCAAAGGTGAGTGCCGTGCGTGGCCGCCCGCGGAGCTTGGGGACCCTGGGGCCAGCCGCCCGGGGGCTCGCAGCAGGAAGGGCCCGGCAAAGGGAGCTCAGAGAGAGAGCACCCCTTTGTTGTGCGTTAACGAAGGACATGGAAGATACGGCAGGAGGAAATCAGGTAGAGGGTCAGGATAGAAGCCAGAAGTTTTCTGAATATACGTGTTTTTGTAAATTCAACCCTGGAACTGTGTAAACGCTTCAATAATTACCGAATCTGGCTTGCGGGGGCTGGGGGAAGGGAACGGGGAGTGGTGGCTGGCAGCCATGGGTGCCCTCCTGGGGGAGAGGGTGCAGGGTGCTTGGACAGTGGTAACGGCCCCACTGGAAGCTATGGGACCGCGGGCCGGCTGGCCGGCTCAGCCTGCGGAGCGTGTAGCTCTCGATCTCCCAGCCCTGAGTTCGAGCCCCACACTGGGACAGAGACAACTGAAAATGCATAGTTTTTTTAAAAACCCCGAACTATGGGATTCTATGCGTCTTACGGTCTGTGGGCTCGCTCTCTGACTGAGATTGTTCCGATCCCGAACAAGTGAACGTTCTCTGTGAGGTTAAGCACAGTGCCTGCCTCGTGGGAGGCAACGGCTCACACTCAGAAGAAATGGCCGTCCGCACGGAGCAGAGCCCAGGACCCGTCCCTGCACCCCCTCCCCCTCCCCCTCCCCACCCCCCTCCCAGTCCTCGCCCTGGTCCGCAGGATGTGCGTCATCTTTCCCTCCTCAGGGCCTTGGCCCCACTGTGCCTGCCGCCTGGGACACCTGCGGCCGCCTGGCCTCGCTCAGACACCTTCCCCATCCCCCATCCTTCCCAGAGCTCCTCCTGCCCCCTGGTGGTCACTGCCGTGCCCCCCCCCCCCCCCCCCCCCCGCAACCTCTGAGACAGCACAGCACAGGGTGGAGCTCAGGGCAGGCGCCCCACTACCACCTGGTCAGGGGTGTGGGCTCAATCCTGCCCCCTCCAAAAACACATGTTCAAGTCCTGACCCCTGGTGCCTGAGGACAGAACCTCGGCTGGAAATAGGGTCTCGCAGGCATAATCGGTTAACACGAGGTTGCACTGAAGTAGCGTCACCCTGAACCGAATGACAGGTGTCTTCGTAAGAGGGGGACACAGGCACACAGCGATGGGATGGGGGCGTGGCCACACGCAGAGGGACACCAGGAGCTGCCAGATGCAGGAAAGACCCCGTCCTGGAGCCTCCAGAGGGCGTGGGGCCCCATGACACCTGGGTCTGGGATTTCCAGGCTCCAGAAGGTGACAGAGCCCATGCCCATCCTTAGAAGCCCCTGGCTGGTGGGAACGGAGCTGCTCCGGGAACCCTGCCCGAAGTCACACCGGCCATGAGGGGCAGAGCTCGGACAGTCAAGACGGACGACCACGCGGGGTCCGCCTGCTCCGGTCAGCCTCTGCCCCGTGCCGCCCCACCCTGTACCCCCCTGTCTAGCAAGGGAGCCCAGACGACTAAGTGGGAGGAGGCAGAGGCTGTCGGGGGCACCCCCGGGGCAGCGGGAGGGTGCAGCACGGGAGAGCTCCTGCCGCTGAGGACGCGTGGGCGCGGCCCGCGGACGCTATGGGCTAACCCATCTCTGGGACCCGGAGCCTGGCCGTCCCTGTTTCCAGCCGAGGGTCCCCGGCGAGGGTGGCCTCACCTCCCGCAGCGGCCCGTTGAGCTCCCCCAGGATGCTGTCCTCGTCGAACATTTTGCCCTGGTAACGGTGCTCGTAGTAGTCGTGGATCTTCTGGCGGCAGTCGGCGGGCAGCTTGTGGAATGACATGTACTGCTCCACCTGCTTGTACTGGCGGCGGTGGGGGGGGCGGTCAGTGGCTCCGCCTCCGGTCCCCCCACCCCGCTTCCGCCCACACGGGGCTGCCGGCCTTGACAGCAGCAGCAGCAAACACGCCCCGTTAAATCAGAATTCCGGATAACACAGAAGGAGTTACAGGCGTCCCGTGCAAGGTGCGGACGGGCGCACGCTGAGCAGTCACCCCTGTGTTCTGAATTTTACCCGGCAGCCCAACCCCCCGAAATGGAAGCACAGCTTGACTTAAGGCCCTCGCGGAAGTAGACCGGACTGGGTCCCCCAGGTCCCCCGAGATCCTGGGTGGAGTCCCCTAGGCTCACCTCCCCAGAGATCTTGCCAGAAACTAGCGGCTCAGCCCCTCCTGACCAGGGCGGGGGTGCCAGGCCCTGCTGTCCCCAGGACGGCGCTCCCCGGGGTGCCCCATCCCGTTTCCGCCCTGGCTGCGCCCGGGACGCAGCTGCCCTGAGCTCAGCGGAACCCGTGATGCCGGCGGGTGGCAGCGCCAGCTCATGTCTGGGTGTGAGGCCCGTGGCTTCCGGACAGCTCCTGGCACCGGGCCCGGCTGACCCGGCTGACCCAGCTGGCACTGTTTGGGGCAGCGGCCGTGGGGGGCGCTCGCAGCTGCCCAGCCAGGAGCGGCCACTAGGTAGCAGTGCAGGACGGGCTGGTGTCCAGCAGGTCCAGCGCCTGGGGCCGTCGCCCGCTCAGCCCTTCCCTGTCCCACAGCCCTAGGACTAGCCCGGTGGAGGCCGCCCCCGCTCAGAGGCCGCGCCTGCGGGTCCAGCCCCCGAGCGTGTGCTCCAGCGACCATTCCCTGCCCCAGCACCTCCCACGCTGTCCCAGACACCCTGGGGTGAGCCCTGCTCCCTAGCCAGCCCCCTCCCGGCTCCGGACTTCCCTCCCTCACCATGCCGGGGACCTTCTGGGCCCTGCTAGTCACCGCCACAGACCTCTCCGGGTCCTGTGCCCCAACAGCTCCCCACCCTGCCGGCCCCTGATCTAAGCTCGGCCCGGGAAGCCCGGGAGGCGGGGCGGCCCCCCCAGCGCCCCCCACCTTCTCCTGGTACTGGCGCCGGGAGGAGTCCAGGGACTGGATGAGCGCCGTGGCGTGGCCGATGAACATGGCGTAGCACGTGGCGCCCACGATCATGCTCAGCATGGTCAGCCAGATGTCCGTCATGCTCTCGGGGGCCTGGCGCCCGTAGCCGATGCACAGCATGTGGCTCATGGCCTTGAAGAGCGCGAAGGAGTAGAGCTCGCTCCACGAGTGGTTCTGCAAGGCCGTGGGGGGCCGGTGGGAGGGGGCTCGGGGCCTTGGGGGGCGGGGCGGGGGCGGGGCTCAGGGCCACCGGGGGCGCGGCGGGGGCTCAGGGCCATGGGGGGACGGAGCTAGGGTGCTCACGCCCGGGGACGTCCCTTGACCCCAGGCCCGTCCCCCCAGACCCTCTGACGCCTGGGCCTGAGTGCGGCCCCCCCACTGGCCCGCGTTAACAGGCGGCGTCTCAGCCGGGAGCCCAGGGGCGCGGGCCTCGCTCTGCGCCTCCGGCGTCTGGCCGCCCGGCACGGCCCGGCCCGCGGGGCTGAGGGCGGCGGGAGCCCCCCGCGCGGCGCCGCGGCTCACCACCATGCCGTTGATGGAGACCCAGCAGTTGCGCGGGAAGTCCTGCAGCATGGGCACGAGGAACTGCAGGCAGCCGTCCCAGTGGCACAGCAGCAGCATCATGCTGATGAGGTTGCAGATGCGCATGACCGCGCTCGCCAGGTCGTAGGTCATGTGGAAGATCTGCGGGGCGGGGCGGGGTCAGGTCCCCCCTCCCCAGGGCCGCCGCCGCCCTCCGGGTTGGCCGACGTCCCAGACCAGAGAGCGTGGCCCCCGTCGGAGCCCCGGGGCAGCCCTGGAAACCGGCGGGACGGGGTGCGCGGGAGGGCCGCCCTCGCCGGCTTGGGTCGGAGGACAGGACGGGGGCGGCGGGGGTCCGCGACTCTCGGTGCTGAGCGGCCCGACTCCGGGGAGGGGGTGCGAGGGGCCGTGGTGCCTGCTTTTCCAGGGCGCAGGGAAGGGGGAGCGCGACGGCAGCGCGCGTCCCGGCCGCGCCCCCCGCGCCGCGCCTGTCTGCCCCCGCCCGCCCCGCCCGCGCCGCCCGCGCCGCCCGCCCCGCGCACCTCCTCCCACTGGTGGATGTAGCGGATGAGGCGGGACAGACGCAGCAGCCGCAGGAGGCTGAGGATCTTGGTGAAGCGCACGATGCGCAGGGCGCGCGCCGTCTTGTAGACCTCGGAGTCGATGCCCTTCTCCACGATGAGGAAGATGTAGTCCACGGGGATGGAGGACACGAAGTCCACCACGAACCACGTGCGCAGGTACTTCTTCTTGATCTTCTCGGGGTCCAGGATGATCTCCGTGTTGTCCTCGATCACGATGCCCGTGCGGAAGTTCAGCACCAGGTCCATGAGGAAGAAGGTGTCCGAGACCACGTTGAACACGATCCACGGGGCTGTGGTCTCGTCCTTGAAGAAGGTGATGCCCACAGGTATGATGATGAGGTTTCCCACCATGAACAGCAACATGGTGAAGTCCCAGTAGAACCTGGGGGGAGGCGCGGCGGGTCACGCCTCCAGGCCATTGCCGACACCCAGCCCTCCCCGGGCCCAGAAGCCCCACCTAACACCTGCGCCTGCCTTGGGGACCAGCCCGGACCTCCCCTCCTGCAACAAAGCCAAGACTTCGGCCTTGAGTCCCAGTTGGTGTGTACCCCAGCTCCAGGAAGCTCTCCCGCTCCGGACGGCACCCCACTGCCTGCGGAGCTCCCCCAGCCTGGATCCTTCCCGCTGACCTGGCTCCCACTTTCCCTCCTAGAAGAAGCAGGAGACCAGGCAGGGGCCAGGAGATGGCCCCCAAGCTGGTTATGCTTCCCAGGACCAAAAAGGTCCAAGCGTTCAACACAGGGTTAGCGATCAAAGAAACACTCCAGAGGAGAAAGGTGAGGGGAGGCAAGCAAGGGGGGGGTGGGGAGTGGAGGGCAGGCACAGTGGGGGGCGGAGGGGGCGGGGCAGGCAGGACCCAGAGTCCAGCACCGTCTAGAGCAGCCGGGCTTCCACGTGAAGACAAAGAAGGGGGGACCCTTGGGGACGGGAGGCAGCAAGGAAGAGGCGGGGCACCCCCCGCACCCGCAGGGCTGCCTGGGAGGCGGGAGGAGCTGAGGGGCAAGATGTTGGACGGGACGGAGTCCCATGAACCCGAAGACGGGCTGGGGTTAGTCTCCCTCCCAGCTGCACCCAGGGCAGATACACGTCCCTGGAGTCCATCCAGCCCCGCCTGGGAGTGCTCTCAGAGAAAGGCCTGTCCACGCAGGGGGCATCTGCCACTAGCCGGGCAGGAGCCCTGCGTGGATCCCGGGGCCCCGCAGCCGGGGGCCCAGCACTGCAGGCGTGGAGAAAATGCCCATCAGAACTACTCCAAGGAAAAACCCCGTTCTGTGGAACAGAAGAGCGCTTGGGGGCCCTGTTGGTGAAGCATCTGCCTTCAGCTTGGGTCAGGATCCTGGGGTCCTGGGGATCGAGCCTCACCGAGCGGGGAGCCTGCCTCTCCCTCGGCCCCTCCTGCCGCTCATGCTCTCCCTCAAATAAATAAATAAATCTTTTAGAAAATGTGAACAGAATTACTGTCTGACCCAGCAATTCTGCCCCTGGATTGAACCCCAAGAACTCAGAGACAACCGTACAGCGTGTTCCCAGGGGTACGATTCCCAGCGCAGATGGAAGCTTGTGTGGGTCTACGATCCACACCCGGTCCCCACGAGCGGGAGCGTCCCGGGCCTCCAGCAGCAGCAAGGCGCCCATGCCTGGCGCCGGGGACGGACCCCGAGCCCACGGCGCTCAGGGAGGGACCAGACGCAGAAGGTCACACGGGGTGTGAGTCCACACGTGTGACACGTCCCGACCAGGCTCCTCCACGGACCGGAAGGGGCTCGTGGGGGCAGGGGAGAGGGAGGGGGCTGGGGGCAGAAGGTGAATGGGGAGAGGCTCTGCTTGGGAGGATGAGAGATCCGGACGCGCACCACTGTGGTTGTACTTAATGTCGCTCTGCTGTACATTTTTAAGTGATTAAATGCCAGCCTCTATGTGTTTACACACACACACACACACACATACACACGTCGACACTATAGAAACACAAGGGAAACAGAGCACAGGATGAGGGGCTCCGTGCTGAGCAGACGCCCCAGATCTGGGGTGGAGCCCGCGCCCCGGCCTAGATGCAGGTCAAGGAGGGTCTCGAATTTTGAACAGTCTCGTCTTTTATTTCGCTTACTCAACAGTGTGAGGAGCCACCCCGCCCCGGATCACGGCAGCCTGGCTAGCTCCATCCAGGTCTCCCCCCCACAGCCCGCCCCAGCCCGCTGTGTGCAGGGCTCTCCCGGGGCCCCAGCGCCCCACCCCGATCATGGCTGGGGGCCACATGCGTGTAGAGAAGGCTCGGTCACACATAGGCAGGACCGGGCCCCTAAGACCCTCAGAAGCCGCCCGCCCCTGACCCCCCTTCCTGGATGACCGAAGAGTGGACCGCGGTTCCCAGGGCTGGGGCACTCGCCCAGACTGGCAGAGCCGTAAGCTCCAGCCCTGGCTTGGCCGCAGGCAGGGACGGGCCCTCTCTGGACAGCACCGCCAGGTGCCAGCAGCCAGGCCTGCCGGCGGACCCCGGCGCTCCGCCTCGGGCAAGTGATCCCAAGGAAACTGTCCAAGAGGAAGAGAAAAAAATTAAAAACCAATTTGTACCAAGATGTTCACAGCAGCTCAGTCTTCGAGAGCCAAAGGCTGGAAGGCACCCAGCGTCTGACACCTTGGTGGCAGCAGCCAGACCTGGGTTGACACCCGCTTTTCCGGCCCGCTGGCAGGTGTCGCTTGGGCAAGTCCCGCAGCCCCGAGGCCCTCCCTGTCCCCTCCCGCAGGGAGGCGCCGGCAGCCTCTGAGGGTCCTGCGGGGCCACACCCGGCGCGGGGAGCCTTCTCTGAGCGTCCCGCGTGGGGGACAGTGGGTGCGCAGGAGAGCCGGGGAAGCGGATGAGGACCTCCAGCGCAGGGATGGCCAGGATCTGGGATAAGGGGCCCCACCAGCCCATCCCCCCGGCTCCCCATTCTCAGCCCCCCGTGCTCCCCTGGTGCTAAGAGCTTTTAACCGCACCCCCACCTCTGTGAACGGAGTCCTGTCCTGCCTCCTCCCCCGACTTGGGGCACAGACCCCGGGACAAAGCAAGCAGGAAAGAGTAACTGAGAAGACCAGAGGGCCTAGAAACTCTGCAGGGGAGCCTAGAAACCATGAGGTAGGGGGGACTAGAAACCACCAAAGGACCTCAAAAGCAGGGGGGAGACTAGAAACTATCAGGAAGAGCCTAGAAACTGGTTGGGGGGGTTAGAAACTACCAGGGAGAGCCTAGAAAGCAAGGGGCGGGGGACCAGAAACCACCAGGGAGAGGCCGGAAACAATCTGAATGCCTGGAGTGTGAGGCCCTCCTCCACAGACATTCTCTCCCTTCCTCCTCCTCCTCCTCCTCCTCCTTTTTTTTTTTTTTTAAGGTTCTGTTTTATTTTTATTTTTTATTTTATTTTTTGAAGATTTTATTTATTTGTCAGAGACAGAGCGAGCACAAGCAGGGGGAGCAGCAGAGCAGGGAGCCTGATGCGGGGCTTGATCTCAGGACCCCGGGGTCACCACCTGAGCCGAAGGCGGACGCTTCCCTGACGAAGCTCCCCGGGCGCCCCTCTCTCTTTTATTCTTGGGGTGGGGGTCGGGCCAGGCACCACGCTTCTGCACCGACAGACAAGAGAGGTGACCCAGCCAGGGACGGGGCAGAGCGGAGACCCACGCCTTCCGGTCCCAGGACCTGAGCTCTGGCCTCAGCCTGCCTGTCTGGGGTTGGGGTCCCAGCTACTGCCCGTGGTCCCTGGGGAATGACGGCTGGCCCTGCCACTCGGAGCTGCCGGTCTTCCGGGCTGGGTGGGGTCCCCGGGGTTTATGAGGAGTTGGAGTCGAGGTCCGGCAGCCGCAGAGGAACCCCTGCCCCCAGCCCCTCCCCGACCTTGCTCCTGGCCTGCGTGGCCTGGGATGAATCTCTCTCTTCTGAGCCTCAGGGCCTCATCAGCCCAGACCCTTCTCTCACTGGGCCACCCTGGCATGACGGGGGGGTGGGGGGGGGGGGCAGGGACCACAGGGGTCCCCCGGGGCGGCCAGCAGGCGCTGCTGCAAGGTCAGCTTTCAGCATCCGCGGCCTTGACTGAAATTCAACCCTGTATCTCACAGTCTTCCCTGACACACAGGGAAGCCCCCGCGGGGTCCCGCTTCTGTGGGAACAGCCCGATCCCTCTTGTTGTGTCCCCACTGCGGCCCTGGGGTGGGGGGCAGCTGCACGCACAGGGAAGGCGGGGTGGGGCGGCGCAGGGTCCCCTGAGCACCCAGGGAGTGCAGGGCTCCGTGGCAGGGACCCCAGCCTGGGCCCTGCGGCTGGGAGAGGGCCCCAGAGCCCTGTCCTGGGCGCACCGCACACGCCCCCCCCCCCCGCACGGGTCCCGTCACTGACCCCACCCTGGGCGCTGTTCCCGCTGCAGCCGTTGCCCTTCCTCTTGGCTCGGATGCCAGGGGCCCAGACTCCTCCTCCAGCGGGACCGGGGGGTGGAGGGGCAAGGCCAGATGGGACCAGTGGGCATAGGCAGCCCTCCCACCCCCCTTCCACAGGATCAGGCAAATCTGAGGAGATCAGGGCCCAGAGGTGGGTGATTAGGGGCGAGCCGGGGACGGAGCATTAGGGGCCTGAGCCCTCCTGCGAGGAGGCACAGATCCCGGTCGAGTGTCAAGGGTTAGAAAGGAAGCTGCCGAGATTCCGCCCAGCTTCCAGGGCGAGCCTGAGACAGGGCAGGCTGTGGGGGCAGGGTATAGGCCAGGTGTGAGGACACTTGGTGGCCACATAGACCCAGCTCCCCCCTGGCGCTCCAGCCTGGAATGGGGCAGACAGGCCTTGCGCAGAAACAGATAAGTGGACGGGATCCTCCAGAGGGTCACAGGTTAGCCGGGGGGGGGGGGTGCTTCTCAGAGGGTGTGGAGCTTGGGCAGATGATGGAGAAGCAGCTGTTTGCAGGCAGAGGAAGCAGCGATGCAAAGGTCCTGTGGCCCCAGTGGGATGTCCGCTCTCAAGGCCGCCAGGTGGCCTGGTGCTGCAGGGCGGAGAGAAGATGGCGGGAAGCCAAGCTCTGTGGGGCCTTGGGCGGCTTTAAAGACAGACAACTGTGTATCCTGGGAAGCCCGTGCTGGCAGTGGGGAGGTCAGGAAGGGGGCAGAAGCGAGAGTCCAAGAGGGAGCTGGGGTGGCCTGTGCTGGGTGGATCTGGGGCAGGCTTCTTGAGGGGGGAAACGAGACAGGGTATGGCATGCCCCCACCCTAAGCAGACCCCTGGTCCTGCCCAGGCCCCATGATGCTGAGGTCAGGGGCTTGGAAATGGGAAGTTTTTAAAGCAGGGACCAGAGGGGCGCCTGGGTGGCTCAGTGGGTTAAAGCCTCTGCCTGCGGCTCAGGTCATGATCTCAGGGTCCTGGGATGGAGCCCCACATCGGACTCTCTGCTCAGCAGGGAGCCTGCCTCCTCCTCTCTCTCTGCCTACTTGTGATCTCTGTCTGTCAAATAAATAAAAATAAAATCTTTACAAAAAAAAAAAAAAAGCAGGGACCAGAAATTCTAAATTCTGGCAGGAAGCCCCCGGAGAAAAGCGGGGGAACTCAACCACAGCTGGCCCCTTCCCTCTCCTTCCAATGGGCCATGGAGCTTCCTTCCTCCCACCAGGTGGGCCCTGGGGAAGTGGATTTGTCCCCTGTCCTTACCCCCCCACAAGACCCACGCTGGGCGCAGAGCCGGGGAAAGCCTCGTCCCGCCTGGCCCCCACCACAGCCCAGATAATGCAGGACTTACTCTCACGAGCTAATGCAGGATTTGCGGAAAGCACAGCGCACTGATCTCCCGAGGACCCGCCGGGCCATCTGGGGTGGGAAACAGGGCCTCTCGTCCCATTGGCTTCTCCAACCCAGCCCCTCCAACATCCCATTCCCCCTGGGGACTCCCCAGGGGAGGTCAGCACCCACTGGCCCTGGTTTGGTCTAAACGCCTCTGAGGGGCAGGAAACGGACCAACTCATCTCTTTTACCCTCACGCCAGGCCTCCCAGAGGTAGAAAATTGGGAACATCGAACTGAAGACCAACAGCGGCAGGAGAGACTCAAGTCAGACCTCGGGCACTTGCAGACTTAAGGATGGGTTGAAAGCCACTCGCCCAAACTCTGGGGCGATGAGGGCTCTTGGCCCCTGGATCGGTGCTGGTCCAGGGGAAGGGAACAGGAATTAACTGCATTTCTTTTCTTGCTATCTTGGAGGGGAGGGGCAGAAGGCCCTGACAAGGCCTTGGGTACTCGGTGAGGTTCTGGCCGTGGCTGTAGGCCTCCCCACTGGCCCCAGGCTGGTCCCCTCCTCGTCCTCCGGTCCTGACATCCTTCCCAACTCGGGAACGGACTGCGGGCTGCCCTGAAGGAACATCAAGGCTTCCGCAGCGGACGGTTCCCTCTGTCCCTTGAACTTGGTCCTCCACGAGCACACCCCTGCCCCGGGGAAGCCACTGGAGCATCTCCGCGGCCTTCTCAGTGCCGGCACCAGAGCTGCCCCAGGCCAGGTTTTCCGAGTGAAGAGAGCCTCAGAAGGGGCCCGGCCGGTCCCAAGCGCCCCGGGAGTGAGAGTCGCCATCCCACCGGCCTCGGCTCAGGCCGCGTACATGTCTCTCAGCAAGCGCACAAACACTCCAGACCCAGGGAGGGATGGGGCCTCGATGAGCCTCACGCCCGTGGCAGCGGCTGAGAGCCAAGCGTACCACACGAGTGGAAAAGGCCCCTTCTGATGTGAACGGCAGGGCGCACACGCGAGAGGGAAGGGACAGGGCCCAGGGGAGGCGAGGGGTGAGCTGGGAGACCCAGGGTCAGAACTGGGAATGAGGGCACGTGAGGACAAGAGGGAAGCACGTGCAAAGGCTGGTCACCCCCGGGAAGCAGGGAGAGGGGGCGGCGCCACAGAGAAAGGCACCCCTCTTGCTCACACCACCGCCTCTCACGTTCGGGGAAACCAAGGCAGGGAGGCCCAAAGGGGACTCAACCCCAGCCATGGGCGGCACAGGGCCTGGCTGCAGATGGCCCCAAGCACCCTCCATCGCTGCGGCCTGGTCTGGGCACACCACAGCCTCCTGCCTCCGGTGGGGCCTTTCCCCAGGAGGCGCTCCCCACCCTTCCCACTGGTCAAGAGCCTTCTCGCCCCCGAGGCCCCCGCAGCTGCCACGGGAAGGCCCTCGGGAAGCCAGAGCTCAGGCAGGTGGAGACACGGGGCTTCGCACGGGGAAGTGGGGGGCCAGCAGGGGCGCCTCCCTCCCTTTCCAGTCCTGGACAGTGCGTGGGCACGGGCACCAGAGGCCGAGGCGCCTGCACAGTCGGGTCAGACGACTGGGGACACGGGGACACGGTGGAGAAGTGGGCCTGGAAAGGCCCCTCGCCACGGCTCCGTGAGTAGTTTCCAAAAACTCATACACACAGAAACAGAGTGAAGACCCACAGCCCACCTCCAGCTGCCCCGGTAGCTCCAAGAGTCCCCAGAATGCCTTGTTCCTCCCATTGCTTCCTGGCCCGGATGGGACGTGGCCAGCCCGGGCTGCCTGGCAGGTGAGAGTGCAGACACGGGGGCCAGACTGCCTCGCTGCAAACCCCTGGTTTGCCCCTGACTGGCTGGGAGGCCTTGGGGAAGTGGCTTTTCCTCTCCATGTTCCCTTCCCTGAAGAGCGGCAGCACCCACCTCTCAGCGGCCGTGAGGACTGAGTCAGTATTAGGAAGGTGCTCCCACAGCACCGGACCCAGGAGGACCTCGTGGTCCTGAATCAGAAGGGCCGAGAAGGGGCACACGGGGCACCGCGGAGGCCCCACCGCATCCCAGCTTGGAAAAACTTGAGCTGCTTCCATTTGACGGTGCCTCCCCCAGCCCCAACGCCAGCCGCACTGCGCAGCCCTGCTCGCTCAGGCCTGTTGTACAGTTCATCTGCTCAGCTCAGACCTCGCGGCCTGCCCGGGTTCCCACGGGTGACGGTGCTCCAGACGGCTCAGGGGCCAGGAGGCCGCTCCCTGGCACATCCTCACCTCAGACGGCACAGTGCCCCAGGGCCGCCCACTGCTGCTGGGGGGTGGGGAGTTCCCGCAGGCAGACAAGCTGGAGAAGACCCAGGGCCGTGCCTATGTTCTGCAGCCACCTCCCCTGCCCACTGCGTCCCTGAGGTCGCTTCCCAGCCAGCTGGCCAGGTCACAGGAGCATGAGTGGAGACACGGACCCAAGCTCTCCCAGCCCTAGGACCACCTGCGAGGGAAATGCAGGTCAGGACCAGCCAGACGCACCCCATCTGGAACACACATCCCCAGGTCCCCAGGTCCCCTCACCCCTGGCCTCTCTCTGAAAACTCAAGCCACTGGTCGAGAAGGTCTTCACCCCACCCCCACCCCCCGGAAGGTCTGAAGGGTAAGGAGTTGGAATCCCAGTCTGGGCCTGACTGTGCCCCTGGGGCCTCCACTTCCCAAGCCATTGAGCATGGAAGCTGCAGAAGGTCCCGGACGAGGGAGAATCCCACAGCCTCCCTTCTGAGCTCCGGACATTCCGGAGCAAGTGCACCGCGCAGGGGTGCCAGGGTGCGGGTGCTCAGGCTGGGGCGGGGGCAGGCAGGGCTTGAGAAGAGCCCGCGGGGGCCGCAGAGCCTTCCCGGGCGCTGTCCGAGGTGCTGAAGCCGTGGTGGCCCGGCATGCCCGGCGGGCCGGGCCTGTGGACACGCTCGGAATGGCAACACACCCCTCCTTCACGGATACACAACTTCACAGGCACACACACACTGTGCACACGGCTCAGCGCCTACCGACTGCCCGGCGATGTGCACCCACCCCAGGCACATGCGCCCCATCTCTGCCCGGCATATCCACCAGGCAGACACACCCCTAGGGACCCGCCGGCCCCCCAGATCACTCGGCCCCTGGCCCAAGGGCCCACGCCTCCTGCAGTCACATGCTTGTGATCACACACACACACACACAGCCTGCAGTGATACGGTTCACACTTGCAGGCCACAGGGAGCGTGCCCAGGAACAAGAACCACAAACATATGCGGCTGAGACCTCACACTGGGCCTTGCTCGGAGCCTTTCCAGCCACCAACCGCCTTAACCCATATCCACGTCTACACACCCACTGACACATGGGCACGCCACCCAGTGGCTCCGGCTGCTGAGGCTCAGAGAGGGCAGCTTGGGGACCCCAGCACACTCAGCGCCCTGTCCTCAAAGTACCCAGGCCCAGGGACCCTGAATGCGCCTCCCTGAGGCGTGGACTGCAGGTGGAGACAGTGGGAGAGGGCCATGTTCCCTTAACCCCTTCTCTGCCAGCCTCTCCCGGACACGTCCTTCCCGGGCGCCCTTCCTTCCTCCTTCCTTCCGCTCTGCCGCCGCCCCGGCCCACGTTCCCCTCTATTCGTCCTCTCCGCCCCTCCGCGCTCAGACCCTGGTCCTGCGGCCCGTGACGCGCGCCCATCCCGCGGGGAGGGAGATGTCAGGGTGCGTGGGAGGGGGCGCGCCGGGGTCACCGCGGGAGCCTGCGCGCGCTTCCCAGTTCCCCTCCAAGGGCGGAGCCCCGCGCGCCCCGGCCATTACCGGGCGGGCTCCGGACGCGCCCGAGGTCACCGAGGGGCCCCGAGGTCACCCACGGGGCGCGCAGCCCCGCCCTCCCCGAGGTGCGCCAGGGACGGCCCCCGCGCGCGTCCGCTCGCGGTGCCCCCTCCGCGCCGGCCGGGCCCTCCCGGTGGCTGTACCTGAAGTCGCTGTACGGGTGGATGATCCAGGCCCCCGCCGACTTGACGCGCTCCTGCTCGCGCTCCACGGCCTTCTGGCTGCCGAACATCCGCAGCGAGAACTTGTTGACGCCGGGCTGCAGGAGCGCGCCGAACTGGCGCTGCATGAAGCTGGCCTGGCTGCCGCGCGGCTCCCCCGCCGGGCCCGCCTCCTCGCTGCCCGCTTCGTCCGTCGGCCCCGGCCCCGCGCCCGAGCCCGGCGCGGGCCCCGCGGCGGCCCCGCGGCACGAGAACGATACCTTGGCCCCCCGCGCCGGGCCCTCAGGCCCCGCGGGGCTGCACTGCGGCTCGCCGCGCCCGCACTCGCCGTTCGGGCTGCCCTTGGCGGTGCTCGCCGCGCCCGGGGTGCCCGGGCGGCCGCACGAGCTGTCGCGGCTGCGGAGCCGGGCCCGCGGGCCGCCCTCGTCCGTCGCCTCCGGGGGCGCCGCCTCGGTCCGGGGCGGCTGCTGGGGGGGCACGGGCCCGGGGCCCGGGGGGGGCGCGGGCGGCGGCGGCGGCGGCGGCTGCTGCTGGGGGGGCGCGGGCGGCGGCGGCGGCGGCGGCCCCGGCGCGGGGGTCGCGCCCGGGCTCTCCCCGGGCCGCCCGCCGCCCCCGCGCGCGTCCATGGCGAGGCGGCGCCGGGCAGTGCGGAGCGGAGCCGCCGCCGCCGCCGCCGGCCCGAGCCCGAGGGAGGGGGGGGAGGCGGGGCACGGGCTGGGGCGGAGCCGTGGGGGCGGGGCCTGGGCCGCGGGGGGAGGGGCGGGACACGGGCCCCGCCTCTGCCGGAGCCCACCCCCCCCCCGCGCACCGCCCCTCGACCCCGCGCGGGGGAAACTGAGGCCGCGCAGTCGGAGACGGTCCAAGGTCAGGCGGCCTGAGGCCTTGGAGATCCCCTCAGACCTCGTCCCACAAAGGGAAACTGAGGCCCGCGAAGCGGAAGGACACGCCCAAGGTCACTGAGCCCCGCCGCGGGGCCAGAGGCTCCGCCGCTCCACCTGCGCCAGGCGCCCTCCCCGCGCATCCAGAGGGCGCGCGGAAACGCGACCGCCGGACGCCAGCCTCTTTCCTTTCTACAGGCTTGACAATCTCCGTAATAAAAGGATTTTTCAAGGCCCAAAGAACCCTCGTTTGTGCTGTGAAGGCCCAGGACAAAAATCCGGTGGGAATGTGTTGTGTGCGGAGGGGCAGCATGGGGTGCGTGCCTCCAGTCTCCAGGTCCCCCGTCACCCCCTCTTTCCCGTCCCCGGCCCGGGAGGAAAACCGGGGCCGAGAGGCAGAGCCGCTGGATGCGGGTGCCCCCACCCTCAAACAGTGCCCTGAAGTTCAGTGGGGCGCCGTGGTCTCCTGTGAGACTGGTGGGCTTTTAAATGGGGAAGTTCCCAGGGTCATGGGGAGGGGGGAACCCAGACTCCCTCACCATTTCCCACCGGATGCCCACATGGGCGCCCCCCGGACTGCCCCATTTCTCTGTCTCAGGCTCAGGCCTCGGCTGGCCACTCAGCCCCCAGCTCCGGGAAGACAGCTGAGGCTCTGTGCCCGGGGCTAGAGTCAGGTTGGGGGTTATCTGGCATTAGGTGACATGGAACACAGGCCCAGGACCCTGTCCCTTGGTCCTCAACCCAGCTCAGCCAGGGGCGGGGCGGGGGGAGGCAGTGAGAGCCGGGTCATGGAGAGAGACAGGAGAGAGAAGGAGCCTCTGGCCCCCTGGGAGCCACCCGCCCTCATGGCACTTTTCCATGGGAGCCACCACCTGCCAGTTCGTCTGGCCCATGAAGGCAGAAATGTCATTTGTCTCTGCACACGGCAGGCACTCCTGGGTGACCGAGGGAGGGACCGAGCTGGGCCATCTTGAGCCCTCCTCACCCCCAGGCTGCCTCAAGCCCTGGGGACTCCCGTGCTTCTGCCAAGCAGGTCTGGCATCCCAGGGGGCTGCTCCCAAGAGCCTCAGGCCAGGCCACACCTGCGACGGCAGGTCTGGGTGGGCGGGGCCGCTCTGGGTCCCAAGGTCGAGGGAGCAGCTGGGCTGGCGCAGAGTCGGCAGTACCAGGCTGCAGCCAGCCCCTGGCAGATGTGTGCTCCAGCTGAACGGGCATCTTTTATGCTCACCCTGGGAGCATGTCAGTCTGGGCAGGCCGCCAGAGCCCCGGGGCTGGGGCAGAGAGTGGGGAGGTGGCGGACCACGGCCCAGCCTAAGGACCCACGGTGCTTGGAAGGGAGAGAGGCGGGCCTGGACTGTGAGTCACCTAGGGGTCCCGGCCCCTCTCTGGGCCTTGGCGATCCTGTCCCCAGGTCCTGATGACTCTTCTCCACCCAACAGACTCCACCTTGGGCCAGATGGCCACCAGCTCCCCGTCTTTCCCATTCCCTTTTACCCCTTGCCGAGGGCACAGTACTCTTTTTGCATTCATTCCACAAATGTTTAGGAAGCACCTGACCCAGGGGCTGGGATTCCGGCCACCCGCACGCTGCTGACAGGAGCGGAAGGGATGATCAACGTAGTAAAGGGGACGTTCAGTAGACACTCTGTTGCCCATCAGAAGGCGCTACCCGATTCGGAGCAGGGAAGGGGATGAGAAGGGTGCTCGGAGTGGTGTCTGAGGGAAGACCGGAAGGAAGGGAGGGCTGGTGCCAGGACTGCGTTTGTGGGAAGAGTTTGGCAGACGGCGTGGCCCATGCGAGGACCCTGAGGCAGGATGGTGCCTGGCTTGTGGGAGGAGAAAGGATCTCAAGGTCCCAGGGGTGGGACAATCAGAGACGACAATCATCAAGCTATCAAACCGTGGGTCAGTTCACAACGGTCTGTTACCTAAACGTGCTCTCGGACCCCTCACTAAACCCCAGGGGCGCCTGGGTGGCTCAGTCGTTAAGCCTCTGCCTTTGGCTCAGGTCGCGATCCCAGAGTCCTGGGATAGAAATCCGCGTCGGGCTCCCTGCTGGGTGGAAAGCCCTGCTTCTCCCTCTCCCACTCCCCTGAGGAGGGAGAAATTAAAAGAAAGAAAGAAACCCCAAGCCTACCATCCGGTTTGCCCCATTCTTCCTCACCATTCCTGGGCCCCAGAAGAGGCTCTGCGGGCACCTCCTGACCTCCCAGCTGCCCGGCTCCCCAGCCGTTCTTGGCACTCATGAGCCTGCTTCCTCTCTAGTTGGGGCAAGTCCAGGTCGAAAGCCCCGAAGCCCCTAGAGTTTGGGGACCCTCTGGGTGAAAACAGACCCGGAAGACAAAATAAGGCCATGGCCTGGTGACAGGTGCGTGTTCAAGCCTCAGGGGTGGCCTGGAGAGCCCACTGTCAGACTCGGGAGCCACGGGATGTCCGTCAGCCATGGTGACAGGCCAGAGGGCTGAGGTCTGAGAGCCACCATGGTGCAGGGCCGGCTCTGGTACCCTGCCCAGGGTAGCGAGTGACCACAGGCAGAGCAGACCACCGCCTTGGCTTCGCGCTGTCTGCACGACCAGGTCGGAGTCCCCAGCTCGGCTGACCTAGGGTTCCCCGGACATTCCCTTTCCTTACAGAGATCACTGCCCTGGTAGGAGCAAGGTTGGCGTGGGAGGACCAGACTCCAAGGACGCCCCGACCCCTCTCACGTGGTTTCTGCTCCCTCTTGTGCTGTTGGGTGAGGCCCTCATTGTAACGCAGGGGTTGCCCGGGGGCACCCCGGTCTTGGGGAGGTGCCCAGGGAAAGGCGGGCGCCCCCATCTGTGGGCCCAGAGATGCCAGCGGACGCTTCCAAGTGGCATCAGTTCTGTGCCCTTGTTCATGGGGTGGACACCCCAGCCCCAGCCCTCTGCCCCCCGCCCCTAGTTGGAGTCCCCAGACGCTGGTTCCGGAGCCTCCAAGCACTCACCAAAGATGATCTCACCAAATCCTGTGACTCCATCCCACTCGGGGGAAACCGAGGCCGGCCTCATAGGCCGTTGACCAGCTCTCCCCCGCAGCAGCAGGGGGCCGCACAGCCCTGCGTGCCACAGACCAACGGACGGGCGAGTACTTCTGGGTTAAAGATGTACAAGGCTGTTTGGGAGTGACCCCATTTCTGCTCCTTGTGTCTTGTGAGGGGTACCTCTCTGGGGGAGGAGGGTCTCTTAGGGAAGGAGGACCAACAAGGGGTCAGCACGGGTGACCAAGCCTCACTCGCCACATCACAGACCGTGCTCGGCGACGTCCCCCCAGTGCCCGATGCTCTGCCTGCCAGAAGCCACCACACCTCCCATCTGGATGTGGCCCTGAGCCCCTCAACTCTGCAGCACAAACACGATGAACACAGCCATGGCCTCTCAGGGGATGCAGACCCCTAGCAACCCAATGCCCACCGCTCTGACTTTGGGGGAGGAGGTGGGTTGCACCCAAGCTCTGGGGCCCCTGGCAGCATCCCTGGGGGGGGGCAGCCCCTCGCCACCTCCCCCACCCTGACCAGGGCCAGTCCCCAACAGAGCCCCTGGCCCCAGCTGGCCCAGGGGTGCCCAGCCAACGTGACTAGTGCCCCGAGGAGCCCCAGGCTTAGGGATGTTGGCGCAGGCACGTCCAGCTGGGGGGTCCGTGGGGCCTGGCGGGTGCAACCCCAGAAGCCTCTGTAGAGGAGGGGCTCCCGGGGCCCTCAGCCCGGCTCAGTGGCTCCCCGACAGCTCCCTCTGGCGACGGCGGAAGGGAAGAGCCAGGCCCACAGCTCCCCCCAGCTCTGGGGCTGTTAGCTAGGTTCCTCCCCAGGACGTGGGCGTCAGGCATCCCCCAGGCTGTGGTGTGCATGGTGGCGAGTAAAGGACCCCACTCCGTCCACAGAAGCCCAGCGACAACACCCACAGCTGGATGCGGCCGTCCTGGGGGCCATGCTGAAGCCTGGACCCAGTGGGGACAGGTGCCTGGGGCCACCACCACCCGGACGGGCCGCGTGTCCTGTTCCAGAGCCTGGGAGACCGACTGGGGGCTCGCAGGCCGGGCCTGTCTTCAACGTTTAGGGATTTGCTGTGTTGGAGCTTTCCCCCACATCAGACTTCAAGCCCAAACCCTGCTTTCCGGCCTCCAGTCCTGCTGGAGGTCTGGGCCCATGTCTGGAAGGGAGGCGTACAAAGTCCCTCGGGCTGCAGGGTCAACCCGCAGGAGCCTGTTCCCTTCCCTGGGACAGCTTCCCTCCAGCGCCAGGCGGGAAGCCCTGCCTCCTCCGATCTGCTCCCCCCAGACCGCCGCCCAGCCCCTCAACCCCGTCCGCGTGGCCCAGGTTGCCCAGTGTCAGGCTGTGCTCGGCCAGTAGGGACCCCCGTCTCCTGGGCACCAGGCTCAGGAGGGACAACCTCTCTTTCCAGGCCTCAGGCAGCCCCTCTTGGGCTGGCGCTAAGTCCCCAGGGCTAGCTCTGTTGGGGCTCCCACAAGGTCCTAGCTGCCCCACAGCCCGCACGCATTCCAGCCCAGGGCAGGGGTGCAGGCACTGTGTGTACGAGCTGCCTGGCCTGGGGGCCTGGCCCTGCTCTGGAGCACTCCCAGCACCCCGCCCCGCCGGTCTGGCCATGAAGCTTGGGGCCAGCCTGTCAGCCCTGCCCCAGCCCAGGACCCCAACCACGCCACCCTAAGCCCCCCCCGTTCGCTCTCCTGAAGACCCGGTCGGCACGCGCAGAGGCCCGAGGACAAAGAGACAGATCAGCCTTTCTTTATTGGCGAGCAGACAGGTGCTGGGCCGGTCAGGACGCTGGCGAGCAGCTGGGGAGGGGTTTGTAGCTGTGGCCGCCGGCAGGGGCACAGGGGGCCGGGGAGGGCCCGGGGGACCTGCCGGCAGCTCACGACACAGACCCGAGGCGCCGCGTCAGCACGACTTGAGACGTGCACTGTGCACGACCTGCGACCTTCCACGGAGGGTCCCAACAAGGCCCAGCAGCCACAGGAGGGAGAGCCCCAGAAAAAGGCCAGTGTGCCCTTCACAGCCCCCGCGACAGGACAGATGGTGAGACGCCCAAGGGACAGCGAGGGGACGGGTGCGAGACATGGGGGACCGAGAGGGGACAGGTGGGCAGGGGCAGTTGAGGGGAAGGCCGAGGACAGCAGTCTCGCAGGAAGCTCACGGCTCCCCTGAGGCGCTCGCAAATCTTTAAAAAGGAAAAACAAAACCCCTAAGGAAGGAATTGTATGTGTAGAAAACCCTAGTTTAAAAAAGAAAGAAATGCTGTGATCTGACCCTGCGTGGGGTCTGCTTCCGTGGGGCGGGCGTCCTCTGAGCGGAAGAACGTGGGTCTGCAAACACCGGATCTGCAAACGCCAGGCACGGAGCTGCCAGCTGCCGCAGAGGGCGGCTGGCCGCTGTGGGGGCAGGAGGGGCTCTCAGAACCGGCGGCCTGCTGGCGGGCACCCCGCGCCCTCGCTGCTCCCCGAGCCTCACCTCAGTTGGCATTCCTCTGCCGCACGTTCTTGCCCTTGTCATTCACATGCCCGCTGCTCTTCCTGGGGTGGGAGGCGGGTGTCTGGTCGCTCAGGAGCCCCCCCGACTCCCACCGTCCGCCAGCCCGCTCGGGCGCCCCACCCCGCCCCCCCGACTTACAGCGGCGCGGCGCCCGCGTCCTCATCTGTGCCCGTGTGCAGCCACATGCGAGGGGAGGACAGGCCGTCAGAAGTGGCGTCACACCAGCCCCCTCAGCCCCGCCCCTGGGACGTGGCCCTCGCAGCCTGCGGTCTGCGCCAGGTCAGGAACCAGCTCGCTGCCACGGCCTGTCGGCAGGGGGAGCAGCGGGGGACGCCCACCCACTGACAGCCCCGTGACAGAGGCCAGAGTCCCCCGGCCGGGGACCCTCACCCCACAGCACCCTCCTCTGTCCGGAGCTGCTGGACAGCGGCCCCCCCAACCCCAGGCCTACAGGAGCGGAGGGCGTGTGGCTCACCGTCCAGGACCTCGTCCGGCTTCCGCCGCTTCTCGTAGATGAAGATGACTGTGACCAGCACCAGCACCTCGGCCACGATGCCCAGGAAGGGCCAGAGGGCCGCAAAGCGGTTGCGCACGCGCAGCACGACGATGGCCTGGCCCGTGCCCTCAGGGCTGGTGCCGTTGCACACGTAACTGCCGGGGTCCGCCTCCAGGTCCAGGTCCGCGATGTGCAGCTCCGTCTTGGTCTCCGACGAGATCACCAAGTACTTGCTCTGGGAGCTGTTGCTGATGACCTGGGGGCAGGCGGACCTTGTAGGCGCGGAGGCCGAGGCCGAGGCCAAGGCCAGCCCGTCCCCTGTGCGATCGTCTCTCACCTCCCCCGAGTTCTCCATCTTGTACCACACCCACTCGCTGACCGGGGGGAAGGAGTCCGACTTGCAGCCCAGCACGACCATCTCCCGCTCTGTGGCGTGCTCTGACTTCTTCACGGCCTTGATGTTGGGGGGCCCTAGGGGGAGACCGGGCAAGGCAGGGGCCTGAGCCCACGCTTGCTGCCTCCGCAGCCGGCCTTGCCGGGCTGGCGGGCAGCACCGCCCCCACCCCGGATGTGCCAGGGGCCTGCCAAGCTCACCCTTCACCTGGATGTTGGTCCTGCCCGCCAGCTCTGGGAGGAAGATGCACGAGTACTCCCCAGAGCGCTCCCCCAAGTCCACTCTGCAAGCAGACACACGGGGTGAGCCGGCCTGCGCGGAGCACCAACCCTGCCCGAGTACAGCTCACGCCGCAGCGTGCCGCGGGGGGCTCCCAGCAGAGTCAGGGCCAGGAGCGGCCAGAGGGTCACAGTCTGGAGGGACGAGGCGGCGTGGTGTCGGCACAGGGAACCGGCACCCCCTCCCTGACTGGGAGCCTGCTTCCGTTGAGTCTCTGCCTGGCCGCGCCAGAAACCACAAACAGGACCCTGCTTCTCAGGTTGGGCCTTCCTGACCGAGACAAGGCTTCAGAGCAAGAAGCCCTAGAGGGGTCGAGACCTCAGGCTGGGCAGAACCCAAGTCTGCCCGCCCACCCCAGCCAGCAAGCTGGGGAGAGCAAGGAAGGGTCTCGGAGGCCCTACATCCAGTAGCGCCTGGCCTTGGCCACCCCACAGCCGGGGCTGCGTGCAGAGCTCGAGCCCAACATCTGTCCGGAGCGAGCGGGACGCAGGGAGGGGCCTGGGGCTCACCCGCCTCGGGGCCCCACTCACTCGAACTCCGTCTTCAGGTCGGGCAGGGCGTCCTCCTTGAGCACCCTGCCTGCCTTCACCCAGCGGTGGCCCGTGATCGCGGTGGTGCTGCTGTTCAAGGTGCAGGTGAGGCGCGTCTTGGAGCCGGCGTCATCGATGGAGGTCCAGATGTGGCTCACTGGGGACCACAGGACAGGATGTGAGCGAAGGGATCAGGGCAAGAAAAGACCCACATCGGGGGCCCCAAGCCGCCTGCGCATGGGCCCATGTGCCCCGGGCCAGCCTGCAACAGCCCAGCCACTACAGGCCCGGAGCAGAGGCCATAAGCGACTGGTTCCTTCCACTGTGCCAGAGGGGCCGCGGGGCTCAGATCAGAGGGCTCGAGGCAGCGTCCTGGCCGGAGACAAACTAGCTGGCTGGATCTCAGCTGTGGGAGCAGAAGCCCGTGACTAGCCTGGGCCCGCCGACTCAGCATACACCAGACCTGGGGACAACTGCGTGGCTCGGTCAGTCGGGCCTCGTCTTCAGCTCAGGTCGTGATGCCCGGGGCCTGGGATCGAGTCCCGCATCAGGCTCCCTGCTCGGCCTGTCCCGCACCCCCTCCCACTGCTCCCTCTCAAAACACAAACATCTTAAACAATAAACAGAAAGTAAACTTACACAGCCCAAGCCACCACTCCCTCACTGGACGCCCCTGCCGACGCCCCTCCCCCCCTCAAAGCAAGGCCATCGCAGGTGGGGCCTGGAGCTTCCAGCTGCCCGCCCCCGCCCTGGCTGGATGGCCTCTTCTGGAAGGTCAAGGGCTCTGCTCTCACTTGCCACAAAGCTACTACAGAGATGGCCCAGAGGCCGAGGTGGACCCCCAGGGGCCCGTCCTCTCGATGTCCAACTAGGCGAACTTCCCTGTCAGGGCGCGGTGCTCTCTTTAGGACGCGAACTGCGAAAACCGCTCAGAACCAGACGGTGAGCAGCCTGAGGCAGCAGCAGGGCATGAGCCAGGCAGGGGACCCCCCACCCCGCACTAGAGGCCGCAGGGAGCAGCAAGCCCGGTCCACACCGGAGCCCTACCCCAGGCTCGCAGCAGCAGACGCTCCCGTGCGCGCCCTGTCCCTGTCCACCTCCTGCAGGACGGCGGCCACTTGAGAGAGCAGGTTCCCGGACGGAGCAGTCTCAGGCCAGCTGTTAGCAACTGTTCACCCCGTCACCCAACCACATGCCTTCTAGAAGACCGTGCCCAGAGATGTGGCCACACAGAGCGCCACCCAGGGCGACTGGCAACAAGCGTTTTCCCATTCCGTCCTTAGGGAGACGCCCACAGCATAAAGTTGGGTAAAAAACCCCGAGAGGAGACGCAAGCGCCAACGAGAACTAGTCCGTCATCAGCAGACACCAAGAAATTTAACCCGAAGGGGCACCTGGGGGGTTCCGTCGGCTCAGGTCGTGACCCTGGGGTCCTGGGATGGAGCCCGCATCAGGTTCCCTGCTCAGAAGGGAGCCTGCTCCGGCATCTGCCCCTTTCCACCCCCTCGTGCGCTCTCTCAGATACATGAAATCTTTAAACAGAAGAAGAGAAAATTTAACCCAAAACCCCGGAAGGGCTCGGCGGGGTGGCTTTCTCCCGTGACTCGCGGGCAGGACCGCCCGGCTCCTCCTCAGAGCGTCCCCAGCACGGGAGTCCTCCGCGGGCTGACAGCTCCCCTACCCCGTCCCGCCGGATCTGAACACACACAGTCTTGCTTCCGGGATGCGCCCCCACTGGGGGGGGAGGGGCTTTGTGGGAGGAGGTGGGACCGAAGGCCACTGTGGACTGGACACAGGTCCTGGACCCCCAAGAGGCCCCTCCCACCCCCGTGGGCCCTCGAGCACAGATACACACACGCCGACGCGTGCGCGTACCCACGTGGCCACACAAGCTCCCAGCTTTAGGCTGCCAGCCACAAGGACGGGGGTAGCCTGGAGGCCACCTGCAGGACTCAGACGGCACGGTGACCAGCAGACAGAGGCAGGCAGCCGCACGAGGGCTGACAGCCTTCTCCGGCAGAGTCTGTCTACGAAGGACCCCCCAGCCGCGTTTCTCAATTTCCCAAGACTGCAACAGCGGCGGCTCCGAGCGGAGCTGGGAGTGGTGAGTCAGGGCAGGAAGTGAGGCCCGAGGCGGCCCTCCCCCAACAGGCAGCCTCTCTCTGAAGCCTCAGGACCCGCGTCTGCACCCCTGTCCGCTCAGCCACGGGCTGCGAGAACCGTCGGATCGGTCCCAGCTGCCCCCACCTCCCTGGGAGACAAGGACGAGGCCCGACCCCCACAGGCTTGGGGGCTTCTCCCAGCGAGGAGCAGGGGACTCCACTCTGAGAGGCCCAGGCAGGGCCCCCCTGCCCCAGCGTGTCTGAGGAACCCCAGGCTAACACTGCGGCCCTGCCTGAGGGTCACACACAGCAGGGGACCCCACCTGGCCTGGCAGATGGGAGGGGCTCCCCAGGGAGTTCACAGGGGCAGGAGGGACGAACAGGGGAGAGAGAGACCAAAGAGTAAAGACTCGGTTGTGGCCATGTGACCGTGAGGCTCTTCCAAGTCAAGTCACCTTCATCTAAAAACAGCCGCCCTCCTCCACGCCCTGAGGCGGTGGGGCAGGGCGCGAGGCCAGCCTGGCCTTCTGGTGAACAGCCCAGGAACCGGAGGAGCTGCCGGCACCCCCCCCCCCCCCACCTCCGCCGCCTGCTCAGGTAGGAGGAGCGAGAGAACGTTTCTGGGCCGCCAGCCACAGGCTCTGGCTCTGCACCCGCCCCGCCACCACCCTGCTCGCGCTGGCAGGCGGCTCAGCTCCCCTCCCCACAGGAGACCCGTCCGCAGCAGCAGGACCAGCCAGCTGACCGGTGTCCACCTGCACCCCAACCAGGCCGACGGGACCCAGGATCGTCCCAGAGAGCGCCCTGTCCTGCGGCCTCGGCCGACGTGGGTGCCAACCTGGCAGACCCGTCAGCGGCGGAAACCCCTGTGGGCACAGCCCCCGGAAGAAAGTCTCTGGGACGCTGACCCAGGCAGGAGAGGAAACAGGGACGTGCGGTGTTTCTGAGTCCCCGGAGGAGAGATGTACGACTGCCAGAGCGGAGAGGACACGGCACCGTGGGGCTCGCCGGGTTAAGCGTCTGCCTTCGGTCCAGGTCCTGATTTCAGGGTCCTGGGACTCAGCAGCACATGGGGCTCCCTGCTCAGCGGGGGCCCTGCTTCTCCCTCTCCATCTGCCCCTGCCCACCCGAGCTTATGCTCTCTCTGCTCACTCTCAAGTAAGTAAATAAACAAAATCTTAGGGAAAAAAAACAAGAAAGCGAGAAGGAAGAGAGCACAGATGCGGTCCCGCGTGGGTCCAGACGCCCCACAGAGCCGCCCCCCACGGTGTGCAGAGGGCAGGGGTCCTTCCAGCCTCCCTGCCAGAGCCGTGCAGACGGAAGCCAGCAACGAGGTGGAGGGGGCAAGCTGGGGGCTGCGCTTCCCGACCCAGCAGAGAGACTACACCGAGAGTCGCCGCCCCCACCGCGGCCGGCGTGGGCACCTGCGGCCGCGGGCAGCGGTCTGCGAAGGCTCGACTCCGGCCTGTCCTCCGCGCTCAGCTCGCCTGCGGGCTCCTACCCGAGCCCTCCAGAGACCGGCCGGCCGACAGCGGCTGTGCCCGCCGGGGCCGCGGCCCTCGCGCAGGGGCGGTCAGCAAACCGGCGGCGGCCAGCTGAGACCGGCCGCCCCCCGCGCTGCGGCCCCCTCCCTGCACGCTGCGCCGAGGGCCCGCACGGAGAAACCTCTGCCCCAGAGCAGGACGGGAAGTGTCCACCCAGGAAGCCCCTCTCCACCGGGAAAACAGGCTGTCCTGCTGCCCCCGCAGGCTCGCCAGAACCCGGGCCCCAGCAGGCGCTCCCCGCCCGCCCCCAACCACGGCCCACACCCGGGAGGAGCTCCGGGGACGCGCGCGTCCGACACGTCCTGCTCCGACCCGGGCTGCCCAGGCGACCTCACGGCGACCTTGGTCCCCGTGCCCGCCCCCCGCCCCGGCCCCGGCCTCAGTTTCCCCTCCTGCGAAGCGCGGCCACCTCCCTCCGCGCCCCTGGGCGGACAGAAACCCGAACCGGCGGAGCGCGCCGGCTTCCCTCCAAGGGCTCCGGCGTCCCGGCTACAGCGGGCGCAGGAGCCTCCCCGGGGCGCGACTCGGGCCCCAAATCCTGCCAGGAACGACGATCCCCCGCGGGCCCGGAGACCTCCCCCGGCCGCGGCGACCCCCGCGCGTCCCCTCGAGCACCGCGGGGGCGGCCCGGGCGGACGGCGGGCTCCGCTCCAGGCTTCGCCGACGCCGCGCGGGGGTCCCCTCGGCCGGGCACAGCCGGCTCTCCGCGGAGGCCGTGCGGGGTCCAGGGACCCCCGCCCCCTCCAGCGCCCCCGGCCCCGCCCCCGCCCGCGCCGGGCCGGACGCTCACCCGCCCCGCAGCCGCTCTCGGCGCCCAGCAGCGCCAGCGCCAGCACCACGAGCCGCGGAGCCGCCATGTCACCCCCGTCCGTGCCGTCCCCGCCGCCAACCGCCGCCCGCGGCGCTATAAGAACCGGAGGGCGGGCCGGGCGCGCGCGCGCCGGGCGACGTCGAGGGGCGGGGACGCGCACGGCACGGCGGCCTCCCTCCCCTCCCCTCCGCGCACGCGCGCGAATGCACGTACGCACGCGCCGGAGCGAGCGGGCTCCAGCAGCGGCCCACGTGACCCTGGCCCCCGCCCCGCCCGCCCCGCGGCCGTGGCTTCGTTGCTAGGAAACGGGGGCGGGACCAGCGGGGACGGCGCCGGGCCCCTCCCCCCTTTCTTCGGCCCCGCAGAGTGTGACGTCAGAACAGAGGCGTGACCTCGCCGGGGCTCGAGGTGCGCGCTCGGGAGTGTGCGGTCCTGGCGCGACACCGACCCTTCGAGCCTGGGAAGGGGCGCGGGCGGCGGGGACCCCGCGGGCAGTGGGACGCGCGTCCGGGGCTGCGCCGGCCGAGCAGGTGCGGGGCCTGCGCGGGCTGGGGCGGGGCCGTCCGCGAGCGCTGCCGGCGGGTGCGCGCGCGCTGCGGGTCGTGCTCGGGCCCGAGGCTTCGTCTCGCGCTTCCGCGACTCCGTGTGGGACGGGGCGCCGCGGGGGGCGGGCGGGCAGGCCCGGCCCGGGACCCGCGGACCACGGCCCGGGCCTGAGGCAGACGCCGAACGGCGCCCCGAGGGTTGCGGTAGGAACCGCAGTAAGCTGCGGCGCCCGTGGCTCGGGTGGTGGTCCCGGGCCCTGGCATCGAGCCCCGCGTCGGGCCCCTGCTCCCGCCCGCCTCTCCGCCTCCGTGTGACCTCTGTCCGCCGAGTAAACAAATAAGATCTTAAAAAATATATTTTATTTACCTATTTGCCAGAGATCAGGGGCAGGCGGAGACGGGGGAAGCAGCTCCCCGCGGAGCAGAGAGCCCATCCCAGGACCCTGGGACCATGAGCTGAGCCGCAGGCAGCGGCTTAACCCACTGAGCCCCCCGGGCGCCCCAATAAATAAAATCTTACAAAAGGAGAAACACACAGGTGTGGGGCATGAGGAACCAAACCGCCACCCAGGGCAGGGAGGGAAGGAGACGCCAGCAGTTCTGGAAAGGCTGAGCCCCCAGTTCCGGTGTCCCCTGTGCGGTGCGAACCGGCCCAGCCCTCCCGCAGCCCTGCAGGCTGACAGCCCCACGGCCCGCCTCTCTCGTTCCCTGGTCATTTTTAAGAACCGCCGACGCCGGAGGAGCTCTGAAAAATCAAGTCACCTTTTGCCAGAGACACAAGGGAAAGCCCAAGGGGCAGCTCCCTGCCTGGGGGGGGGGGCCAGGAAGGGGGTCACGGGACATCCTGCAGCCTTTCCCTGTGCACCTCCCCAGTGGACTCCCCACCCCCCACCCGGCATCTGCCTTGGCTCTAGCTGGAGGTGGTCTTTAAGGGGACGGCTTCGGTCAGCCGGAGGGTTTCTCCGTGTTCCTGCGCATCATCTCCCGTGCACTGTCGTGTTAATGGACGTGTTTCTTTCCTGCTCATCTGTTGTATGTCCCCTTAATGATTCAACCTGCCAAAGCCCCTAGAAGGGAAGCAAGGGAAGTTCTCCCCCCTCTGGGGGTGAGGCAGGGCTGCTTCGGATTGGGGCGGGGCGGCTTCCTGAGGCTGTGATGTCCAGAGCGGCTGCCCATGGGGAGGCGAGGGCGAGCCTGCAGCCCACAGGGCAGGCTCAGGGAGGCAGCAACCGGGCGGGCAGGCAGGAGGCCGGGCAGAGCTGAATGGGCTACGGCGAGGTCTGGAGGAGAGAGGCGCCGGGTCCTGCTGCTGAAGGGGTTCTGCTCCTCAGAGACTCACCCTCAGCACCAGAGCTCAGAAAGGCCAGAAGTCCCAGGCTGGGGACCGTGGGGTGGACAGAAGGGGGCCGAGAGCTACGTGCAGAATGGCGAGGAAAGCAGCCAGCTGGCTTCCAGTCCCTCCGGCCCGGGTGGAATTCCATGGCCCCCGTCCTGCCCTCACCGCCTGGGCTGGGGACAGATCTCGTGGGAAATATTCGGCCGCCAGGCGGTCTGCTCCTGTTTGCACAATGCAGCTGTGCCTCCCCCAAGACCCAGCATTCCGGGCCCCCTCCCTGGGGCTGGAGAAGACTTCCAGGATCATTCCAGCAAGGGTGGCCAGATTTAGCAAATAAAAATGCAGGTTGAGGGGCGCCTGGGTGGCTCAGTGGGTTAAAGCCTCTGCCTTCAGCTCAGGTCATGATCCCAGGGTCCTGGGATCGAGTCCCGCATCGGGCTCTCTGCTCAGCAGGGAGCCTGCTTCCTTCTCTTTCTCTCTGCCTGCCTCTCTGCCTACTTGTAATCTCTGTCAAATAAATAAAATCTTAAAAAAAAATTGCAGGTGAATTTCAGATTTAAAAAAAAAAATCCGTGGGTGCCTGGGTGGCTCTGTAAGGTTAAGCCGCTGCCTTCGGCTCGGGTCGTGATCTCAGGGTCCTGGGATAGAGTCCCGCATCGGGCTCTCTGCTCAACCGGGAGCCTGCTTCCCCCTCTCTTTCTGCCTGTCTCTCTGCCTACTTGTGATCTCTTTCTGTCAAGTAAATAAATAAAATCTTTAAAAAAAAATGCGTGATTTTTAAAGTGTAAGCCTATCCCATGCACTATCTGGGGTAGACTTACACTAAAATGTACCTGTTCTATATCTGAAACTCAGATGTAAGTGGGTGTCCTGTCTTCCACCCGGCGTCTCTGACCTGCCCAAAAGCAGCCCAGTTCCGTCACCTGTTGTCAGTTCCCTCACAGCCCTGGTCACTCTCTGACCTCGTGTCCAGCCTGTGCTCCTTGCCTCCTGCTCTTGCCTCCGGCCTGCCCGCCGGTGCGTGGGGGTGGGGACTCCCCACTCCTGCGTTCCGCAGGTGCCCTTCCTTGCTCCATCCCCTACCCTGGCCTCGGAGCGGCCCAGATTCCAGATCTGGACGTCTTCCTCAGACAACTGCAAGGAGACCGCCCTCCTCTCTGGTCTGTCTCTGCCGCTTTGGTCTGGGGATGGCAAGAAGCCCAGCCCCTGCTGACCCTCAGGACTGGGCACCCCAGGCCCTTGGCTCCAATGTCTCTGGCTTTGTGTCCTGCCCGGATTCCTGGGCAGGCCGTGCCAGGCTGTGTGGTGCCGCTGGCTCCCTTCTCGCCCCACGCTGGCCACCTCTGGGCAGAGGCCTCTCCTGGCCAGCCTGTCGCGGATGCCCTACACCCAGGACGCCACCCCCGCCCGGTCCACTGCCTTCTGCTCTTTCTTAGAAAACTTCTCCAGTTCATGGAGCAGGAGAGAGAAGAGGATTTCCGTTGTCACTCCCATCTGTCCGCTGCTACACAGTCTCGCTTAGTTTTTACGTGCATTTTTCTGAAAGGGGGAGCTTTGAGATCCAGCGCTCTCCAGGCGGTGACCGAGGGAGAGGAGGGGCAGCTTATGTTTCAGGAGTTAGGGAGCCCTAAGAGGGGTTCGGGCAAAGGGGGCTTGTCATCTGCTGTGTGTTCTAGAGAGATGTCTGGGCCACCAAGGGGGAGGGGCCTGGGAGGGTCCGCAGTGAGAACGGGCAGGGGACAGGGTGTCAGTGGGCTGAGTGGTGCCCCCAGAACCTTTGAATGGGGCGTCATTTGGAGAAAGGGTCTTGAGATGAGCTTGTCCCGGATCAAGGGGACCCTAACCCAATGACTGGTGTCCTTCTAAGAAGCACAAGACGAAAAACACAGACACACTGGAGACAGGCTGGGAAGAGGAAGCAGACCTGGGAGGGATGCGGCCACAGGTCCGGGGACCACGCCTGGAGCCCAGGAGCTGGAAGGGCCAGAGAGTTACTCCCCAGAGCCTGCAGCGGACGCACGGGCCAGCCCTCCTCAATGGTGGCCTTTTGGCCCCAGAGCTGTTGGAGCACGATTTCCGTTTTTGCTTTGTTACTGCGGGCCTGTGGCAGGGGAGCTGCTGCAAATCCCACAGCTCCCTTCACGCGGGACTTGATGGCAGTGGGGGCGGGGCTGAACCGCCCCGGGGCGCGCAGGGGTGCTGAGCAGGGGAGGCCTCCCTGGGGTCTGCCCAGCCCGCGAGGGGGTTCAGCCTCTCAGCTCCAGGGCTCTTCACCGCTTCAGTGATATTTTTTCCCGAAAGATGGCAGCTGCCCCCACTCACTGAGCTGGCTACCCTCTTGGGGCTCCCCAGTGGCCCACGGGCTCCCCACCCGGGGCTGACTGGTGTCTTTGCCGTCTGGGATCTCAGGAGGGCTCTTTCTCGCTCAGCCTGCGCTTTTGGCCAGTCCTCCACCTCTGGCCGTAGGGGATGGTGCCCCCCCTCCCATGGGTTCTGCACACGGCCCCTCCCTCCCTCCGTCCTCTTCCTGCCCCCGTTGTCTGCCAGAGCACCCCCCCCTTCAACCCTAAGACAGGAGAGAAAGGGTCCAATTTGAGAAGCTTAGCGTTGTGGCAAATTAATTCTGGATCTGTGCTCCAGTCCGATCTCCCTGGACGCCCTGACTTCAGCCTCCGGACAGCTGTTTCCCAATCCCCAGGCCCCACGCTGTGGGCTTCAGTCTGTTATTCCGGGGCAGACCCCCAGCTGGCCAGGCTTTCCTTGAGGCTCATCTGTGTGCTGAGCACCGTGCTGCCCCCCTCCAACCCCACCACGGGATGCGGGATGCGTGGCTTCATTCCCAGAGCCCAGGTCCCCTCATCAGTCAGCGGTGGTGAGGACCTTCCCATCACAGGGCACCGGGGCAGCTGGTGTTTTCTACGGGGCCGTTTTCCTGTCTGTGCCGGCGTGAACGGTGTCCCCTCCCCCAAGTCTGTATCCAGACGCACCTTGGAACGGGCCTTTATTTTGGAGCAGCTGCGGGTGACTGGGTTAAAATGAGGTCACACAGGAGCAGGGTGGGTGCTAGCCTACGGCTGATGTCCTCATAAAAGGGGAATTCTGACGGACACGGGCAGAGGCCATGTGACCACCAAGGAGGGGCACAGCCACAGGCCGAGGGATGCCTGGAGCCCCCAGGAGCAGAGCCTGGAAGGGCTCCCCCAGAGCCTTGGGAGGGAGGGCAGTCCCGCCCACCTTGATCTCTGACTTCTTCCCAGAATGTGGGAGGAGAGGGTCTCGTCCTGAAGGCCTGCTTTGTGGCTTTGTCTCGCCTAGAGGGAGTGGAGTCCTCCCACCCCGGGGAAACCAGAGGGAGGCCGTCTGACACTTGGAGATGGCCCTGCGCAGTGCTGAGTCCCCAAGCAGTGCGGGGCTTCTTCCCAGGCATGCCGGTGGCCTCCTGTTCACCCGGGGGCCGGTGGGGGCGCCCCGCGGGGCCAGGAAGGAACAGCTGGGACCGGGAGATAAGCCTTTTTCCCTCCACACCCTGCCCTGGTCTGTGGCCAGGTGGAGCCACGCCAGGACACGGACAAGGCCCGAGGCTTCCTTCCTGGCCTCCCTGCCTCTAAATGTGGTTCTCCCTCGAGGGTGTCACAGAACCCTACAACCCGTGGCTTCCTGCAAAGCAAGGACAGGGCCACGGTGCTGGTGGGGGCGTGGTGGCAGGCCGGCGCTTCTGTGCAGGGAAGAAGTGGCCAGCGAGAAAAGGCCCCGGATGCGCCCAGCAGCCAAGTCAAGGCACAGTCCAAACACCCGCTGGCTGATGGCTGGAACACCCAGGTCCCCGCACGTGAGAGCATCCCCGGCCGCCGACGGGAGCGAGCCCCCCGCACACGGCCCCAGGGACAGACCCGAGCCCATGACGCCTGGGGAGGGAAGCAGACACAGAAGGGCACGCGGGTGACCCACCCAGAACAGGCTCCTCCACCCACGGGAAGGGGGCTCGTGGGCCCCAGGGCCGGGGGTGACGGCTGGTGGGGACGGGGTTTCCTTCTAAGGTGACGGAAGGTTCTAGAATCTGGTGTATCTGCAGCATGAGAATCGCATCTCAATAAAGCTGTTACCAGAAAAACAAGAGGAAGAAGACACTGAACGTCTCTGCTTAGGGTCTCCGCGCACGGCCGCCTCCGGCCCAGCCCCGGGGTCCCAGCCGGGAGCCTGTCCCGGGACAGCCGGCCCCAGACTTGAGTGGTCTCCACGAAGAGCCCTCCGAGCGCAGCCCGCTTCGTCAGCAGGGAAGCCATGGCCCGTGCACGGCCATGTGGCCCATGGAGAACAGGAGTGGGGTCAGAGTCACACAGGTCCACACAGCTTGTTCCGGTCCATCAGTCCCCTCTTCCCTGCCCCCCAGTCCTGCGGGGAGGGGTCTGCCGAGCAAGGGCGTGGTGTCTCCCCCGGGCGTCAGGTCTGAGGCTGGGGCACCAGCGGCGATTTCACGGAGACGGAACATGAGGGGCCAGAGCACAGGCGTGGGAGGGCTGACCCTAGAGCCGCAGGGAAGGACTCAGGCCCGCTGGCCCCTCTGTACACCGGGGCCCCCCAAGTGGCCCTGCCGGAGGCTCTAGAACACAGGTCACCCCCTGTGCCCACTGGAGGGGCGACTCCGGGGCGCAGACCCGGCCCCCACGGCCTGTCCCATGACCCCCACCTCCTTCCTTCATGTCCTCCTCACACTTTGGTGCTCCTTCCTGTCCCGGGGCCTTCGCACACGCTTCATCTGTGCCCCGGTCACTGGTCCTGGAGTTCAAACCCCAGCTTCCCCACTGCTTATGTGACTGGGCAGCTTGCTTAACCTCTCTGGGCCTCAGTTTCTGCATATGAAGAATGGCCTAACGCTCCTGTTGACCTCCAGGACCACCCAGAGAGGGGAACGTAGGGGGCTTGTCTGGTGGTACCCCCGCCATGGGCTGATGCCCTGAGGCCAGGCCCTCCCCGCCGGTGCTCGGGCACCTTGCAGGGAGTGCGGCGGCTGGGCCAGAACTGCGCCTTGTGGCTCTTCTGAAGGTCCGGCACCTGCGGCTCCTGCCCAGACCCCACATGCCCGCGCTGCCCCAGCACGTGTCCGGCTGCTTCCTGGTGACAAGCTGTTCTCTGCAGTCCTCTGTGGGGACCAAGGAAAGGCTGCTTCTCCAGCTTCTCGTAAAGTCGCTTTATTTAGATTCCAAACAAACCAGAGCAGAGCAGAGGTGACCACAGGTGAACCCGTCCTCGCACAAGCTGGGAGCACGCGGCTCTGGCCCCAGCCGGCAGGAGCCGCGGACGGGTGGGGGGTCCAGGTTCCTCAGGCCCCCGCAGCCCAGGCTGTCCCAACCTGGCAGGCGGCCCTCCCCTGGGAAGCACAGGACCCGGGACACAATGTGGGAGACGAGGGCGACCCCCGAGAGCAACCACCCAAGGGGCCAGGCAGCACCCCTCCCGCGAGGCAGTCTCGGCGCCACACAGTCCGGGCCTGCTGAGGTAAAATCTGTAAGTTTATTCTCGGGGTCGCGGTGTCAGGACTCCTCGTTGCCGGAGTCGTCCTCGTCGTCCCCGAAGCAGCTGTCGGCCTCCGGCTCCCCGTCCTCGTAGTCGTCATCGTAGAAGAGGTCCGAGCCCTCGTCGGGCGCCGGGGCCTTAGTCTTCACACAGTACTCGGCCAGCGTGGTGGGCACCTTCACGCCGTCCCGCTCCGCGTCCACCTTGGTCCCTAGGACCTGCTTCCTGGGGGAGAGATGGTCCTATGGGCTGCGGCTCCGTGCCCGTCGGGGTTCCTCGGCAGCAGCCCAGCCCTCCGCAGCGCGGGTACCGCGGGGAAGGGCCGGACAGGGCAGGGCCCACGGCACAAAGGCCACCAGAGAGCGGCGGTCCCATGCAACGGTCAGCACCCGTGGGAGGCACGGCCACGCCGGCCGGGGCAGCAGAGGGGCACCAGTAGGGGCGGAGGGTCAGGGCTGCGGCCGAACTTCCCGCCTGGCCTTCGGTGCCCGGGGCCACCGCGGCGCCTGCCACAGACGGCGGGACGGAGGGACAGGCGGACGGAGGCGTGGGGGCAGACAGAGAGGGCCAATGCTAGGAGGGAAACGGGGCTCGCACTCAGCCCAGCGCACTGGCCCCCCGGGGACGGCGCAGCCCCCCCCCCAGAGCCCGACGTGTGGGCACAAACTGCCCCCAGAACGGACACTCTGCACGGCCAAGGACGACACACGCTGTAAACGCACCGGCCGGCGGAGCGCGTGGAGAACACGGCTTGGCGGGGGCGGGTGGGGGGCAGCAGCTCACGTCCCAGCCTCCATCCTAGCCTCCCTCGCGTGGACGACAAAACAGTCCGCCTGTAATTCTGGCGCCGCGTGGGCGGTGCCTGGGGAAGAACTGGGGCGAGGCGGCATGGGCAGGGCCCTCCAGAGTCCGGCCGCACAGGGAGGACCCCCGGCAGCAGCTGCCACCAGCCCCGCAGCCCCAGAGCTGGGACCGCCTGGCCTTGGGGGAGAGTTTTCCTGGGACGACAAGGAACCGCGGGAAGGGCCGCTCTACGGGCACGGGGTCACCTCAGGGCCAGCGGTGTGCGTGCTGCGAGGGGAAAAGGCCCTGGATCCCGCGAGCGGCCCTGCAGCCGTCATTCAGACGCTGCTCACAGAAACCACCACAGACCCAGCAAACAGGCCAGAGCCTCCGAAGGACGTGGTTTCACTCCGAGAAAAGAAGCAAAATCAGCAGAAAGCGGAGCAGACACGAGGCTCCCGGAGACACTCTCCTGGTGCTGAGGGCCCCGGGGGGTCTGCGACGACAGGGAGACGGACGAGCGGGGGGGAGGGGGGCGATGGCAGATGGACAGCGTGTGCCCGCGTGAGGCCGGCCCGTGCAGACGGGCCTCCGAGGTCAGGCAGAGCAGAGCTGCGGAAGGCGGCGGCGGGGGCGGTCTCGGGACAGTGGCACGTGCGGGTGTCTGCAAGGCCCCACCAAAGCGGTAACTGTTCGGTGACCTCCTAAGATCACGGGGCTTCCTTTTTGTTTCTCTGTCACGAAGCCGTCACCTCCTCACCCACGTGAGCTCCTGGAGCTTTATCCGCACAGAACTGTGCCAACTTCAAGGGCACGGCGGTGAGTTCTGACACACGGATGTCCCGTGGCACCGCCCCCTCAGCCCCGGGGGTCCCGCTGTGCCTCTGAGGTCCTGCCTCCACGACAGCCAGGTGTGCCCCCGACCCAGGGACAACCCTGCGGTTACATGCCAGGACTGTGGCCAGAACGTTCCCATGGGTGCTGCTGGGGACGCCGCCCCCGCTCCACCGGGCCCGTAACGCAGCTTTGCGCAGACCTTACTCCTCTTTCTAGGTAAAAAGTACACGAGTGTTTGGAAACACCTAACAAAGGGTTAAGTTCGTCCCCCACAAGTCCGTAAAGCGCATTAGAAAGTAACAATGGACAATGGACAGAGCAGCTGACTGTGGAGAAAAGGAGGTCAAGCAGCTCTGGGCCCGAGCCCCGAGCCCCGAGCCCTAACCACGTCCCGCCCGGTCCCGGCCGGTCCGGAACAGCATTCCTTCTCCAGAGAGTTTCTTGGCAGGGACCCCCTCTTGCTTAGCACTGGAAAGGACCAACACGGGAGCTGGAGGCTTAGTCCCGCCCAATCCCTACACGACACGTGGCTTGTAAAACCAGGAAAAACATGTATTTTCCAAGAAAGAAAGCAATTTTCTGAACATGCTAACATCGTGATCCTTTTCTGCCTCCACAAAATAATTCCAACTTTCAAAGCGACAAACGCCAACGATGGTCACCGCAGGACACCATGAGGAAGAGATACGTGACGTGGGAAAAACACGCTCCCCCCGGAAGAAAAAAGCACGAAAGCGAAGTTGACGGCAAGAGTCCGTGTGGGAAGGACTCGACCAGCAAACCAGCCCCATCTGGGGCACACACGGCCGGGGCAAGCAGGGGGCTGGGCTGCCCAGGACGGGCAGGAGTGGGCAGCACGACCCTGCTCGAGCGCGGGGGTGGGCGCTCGGGGGCCGTGGGCGGGCCATCCCCGCCAACACGTGCTCGCGGGCCCAGACTCCGCATCCCATGGCTCAGGCGCCAGGAGCTACACACGCAGCAGACCCGCGGACCCCGCGCTGGTAGGACGAGAGCCTCCCGCGTGACACAGAGAGAGAACGTCCGTTTTCATCCAAAGAGCGCGGTGGGGGGCGCAGTGAACAGAGGGAACGAGGAAGAGCCCGTGGGCGGGCCTGAGCCCGGCTGGCCGCCCCGCCACGCTCCCTCCTCACCTGATGATGTCCGTGTACTCCCGGTCCTTGCCTTTGCTCTCTTTCCACTTCCGGTACATCACGGAGGCGTCCACGTTGGCCGGCGAGAAGGTGTTGGGTTCGTTGAGGAGCGAGATGACACTCAGCAGGATGGTCCTGGGTGTGTGTGGGGCGGCGTCAGCCGGGGCGGCGTGCTCTCCGGCCACAGCACCCCCAGAGCCAGGCCTAGTGCCACAGTATTCGTGGACACACCCAGGGACCAGCACCCGCCGGGGGAGCCCCTCCATCCCCAACCCTGCAGGTGACGTCGCTGCCGCCGGTTTGCGTCTCGGGCCCCCTGGGGAGTAAGGGCTGACGCCTCGCCCCTGCCCCGCCCGCTGGCCCAGCCTGGGGAAAGGACACCTGTGGCAGCAGGACCACCTTCACCCCCCATGTCCCTGTCCCCAAGGCACCCTGCAGGCAAGTGGGTCCCTCCGCGCAGCCAGCTCTCATTGCGGCTTGGGTGGAACTAAAGACACACAGGCCAGGAGGCAGGGTGAGGGGCTCAGTCCTGAAACAGAGGTGACTGGCCTCTGGGGGGGACTGAGGAAGGAGGACAGGCAGGGGAACTGTGGGAGAGAAAACACGGACTCGAGATCCCAGTGGCTGTTCCCAGCGGTGGATGGGGCACGGGGCAGCAGGAAATGGGGGGAGAGGGTCTCTGGGGCCCGAGCATTGTGGCGGGAGGACAGTGTGGACAGACGACGCAGTACCGCAAGGAGTCATGGCCCTGAAAGCAGCAGACACGTGTCCTCCCCCATCTGTGTCCCCAGGCCTGGCCAGCTTCGAGCAAGCCCCGCAGGAGCCGAGTCGGGACGGGGTCCCTGTGCTGCGCAGCCCCGCCAACAGGGCCTGGTCCAGCCTCACCTGACGTTCTGGGTGGGGTTCCACCGCTCTGAGGGCAACTCCCCGCTCTGGGGGTCATCGACCGGGGGGTGGAGGATGGAGATGCACACGTCCCCCGTCTGTGTGGGGACAGTAAAGGAGATCAGTGCCCACACCACAGCCCTCTCCCATCAGGCGGGGCAGCACCTCCCCCCCATATGGAGACGCTGAGGGCGGGGCGTGCCTGGCAGACTCACCTCGTAGATGTTGGGGTGCCACATCTTGGTCAGGAACCGGAAGGCCGGCGGGGAGTACGGGTAGTCGATGGGGAACTTGAGGCGCGCCTGGGGAGGGCAGAAAGCAGGAGAATCAGCCAGTGCTTGCTGCTGTTCGGGGACGGCGCCCGCGACACGCCAACGAGGTCATCAGCCAGGACAGACACGCCCACCACGAGAGGGCGGCCTGGACCCTGCATGCCACACACTCAGAGGCCTCCCAGGACCATTCGGGGTCACCTGGGCTGACCCAGGCCCCCTCCCCGTTGCTGAGCAGCAACTCTAAGGGCCGTTCTCTCGGCGCAGCCCTGTGGAGGGACCAGGAGCCAGGCCCCAGGGAGCATGGTGGGCTCGGCCAGCACGCAGCGCCAGGCTGTGGGGAAATGAAAACAGACGTGCGTTCACTCAGCAATCGCTCCCAACACCTCTGCGGTCTGGGCCCTGTGGGAGGAGATGAGTCGGTGCTGGACGGACGGTGCGGGACAGACAGTTCTCCCGTAAGCGTCCGTCGCGGGGGGCCAGGAAAACAGACAGGAGGGTCATGGGGGCAGACCGGGGAGGGCCTCCTGCCCAGCTGCCAGAGCCTCAGCAGGTAGAAAAGCTTCGTCTGCTTGTGTAAGCCCCAGTCCTGGACATGGCGGCGCCCGGCCCAGGCTCCTGGCGGTGCTCCAGGCGAGCCTGCGTGCTGGGAGCCAAAGCTGGGGGGGTGTGCTGCGACTGCCCCAGGCCCTTCTTTGGGAAGTCACCCTCCGGGGCAGGGAGCACTTGGGGCATTTACGGGAAGCCTTTCTGTTCTGGGGTGACCATGCTGAGGCCCAGGAGGGAGGGAACTCGCTGGTGACCACAGGGCAAACCTAGAACTCGGAACCTGCCCTACAGGTTTCTAAGAACAGGTGCGGCCCCGAGGCCCCCGGCACCAAACACCCACCAAGTCCCACCGCATCCTGTTTCAAGTGTCCCCAGGGAGGACTTCGCTCCTGAGCAAACTGGGCCCGGAGAAGGAAAGTACCACGCCCAAAGACACACAGCCCGTTCGCTGCAGGCGGGCCCCGAACTGCTTCCCTCTGGCACCCCCTTCCGTCCACCACACGGCCCGAGGCCCACTGCGGCTCACCAGGCCAGGCTGACGAGGAAGACGCGGTGGAAACTGGCTGGGAAGTGACGGTGGCCCTTGGGTACTTCCCAGCCCTGCATTCCTCCCCTCCTCTCCCCACCCAGTCCCCCCCAGACAGGAGGACGCAGTGGGTGACGCCCCCCACCCCCGCCAGGCCAACACTGGCTTCATGGAGGACAGGACCTACGGCCGCTGTGTTTGGAGTCCGGCAGTCCCTTCTTCTCTAGACACAGGGGATGACCCCCCTTGGAGGATCCACCCACAATCCCAGCAACCAGGTAGTGGGCAGAAGCCAGAAACCCACACGCCCTCCTTCCAGACCCGCCACCTCACTTAGCGTCCGGCCTGCCTGGCTTCAGGGTGCGAGCGCACCGCCCTGGGGCGCGTGAGCCGAGACCTTCTCCTTACCGCCTCCAGCGGACCAGAGAGGCTGGGAGACGACCTCGCCAAACTGCTGGGGGACCCACCCCAATCCCAGTGTGTCCGAGCGGGCCGGCGCCTGACGCGGAACCCAGCCCAGGGCTGTCCACACTCACCCCGACCCCACGCCAGCACCAAGGGACCCTCAATGCAGGAGTCAGCCCCAGCTGACCAGGCTGCTCCCTTGCGGCCACTGAGCAGAACCTCGAACACAGACCTCCGTCCCGGGAGCGCAGGGCCGTGCGGCCTCTTGGCAGGGAGGGGTGGGGTGGGGTGGGGTGGGGTGGGGGTTGTTCCCAGGCTGAGGGCTCACTCCCCAGCTCTCATGCAGGGAGACCCCTTGCCCTGTGCCTCTGGCTCCAAAAGCAAAGCCCTGCAACCTGAGAGGGTCCTTGCAAGGCCGCGTCTGGGCTCCGGTGGGGAGGTCAAGAGGGCTGCCCGAGGCCTGGCCCGAGTCCTTCGTCACACTCGTGGGAAACACAGCCAGGCCCAGGGACCCCCTGCTCCCAGCACCAACAGAGGAGAACGGAGAGTGGGATCTGGAGTGGGATCTGGGCCCCTGGTGGCCACCTGCTCCCAGGTGGAACCCAGAAGAGCGGGCCGGGGAGAGAGCGGGGCCCAGGGTCCACCAGGGCGCAGTCCACGGCGTGGCTCTGGGGACAAAGTGGGCGGTGGCAGTGACAAGTGCAGCCCGGGGCCTGCCCGAGAGAACAGGTTACATAAAGCCCTGGACGAGCCAAGAGGCCCTGCCCCGCGGCTACCGGGAAGGGCGGCCGCTTTCCAAGCAGCTGGCAGGGCCCCATGCGGCCGCTGTTGGCGCCCCGGCAAGTGGCGGCGCAGGCCCCGGCTGGCCTCCCTCCCGCTCTCCCCAACCTCGTGGTCCCCAACAATAGGGCTCGCCGGCCCGGGAGGCTCTTTGTCTCCTCCGGGCAGGGGCGGGGAAGGCAGCGGAGGGCCCGGGTCTGCCAGGGGCTGAGGCCAGCAAAGGGCCCCAGGCCCGACCCCGCCGGCGGCGCCCCGGGCTCCCCGAGTCCGGCTGGGGAAGCGGGAGCTGCAGCTGCTTCCCCGGGGCCGCCCGGACCGAGAGGGGACGGCCCGAGCGGAGGGGCCCGACGGGAACCGGGGCCGCGAGCCGCGGGCTCACCTTGAAGTAGCCGCCCTCGTAGTAGGTGTTGGGGGGCCCGAAGATGGCCACCTCCCAGTTGTACAGGTCGCCCTCGTCCACTAGGGTCACCCGGAAGCCCTCCACCGGCTCCTCCTGCAGCCCCTTGAGCTCGAGCAGCAGCGCCTTCTGCGAGCTGGGCACCAGCGGCCGGGCCATGGCGGCGGCGGCGGCGGGGCCCGGGGTCGGGGGCGCGCTGGGCCGCGGGGCCGCGGGGGCGCGGGACGGGCCGGGCCGCGCGCCGGCCGGGAGGGCGCCGGGGCCGGGGCCGCCGCCGCCGCCTTCTTCCTCTACGCCGCCGCCGCCGCCGCCGCCGCCGCTCGGGACCCCTGTTCGCTCCACTCGCCCCGGCGCCGCCGCCGCCCGCCCGGCGCTCGCCTCGGCCTGGCCCGCGCGCCCCGCCCCGCGCTGCGCCTGCGCGCCGCCGCCGGCCCCCCCACCGCGCCTGCGCGCCGCGGCAGGGCCCGGATTGAGCCTGCGCGCCCGCCCGCGGGGCACACCGGGAAGTGGAGTCCCCGCCCCCAGCCCGCTGAGCGCGCAGGCGCGACCACCAGGAGGGACCGCGGGGGGGGGGGGGGGCGCCGAGCGCGCAGGCGCCTTGGCGCTTCCGACCCCCGGGAGGCCGCCGCTGCCGCCCCCCGCTCCGACGAGCACCCGGGATGCCTGTGCGCGGGGAGGCGGGCAGGGCTGGGCTGCGTCGTCCCGGCACGGGCCGCGAGGCTTTTGGGTTTTTTTTTTATGACGTCCCCGCGCGGGGTGGGGCCCCGGGGCGGGGAACTGCGGAGCCGGGCCGGGGGCGGGTCGGGGCGGGGTCCTCTGGCCCGGGCGGGGCGGCGGCCGGCGGTCTCCCTTCTCGGGTGGTTCCGGGCGAGCGGACGGGGAGCCCCCGCCGGCCGTGGGGGGGCGGGCGGCGTGAGAGCCCGGGCCCCGACGGGCGGTGCCTCAGTTTCTCGTCCGGGCAGCAGAGGGCGGGGCGCGCGCGTGGTGCGACCCGAGGCCGAGGCGAGGAGGAGCCGCGCTGCTCGCGTCGGTCGGACGAGCCGGACTGGCGGGCGGCGGCCCGGGCTCCCGCAGGGGCAGAGGAGCGGACCCCGCTCTCGGCACCCGCTGCGGCCGAGGCCCCGGGCCTGGCTGTGCCCTCATCTCCCTTCGCCCCGACGGCGGCTGGGCTCGGCCCGGGCTGGTCCTGGACACACGCGGCCCCGCCGGGGCACTTGGCGTGAGAGTTGAGCCTGGCGCCCCGGCCTCGGCCTCCACATCCTGGGGGTGACCGCTCCCGGGCGGTGGGCGTGGCCGCCCGCAGCTGCAGGGGTGTGCCCGGACCGCTGGCCGCTGGGACCGTGAGGACAGGCTGGTAAACCTGCCTGAGGCAAAGATGCAAAATTGCAACGTGGGGACAGGGCCGGAGGCCTCTGAGGAGGATCCCTGGGCGGAGCTGCCTCACCTCTGCCCTGCACCCTGGGGGACCTGGAGCAGGCCCCTTGTGGGTGGAAAGGTCGGTGTGCCCTTTGCTAAGGGTTCCGGGTGTTCTCACCCTCGATCTCGGCCTAGAGCGCCGCCGTCCACCCTGGGGCGGCTTGTTAGTGAATAGTACTCAACCAGCTGGCTGTCCCAGGACCTCCCTATGCCAGCCCCACATCCCCACAAAGCATGGGGCGGGGGCTGGTTCTGGAAAGGAAAAGGGAGGCGCTCCAGCAGGTGCCGCATGGGGCCTCAGCCCCCACGGAAGTCTGCTCCTTGGGCTCTGAAATGTTCTGGACTGCTGGTCACCGGGGGTTTCTGCCTGTCGGTCGACTGTGCACAGTATCTCGATTTTCTCTTGGGGGCGTCCCATTCTTACTCTGTAAGGTTCAGATTGGATGGTCCTCCTAACCCTGGCTGTAGGGAGGGTCACCCAGTCCCCTGAGCACTCCGGGTCCCTTGCTGCTGTGGGTTGGATTAGGAATAGCACGTGGCTCATCTAGTAAGATGTGACTCTGGGACTGTTTCAGAGAACACCAGGCCCCAGTGGCTGAGCTGGGAGGGCCTGGGCCTGGAGAAATGGGACCATCTCATCACCACAAGCCTTGTGAACCCGCTTGGCACTCAGGAACCTGAGTCCCTGGACGAGAAAGTGCCTTAACCCTGTGTGTGCTCCCGGGTCCAGCCAGGCCGACCTTCCCTGAAAGCCCCCAGAATGCAGACTGATCTATTTCTTCTGTCCCAATCAGCCGGTCGGACTTGGGCCTTCCCTTACAGGGCGCAGAAGAACCTGCGTTCAGATCTGAGCTCTGCGGCCACCTTGGAGATGGCCCTCAGATGCTGAGCCGAGTCCCAGTTTCTCTGTTCGACGAGTTAGGTGACATGACGTCTGAAACGCTTTCCTCGTGGCCCGTGAAGAGGTTATGGACAGGCACACGAGAGCATTTGGCTGCCATTCTGCCCGCTAAGAAGGAAGACCTGATCTCAGGAGGCGGGGCGTGCAGGGGTGAAGCAGAAGGATGCGCAGGGGGATGCGGCCTCAAGGGCGGGGACCTGGAGTCAGACAAAGGCTTCGGGGCTGGTGTGGTCCGTGCGCCCCAGAACAGGCTTCAAGGCCAGCTCTGCCTCCTTCTGGCTGCGCCCTTGGGGATGGGTTCTGGTAGAGATAATACCCCCAGGGCTGCCCAGGTCCTAATCTCAGCCTGTGATTATGTTACTTTCCAGGACAAAAGGAACTTTGCAGATAAGATTAAGAATCTTGAGATGGTGTGGCCATTGGGCGTCTGCCTTCAACTCAGGTCCTGGGGCGGGGGGGGGGTAGAGTGACGCGTCCGGCTCCCTGCTCAGCAGGAAGCCTGCTTCTCCCTCTCACTCCCCCTGCCTGTGTTCCCTCTCTTGCTCGCTTGCTCTCTGTCAAATACGTAAAATCTTGAAAAAAAAAAAAAAAAGCCTGAGATGGGAAGGGGTGCCCGGCTGGCTCAGTCAGTAAAGCGTGCAATGCTTTTTATTTATATTTTAAGATTTTACTAGTTTCAGAGAGTGAGAGAGGAGAGAGTGCCAGAGGGAGAGGGACTGAGCAGGACCCTGGGATCATGACCTGAGCTGAAGGCAGATGCTAAACCGACTCAGCCACCCGACTGAACGTGTGACTCTTGATCTCAGGGTCCTGAGTTCAGGCCCCACGTTGGGTGTAGAGCTAACATTAAAAAAGAAAAAGAATCTCAATATAGATTATCTTGGGTATCACTGGTGGGCCTGCTACTGAGAGGGTCGAGTCCGAGAGATGGACCAAGCCTATGAGGCTGGCGGTGAGGATGGGGGAGGGGGGCTGCGGGCGGGGATGTGCGGCGTCTGGGAACGGGGTGGGAGGCAGGAGCCAGGTCCCCCCGGGGCCGGGGTTTTAGGGCCTGAGCCCAGAACTGTCAGAGGGTGCGTGTGTGGTGATTTGTTAGGACAGCCACAGGACCTGGATACGCTTACATCTGTGAGTTTCAGAGTCGTCCACTGGAAGATTGATGGGTGGATTCGTGAGCTTCTGTGCAGAAATCTAGGTGCTGGGGGGCAGCCGTGGAGAAAACCAGCAAAGCCCTCAGCCTGGGGAGCCCGGGAGAGAGTCATAAACAGGCTGGAAACTCAGTAGCAACAGTAGCTGTGAAGACAATGCGGGCGAGTGTTAGCGGGGGCCGGGGGGAGCACCATTCTGGGGTGGTCCGTGGGGAAGGGGTCTCCCAGGAGGTGGCGTTGAGCGGAGACCAGAGGGGAGTGAGGAAGCGAGGCCCATGGGACGGGAGGAACAGTGTGACAGAAAGAGTGAATCGCACGCACAGCAGGCCTGTGGTGGGGACAAGTGGCTGGAGGTCAGGGCACCTGGGGCCGAGTGAAGGGACACAGGCCAGAAGAGAAGCTGGAGAGTCCCCTGGGTCCGCTTCCTTGAGTGTTGGCTTCGCTCACGGGACTTGTGTGCCGGAACTCAGATCCAGGTACTCCCAGCTCAGCCAGCTTCGAAGAAAATCCCAGGCTGAGCTCAGGGTTCCTGGAGCGCTTAGATGGGCTGGTGGGCTGGGCCGGGGGTGGACCCGTGTGCGGGAGGAGAGGGTGGGATGGAGCTGGGAAGGGGGCCGCAGGGGGCCACATGACGGGGCAGGAGGAGGCATCTGGCCAGCCCCGGCCCTCCGTGGCCCAGGAGCTTCTATGGATACCATAAGCCCCAGAGGAGTCCCAGGTTCGGGAGGGTGACTGGAGGGTCTGTCCTGGGTACGGCAGGCCTGGATGTCCTTGGAACGTCCCCAGAAGACAGCCGGCTGGCAGTGTGCTCTCGAGGGCTGGCCAGGGACCCAAGCTACGGATTTGAGAACCCATGAGGTCCAGGCAGTCGCCGAAGCCACGGGCTGCTGAGGTGCTGAGAGAGGAGGGGCCGGGAAAGGCTGCGGGGCGGTTGCACGTGGAGAGCGGGGCAGGGGGGGCTGCCGGAACGGGGAGGTTTGTAGGGGTCCATGGTCCACACTGCTGTGACGGCCAGGGAAGGGGTTCATGTCAGCTTCCCAGGACTCTGTCGGCTGGCAGAGCACCAGCCAGGATCACGACACAGGGGACTTCTGTGGCCTCTGTCTGATCCAGGGGGCCCCTGGAGCCTGAGCTGCACCAAAGACATCTGAGACCCGGGGGCTGGCTCCGGTATGCCCTGGTCCTCACTCATGGGCAACTCCTGCCCTACAAGGAGAGGGGGAGCCTCCTGGGCTATGAAGCTCTCCTGTGCAGGGGAGACACCCGCCACACGTTGCCCACCCTGGCTTCTGATGACCAGGAGGGAGTGGCCACCTCTGGGGTACATGGAGCTGACTGGAGGTGGCCTTGGCCCCCGAGTCTCCCCGGAATTGCCTGCCCGCCATCCCTGTCTTGGCTTCTGGGACAGGTGTGCACGTGACACAGGGGGGCCACCTGTCTGTAGGCCTGACACTTGCTTCCTGTGGCTGCCCAGCCCCCTGGCAGCCACGTTGGGTGCACCTCCCTTGTGGGGCCACAGCAGAGCAGAACGGTGACGGCTCCCACGCGCTGAGCGGGCGCTCTTCATGAGTCTTGCGGGACCCTACTTTGCACGACAGACGACCGGCAGCTTTGCGGCTGGGGACATTACCTGTTTGGTCTGTGAGTCTGCAGGGCACCCCCGCCCGTGTCCCGACCGTCCTCGCAACGTGGCTCCCGGGTGCGTGGGTGAGCCCTGCTGGCGGCGGCGTGTGCCATGTTTTGTGGCCCAGCCGTGGGAATTCGGTCGTGTCACGGGAGCCGCCCAAGTCCAGGGAAAGGGAGTGCAGGTTCCACGTCTCGACCCCCCTCCCGAGGGGGAGGGGGAAGTTCTGCCAGAGCTGTTGGAACAGAAGTCCTGCTGGGGTTCTTGGAAAACAGCAGCCGCGGCTCCCCGGTGGCCTGGCCTGTGCCGGGGGTGGTAGGTACTGGGAAATGGAGAGAGGAGGTCCTTGCCAGCGGTGGCTCGTAAAGGGCATAAACTCTGCTCCCATGGGGCTTCCCTCCCTCAGTCCTGGGCCCCACTCGCTGGAGCTGGAGGCTGGGCCACGCGAGTGAAGTCACCAGCCAGCGGTCATTCTGGGCCGGGCATCTGCCCCTGGCCTCCCTCCTCCCGCCCTGGGCGGGATTCCTTGTGGAAGAAGCCATCCCTTTGGATGGGAGGAGGGATGTCCCGTGGGTGCCGGGACAAAGTTCGTGGGCGCGTGTGGATTCTGGGGGGGCCGACGGCAGGTGGGGGTCGCGTGGCGTGCGGGTTCTGGCGCGGGCCCTTTGCTGGCAGGGTGACCCTTCTCCTCTCTGGGCCTTGCTTTCCCCACCCACCTGCCCAGCTTGGGTAGTCCTTTCGCTTCCTCCGAGGGCACCTAAGACCTCGCAGTGCTCGCACGTGGCCATTTCCGCCATCACGGCCACAACGACCCGCCCAGCTGACCTCTTCCTTTGACAGCCGGGGACCCTGAGGCCCAGGCTGCAAGCAATTGGCTGGGGCACTTGTGGAGAGCAGGGCCTCCCGGGCTCCAGGGGTGTGGGTTCTGGCCACCCCGTTGCCCTCTACTTCCGCAAAGCGGAGTCCAGGGGCGCCCTGGCATTCCCAGGTGGCCAGCCTTGCCCCGAGGCAGCGCTGGACGTTCCAGGCGGGAAGCATTTCAGCAGACGCGGGCATGGGCAGGGGAGCACGCACACGCTCCAGGTCAGCCCGGAGAACAGACTTTATTACTGTTGAGGAGACGGGCCTTTGTGGGGCTGTGGGGGGGGGTGCCCACTTCCTGGGGCTCTCGGCCCCCGTCTGAAGGGGCTGGACACGAGTCCAGGCTGGAAGGCGGGAGGACTCCCCGCACCCCCGCACGCAGGGACCCTCCGGTCCCGGTCCCAGACCTGTGTTCCGCCCAGGAACAGGGGGCACCGGCCTCGCACAGCCCCCAGCTGTGCGGGTGGAGGAGGGGCGGGCAAGGTGTGCGTGGCTCAGGCCACCGGCTTGACCTTGGCGATGAAGAGGGCAGCGGCCTTCTCCAGGAACTCCTCCCGGGTCATCGGGGAGCCGGGCCGCCGGGCCCCCAGCGCGCGGTCCATGGCCTGTGCCAGGCTGTCAGGGCCCAGGCGTGAGCCAGCCTCCAGGTAGCGGGAGGGTGCGGCAGCTGCGTCACTGGCCCGCAGGGCCCCCTCCAGGGTGTCCAGCACGGCCTGGCCCACGCGCCGGTCAGCCACAGCCAGGGTGGGGTCCTCCAGCAGCTGGTAGAGGGCGCCGGCCCGCGCCACGAACTCCAGCAGCACGAAGCAGGTGAGCATGCCGGTGCGGAAGACGTCCAGCGGCACGGCCTCGTGGTCCCGGCACCGGATCCTGTGCAGCAGGGGCGCCACTACCTCCTCGGGGGCCTCCCCGTCCCGGCAGATGCGCTTGAGCAGCTCACTGTAGGTGCGCCCGTCCAGCCCCGGCTTCTTCTTGCGCCCGCTGGCGCTCAGGCACTCGTAGGCCACGCTGACGTTGTTGTTGAAGGCCGTCCTGTAGGAGGAGGGAGCGCTGGGCCGGCTGGGCAGAGCCAGGACCGCCCACGGCCCCCTGCCCGCCCGCCCCACTGCCCCTCCCGTCTTCCTCCAGCAAACCAGGCCTGGTCCAGCCCCAGAACCTTTGCAAAGGCCAAGTCCTTCGGCGGGTGTGCCCTTCCCCCACGTCTCCCCACAGCTCCTCCAGCTCCTCCGACTACGCTCAAGTGTCGGGCCCCCACCCTCTCTTTATCTTCAGGGCCGTCACTGCTATCTGACTTAACGTAAGACGTCCCCGTGACCAAGTTTCACGTCTTTTGGAACGTCAGCCCACGGGCCCACGTCAGGGAGCTTCTGGGCAGCTCCCAGGGCCCCAAACAGTCTGGCACGCGGCGGGTCCTCGGTACACACCTGCGGAGTCGGCCAACGGGACTGCCTTCCGACAAGGCCACCCACACCTATGGGGGGCGGCGCTCCTGGCCTTTAAATGTGTGTTACTTCACGCTCCCACAGCCCCACAGCCCGGGAGTCAGCAAGCTACCCCCGTGGGTCGTATCTGGCCCACTGCCCATTTTGTAGATCAAGTTTTATCGGCACAGGGCCTCACCCAGCCGCCGACGTGCCGCCTGTGGTTGCTTTCTCGCTGCAAAGGCAGAGCTGAATGGCTGCACCAGGGACCGACTCACGAAACCGAAATGACGACCTGTTCTTGCCTGGGAAGGTCGCCTGCCTGCCATTGGCTGGGAGACGGGCACGACTCTGTCCCACAACGTGCCCGAGGCCCCAGGACGCGGCCGGGCTGTGCCATGAGCCTCACGAGCAGACGCACGTAGCAGAGATGTTAAGCTGCACAGTGAGCCTGGGGGGCTGGTCAGCCCCGTGTCTCACTCCCTCACTGGGCTGGTGGCCCTTCAGCATTGTGCCATGACCCCTAGGGAGGGAAGGCACACTGCGGCTCTGTTCGCCTCCTGTATGACCCGGGAGTCCTGCCTCATCTTCCTGTGGGCCGGCAAGCCGGGAGCCCGGTCTGCGCTGGGCCGCCCCACGAGCTCTGCGTATCACCCAGAAGTCCGAGAACAGGGGCCTGGGGAGCCTCCCCCCCAGCTGGGCCTGCCCCCTCAGACTGTCTGGCTATAAACTCCTTTCTCTTCTTGCCGTTGGGCCCTCATGATGTGCTGGAACTTGTGGTCCCTGAGACCAGCGCCATCAAGTGCGAAGGACGCCAGACGCCGCCTCACGCTCCCGTGACCTCCGTCACCATCACCGCGTTAGCAGGCTGAGGCCCCGAACCGAGGTTAAAGCTCCTCTCCAGGAAGGGTGGGAGGTCTGCTGGGAACAAGCGCGGTGGCCACTAGGGCCTCTGTCCGCTGCCCATCCCTGCCTGACAAGCCACCCCCGGCCTGGCAGCCTCAGATGGCAGAGGACGACAACAGTGTGCCAGGCGGTGTGGGTCCAGCACTCGGCCGCGGCTCGGGGTCTGCCGCCTTCTGAAGGTGCACACGCCCGGGCCTCGGTCCGAGCCCCAGGACGGGAGACAGAGACTGCAGCCTGCCACGCTGCCCTGCCGATGGGGGTGCAGGCTGCCCCGGCTGGTGTGGGCAGGGAGAGCCCAGTGGCCTCCTGAAGACCGGCCACCCCTCGAGGGGAGAAGGGGCCACAGGACTTGACTGCCGAGATGGGCGTGGAAGCCACACGCGGTCCACTTCCAAGGCAAGTTCCGAGCGGTCTGCCGCCCGTGGCCACGCTAGGGCACACTCCCGGCACATGCACGAGCGCACCCCTGCGGCCTCCGGCTCCGGGTGCGGGCAGCAGTCCTCTGTGTCGGGGCCACTGAAGTCCCAGAGCTGTGGCTGTCACATGACGCAGCTTGTCCCCATGAGACCACAGTCCACGATTCATCCGCCTCTGGGCCGTGAGGCCTCCTCTCCAGCAGCCTGGCCGGCCCCCCACGGGGGCGAATTCCCTCCTCTCGAGGCTGGGGCCCAGACAGCGAGACCCCAGTGCTGTGGGGCTCCCGTGTCCGCCGAGTGCCCTCCGGGAGCACAGCTCTGTCCCCAGCCCCCACCTGGCCCCACCCGTAGCTTCCGGTCACTCCAGAGCGAGGGTCCCCATTCCTGCATCTCAGGGTTCTTAAGGGCCAAGTACCTAGCACAGGGCCTGGTGCGCGGAGGGGTCCCTGCATCCTCGGCGTCGGCTGCCACCAGGGCGAGCCTCAGCGGGCTGCCCACGCCAGTCCCGGCCTCGGAGGGTGGACAGACGCGCGGAGCGGTAATCGCAGCTCCACGAGGTGGGAGCTGAAGGGCACGACGCCGAGGAAGTGACTCCCATGCTGCTCCCGGCGGCCGGTGTCTGCCGGGTCGCGGTGCTCTGGAACTTGGGTTCGTTTGTGACGCAGGGATGGAGCAGCACCGGGGTCTCCACCGTGTCAGCCCCTGCCCAGGGCAGTAGAGCGTGAGCGTTTGCTTACACAGTACCTGTGTGAGTGTGCGCAGAACACTTCCGGGATGAGACACGGAGACTTCCCTTTACAGCAGGGGCCCTCCATGGCGCTGTCCCCGGGTGACTCCCGGTGAGGTCTGGGCGCACTTCTGGGTGTCATCCCTGGGTGGGTGGAAGCCAGGGAGGCCGCTCAGCACCCCACGGTGCCCGGGAGGAACCTGGACTCGGTGGTGCCCTTGGAGGGAGGTTTTCCCAGGTCCTGGGGGCCTGCGGAGGAAGGCACTCAGGCCACGGGGAGGTTCAGAGGCCTCAGGGCTGGGGGGCCGCACCGTCCCGATTGCACGCTGGCTCTGCCCCCTGGTGGCCATGCGGCCCTCAGCAAGTCTCACAAACATGGTTTTCGCGTCCTTGCGGCCTTGAGGCTGGCAGGGGGTGGCCCACTGGACCTTGGGCCACCACCTCCCAAAGGACAACACTTCTGACCCGCGCACAGAGGAGAACTTGGAGGACTTCTCTCTGGATCTTTCACACGGACGAGATGCTCAAGAACAGCCCTGAGACGGCCCAGTCGGCCACTCCGCGTCAGAGGGGCACCTGCTTCCCACATTGGCCAGGCCTGGCTTCTGCTGTTGGCCCCTTGGGCTAGGTCCAGGGGCTCCTGCTGGGGCCCCGTCTGCTGCGCTGGTCCCTGGCTCTGTCTTTGGGGATCGCAGGGGAGTGCAGGGGTTCAGGCATCGCTGCCACTCCCAGGTTCACTCCGCCCTCTGCAGCCCCGCCGCTCCAACGTGCCTCCAGCCCACGGCATCACTGTCCCTGCAGGGCAGTGAGACCTGTCCCCCTGACGCATGTCTCTCAGGAACCTGTGAGGGTGACCTTCTTTGGAAACAGGGTCTTTGCGGGTGTCACCTGTCCAGGATGTGGAGATGAGGTAGCCCTAAATCCAAGTGTCCTTAGAACAGAAGGAAAAAGACAGAAGAACACTGGAGCGATGTGGCCACAGGCCGAGGGACACCTGGAGCCTTGGGAGCTGGGAGAGGCAGAAGGGACCCTTCCCTAATTTCTACACCCAATATGGGGCTTGAACTTCAAACCCTGAGAACAAGAGTTGCTCCACCCACTCTGTCAGACTGGCGCCCCACATTTTTGTTGCTTTAAGCCACCGAGTTCATGGTCATTTGTTTCAGCAGTCACAGGACATGAAAACAGCTTTCCTGGTCCTAAGTCCAACAGACGCTTGTCAGCCCACATCTGTGGGCTGCTGGACACAGGACTGCGGCCAGCCCACAAGGTGCCTCTGTGTGAATTAGGAAAAAACGCCACAAAAAACCTTCACAGAGGGGCACCTGGGTGGCTCAGTCGTTAGGCATCTGCCTTTGGCTCAGATCGAGCCCTGCATCGGGCTCCCTGCTTGACGGGAAGCCTGCTTCTCCTTCTCCCACTCCCCCTGCCCGTGTTTATTCTCTTGCTGTGTCTCTCTCTGTCAAGTAAATAAATAAAATCTAAACAAACAAACAAACATACAAAACACCTTCATAGACATATCCTTGTTTGTGACTGTCTATAGGTGAGCGGCTTGTGCGATGAGTGGCTTGTGCAGTGTTTGGCCTGAACAACTGTACACGGTGGCCCGGCCACTGATCACTTTTCCCCTTTGGAAGATGTTCTGCGGTGGCATTCTCTTCTAGTCCCCTCCTTCATGTCTGGTTGGCCTGATCATGCTTTTTTATGGGTTCTCCAAGCCTGGGGCTCCTCAGGATTGGGTCCTGGGCTCTTCTCAGTTCTCCTGAGGCCATGACAACCCCCTGCCCCACTTGCAGACCCACCTGTCCATCCTCCAGCTGCAAGGTTCTCCCCGCCGCCCGACTCATGAGTCCCCAAGCAACCCTGGAGATGTTCCCCCAAATCAGTGACCTCCCGCCTCAGTGGACAGCCCCACGGATGGCCTAGGGCTGTCTCTGCATACTTTCTTCCCACGCTTGCCCCTGCAAACCCCGCAACTTGGGATTTCAGAGCACAGGGATACTCTGCTCAGATGCCCGCCCTCCATCCACCTTCCCATACCTGGGATCCCTCCCCAGCTTCCCAGTGCTGTCCTTAGGGCCTGCACCGCTGACTCTTTTGGGAGAGCTGTGCGTAGGTTGGCAGGTGCTGGAAGGCGGGGCGGGGCAGAGTCCCCTGGTGGCCAGGCTGGAACATTCCCTTGCCTGGTTTCCTCTCCCTTCCTGGGCTCTCCTGGGAGCACTCCCTTATTAATTACCCACACATGAATGCGGCCTCAGGTTCAGCTTCTGGGGACGCCCCCTACCAGCCGGTCCCAGGGCACCCACATCCAGTCACGACCGCCCTGCTTGGCGTTGTTTTGAAAGCTCCTGAATCCATCTGACGTGGATCGTTTGTTCCGTACATATTCCTCAATCGCTTTCCTGGGCTCAGAACTGCTGGGGGGCACGCGTGGGGGGAGGCGCCATCCCCCCTCATGCTTCAGCCCCGGGAAGGCCGAGAAGCCTGTGGGTCCCACAGGGCAGCTGCACGGCCTCCAGGCCAGGGCCCCTGCCCGCCTAGTCCCTGCAGCCCCTTTGCTGTGCGTGAGGCTGGCCGCCTCCTGACAGCCCGCCTGCGCGCCGGGAGCGGCCTCCGGGGGTCCGGCCTCGGGACACTGAGCTGTTCCGTGTCCACGGCCCAGCCCTGGAACACCCAGTTCCCGGCTCAATGGACGGGCGACGCCAGCAACGAGACCTTTAGGAAAACCTCGTTCGGAAGGCGCCGGCTCGGAGGCCCGGCTCGTGGCTCTGGGTCCTCTCTGGGCTCCGCGATTTTCTAACGGCGGCGCGGGCCGGAGGGGAAGCGGCACCTGCAGAAGCGCCCCCGAAGCCGGAGCGCCCGCGGCCGGGGCCCACCCCGCGCCGGGAGGACGACCCGCCCCGCCCCGCCCCGCCCCGCCCGGCCCGCACCTCTGGGAATGGTGAGCCAGGCGGAGGTGCCACAGCGCGCGGCCCAGGCGCTGCTGCTGCAGCAGGAGCTGGCCCGGGGGCTCCCCGGCGCCGCCGTTCGCGGGCGAGCGCAGGCCCATGTTCTCGAAGTAGTGCGCCAGGAAGGCGATCGGCTCCTCGGGCCGCGCCTCCAGCACCTTCAGCAGGGCCGCGCGCAGCATCTCCGTCACGCCGACCTGCCGCAGGAAGTCCTCCTCACTCTCGGCCGTGGCTGCTGTGCGGGACGCGGCCGGCCGGCCGCTGTCGGTGAAACCGGCCACCGGAGCCACGGCCGGCCGCCGCTTCTCCACCGCCGCCATCTTCGGGGAGGGCCGCGGGGCCGGAAGCGCCGCCGTCTCCCACAGTGCGCGGGCGCCTCGGGGCGGCCATCTTGGCTAAGGGCGGAAGGCGCCCGGATCCCACCGGAAGACTCTGGCAAGTAAGGGGAACAGGCCCCTTACCACCGCGCACTAGGCTCTAATTGGCATAATTTCTCCGGGTTCGTCTTTGCGTGTGCCGGTTAGCGCTCCAGGCTCAAGCCCGGAACCCGAGTTTTGCCAGACTCCAAGATGGCTCTTCGGGAAGGGCGTGGTGTTCGGCCTGAAGCTGGATCGCCTGCCATCTTGGTAGCGGGCGAGTCCCTCATGAGCATGGTCCCCTAGCAACCGGTCTCCTCGGCGATCCGCGAAGCCCCGCGATCCTGCTCCGACTCCGCGGCCGAGCGCCCACCGCGCTCCGCTTCCCGATTTTCCTCTGGCCCTGGGGCACCGTCAGGCCTTCAGCCCGGCCCGACCTGCCTCCGAGTTTACGGCTCACCCCGGGGGGCGGGGCCGTCTCCTCTCCCGCCCGCGGCCGGCCAGGCTGAGCTGGGGGTCGGCTCGCCGGATGCGTGGACGCCCGAGGTCGCCCAGGTCGCCGACCCGCGCTGTTACCTCCGCACCCGAGGGATCTTTCTCGCACCGCAGCCTCCGCCGCTCTGACCCCCCGGAGCTGCCCCGTGCCCGCGGCGGAGCCCCAGCAGCCGCAGCCTTGCCTCGCCGACGGGCTCCCAGCCCCTCCTCGCCTCTGCCCCACCCGACCCCAAGCCCCCAAGCCCCCGAGAGACAGAACAGAGCCTCTGACAAGCGGCTTCGGTGGCTTTCGTCCACGCTGTCCTCCTCTCCCCCACCCCGCCCCACCGTCCCCCACTTCCTGGGAGGACTTCTGGTTACCCCCGATTCTCCCAGCCTTGGTGTCGTCCCACCCCAGGCCGAACCTGCGCTCCGCTTTCCCCTTTCCTCCAGCCCCGGCCCAGCAGGGGTCCGCGGTCCCGTCCATCCTCATCGCTCGGGGAGCCGCCCAGTGCAGACGGCGAAATCCTTGTAACACCCCAGAAGCCACCGAGGCAAACCGCACGCTCTTTATTCTCCAGCTCTGGACCACTGGGGGGTGGGTCCCGGGGGCTCAAGAGGCTGGCCATCAGGGTGAGGGGTTATGGTCGGCTCTCCACCACGAAGGTCCAGAACCCTGCGGTCGTCCTCTGGCTGCAACTGTGTGGCAGGAAGGGCAGGCCACTTCAGGAGGGGCCCTGCCAGTCCCCCTCAGCCCAGTCCAGGTGGGGCAGGGGGCCCCAAGGAACTGGGGGGCTGGGTGGTCATTGGGCGGGCCTGCAGCGTTTCCGCAGCCGGTGGGCGAGGAATGCCAGGAAGAGCAGCCCCAGCACCAAGCTGCCCGTCCACAGGGCTGGGGGTGTCGTCCAACAGCCTGGAGAAGGGAGCATCAGGAGCCGTGAGCACCTGCTTGCAGGTGTGGGGGAGAAGCTCAGCAGAATGCGCTAGGGGCTTCCCTATTTCCCGAGTTCCCTGAGATTTTACATAGGAATTCATGGTTTAGAGCGTCTTTTGGAGTGTACAAAAACTGCTGAAATATCCAGACGACTCCAGAATGGATCTTTTGAAAGGTACATAGGACCTTTTGGTTGGAAGTGACATGGCCGCCCCCCATGCCTGGCTAGTCTGAATGTCCCCTGCTATCTGTGTACATTACACACCACTTGTTGAACAATCAGGTTTTTTGTTTTTTTTTTTCCAAGAGAAAAGAATATAAAATGTCTCATTTATACTTCTAAATGTGGCTACTAGAAAATTTGAAACGACCTGAGTGGCTCTATTCTATTCCTCTCCTACAGGCTGTTGTGGGGTGTAAAGGTCAGCCTTTACAGATCGCTGAAATTGGTCTCTGAAATTTGCAGCCCTCACCGTGCCAAGTGACTGTCATCTTCCACCGTAAGGGAAGCCCACGGGACAGCTGGGGACACTGAATCTGAGCAGGCCCATTCCCTGTCTGAGGCCTTGATGCTGGACTTCCCTCCCTCTGAGCCTCCCCCAGACCCCTCCTGAGCCCCCAGAACTCACAGATCTCAGGGGCCAGGTGGAGGCTGGCCATCTGTCCCCCTGGATCCAGGCGACACTGAAACCAGCCCTCAGCGCAGCAGCCGGCCCAGGGCACGCTCAGCCAAGCCTGGGCCCCAGCCTCCCACCTCTGGTAGGCTTCCAGACCCCCCGGGGCCTGGGTCCAGCCCACAGCCACACCGGGGCCACAGAGTGCCTGACAAAGTAGATCCAGACCCCCCGCGGCCGGAGACTGGCGGATCTCTGGGTGGCAGGGCAGGATGGAGCTGTTCCCTGGTCGGGGGCCAGGACTCCTGGAGCTGCTGTTCCCTGGTGGGGGTCCAGGACTCCCGGAGCTGCTGTTGCCGGGCGGGTGTCCAGGACTCCCGGAGCTGCTGGTGGAGCTCAGCTCTGGGGTGGCCTCAGGAGAGGTCTTGACAGGGGGCTCCGGGGAGGTCAGGCTGTGCAAGACTGGAAAACAGGGTGATGGTTTTTCTCCTGCCCCAGGCTCCCTCTTCTGTTCGTCTCTCCATTTAGACCACAGGGTTGGACCAGAAACGCTGAAGCCCCACCCTGGGCCACTTGGACAAATTGAAGGGTATCCCAGTGGGGAGGAGCGGGGTCAGGGTCTGCCTTGGTGCCCTCCCCACTCTGAGTGAGTTTCTGAACGTCACTGTTTCAGTTTCCTCAAATGTAGAGGGGGTGAGAACCACCCATCCTGGGAGCTGCCACGGAGACTGATTGGAGCGCAGAGTTGGTGAGTACTGGACTTTACAAACTATAGGACTGGGAGGTGGGGGGAGGGGAAAGCACTCCCTGGCAAACGGAGGGCGTGCTCTGTTCCTTGTGGTACAGGTGGGGAGACTGCGGATCCGGGAGGGGATTTGTACACCCTGCCATGAAACGTCTTTCAAATCCAGAGGCCTCTCTTCGTGCTCCCACCGCACCCTCCCTGCCCTCCCTTCCAGTCCCCTGGGAGCTCTCTTGCTCCATCCCTACACCTGATGGCCCCAAGGGCATTAACATGAGTTTCATGGAGAAGGAATTTGTGCTTTTTTAGTGAGAGGCTGCTGGAGGCTTCATGATGTGAACAACACTTGTCCTACATTAGACGTTTGTTAAATTAATAATGTTTGACGTGAACCGAGCACCTACTAGGTCCTCAGCCCCAAGTTAAATGTTTTCACTTGTTCATTCATTCAGCAAGTGGTTATTGTGCACCTGCTATGTGCTGGGCACTGTGGTCTCATCTCTCCATCCATGCATCCAACCATCCATCCAACCAACCATCCGTCCATCCACTCATCCATCCACCCATCCCTCCCTCCACCCATCCCTCCCTCCACCCACCCATCCATCCATCCATCCAACCAACCATCCATCCATCCATCCATCCACCCATCATCCATCCATCCATCCAACCAACCATCCATCCACCCATCCCTCCCTCCACCCATCCATCCATCCATCCATCCATCCATCCATCCATCCAACCATCCATCCACCCATCCCTCCCTCCCTCCCTCCCTCCAACCATCCATCTGTTCATCTGTCCATCCAACCATCCATCCAACCATCCATTCATCCATCCAACCAGAACATAAGTGTTGAGTACCTACTGTGCGCTAAGCACTGTTTTAGTCACTGGGGACATAGCCGTGAACCAGACGTATTTCTCAGTGAAGCCAACAGTAGGGGATACAGACAATGGAAAAAATGAGCAGAAAATACAGGATGCCAGATATTGTTAAAAGGTGTCAAAAAACGTACAACAGGAGAAAGGGCTCGTGTGTGCATATGTGTGTGTCCACATCCATGTGTAAGAGGCAGTAAGGACACGTTGACCCTTTAGACAGGTTGGAAGAAGCCTCACCTGGAAGGCGAGTGAGGAAGCAATGGACAGAGCTAGGGGAAGAGCATTCCCAGTGGAGGGTGAAACATATGCAAAGGTCCTGGGCCAGGACCAAGCCTAGCCTCTAGGAGGAGCAGCTGGGAGGCTCATGTGGCTGGAGCAGAGTGATGGGGGAGGGAGAAGGTGAGGGCAGGTAGTTCAGGGCCCTGTGGACATAGGAGGATTTGGGTTTTTACCCGGAGGGAGTTAGGAGCCCTGGAGGACTGTGAGCAAAGCAGGACAGGATCTCAGGGGGTCTGGCACAGGGAAGGTGCTCAGTTAACCTGTTGAACAGCTGAATAAACTCATGAGGAATATCATACTGGAGGCATTCGGGGCTCCCCCCTACTGTGGATATTGTGACCCGTCCAGATGGGGACACGGTGGGGGGACGTGCGGAGCCAGGATTCCAGAAGAGCTCCTGGGCACCACTCATCAAGGCTGACAGGAGCTGGGTGGGGGGACTTCACCTACTTCCTGGGGCACTGTGTGTAGGCTGGCCAGAACCCCAAAGACTCACCTGGAATGGCCCGCTGGTGGCTTAGCCTCAGGCCAGGCAGGTCCATGGTTGCCCGGCAGTGGAGGGTGAGTGGGGTGGGGGTCTCCAGCGGGGGCAGCCGCCAGCGCTGTGTTACTCGGAGCAGCTGGTCCTCGCCCTGCTGGGGCTCCTCCTCCACATCCCAGTCCAGGGCCTGCACCCCCTCCAGTTCCTGGTCCCCCAGGAGCAGGGATAAGGAGAGGGTCTCAGGGTTGGCAGGTGTGACGTTATGGGCGGTGCAGGCCACCTCTTGGTCCCGCCCGGCCACCAGGGCTACTGGGGAGACAGCCAGCTGGTCTGGGAATGCTGTGGACAGAGGGTGTTGGGGGGGGCGAGGCCATAGGGTCATTCCTGGGCCCTGAGGAGGGGGCTTGGGGTGCAGCCAAGAGGTGAGTGGGGCCTGCTGGTGCATGGGTTCCCCAGAAGACCCAGTGGCCACAGCTTGTGTATCTAGAATGTCAAGTATGGAGGACGGGTCCAGCGCAGAAAGAGTGGGGGTCAGGTAGGGGGAGAGGGATTGATGGGAGAGGAGGGAATGGGCTGCCGCGCGACTCAGCTGGAGCTGAGTCTTTGGGAGGCGTGGGGGGGTGGGGACGGGGGCAATCTGGGAAGACTCCCAGGAAAAGGTGGTATTGTTTTGGAGGTAAAACAGGGCTGCTGGGCGGCCGGAATGTGCCCAGGCGGCGGGGAGGGGAGGAAGCTCACCGAACACCAGGAGCTTCACGGTCCGCAGCAAGGTGTCGGTCCCGCAGGAGCCCACGCACACGCGGGTGCCGGCCTCGGACAGGGAGGCGTTGTGCACCGAGAGGACGCTGCTGTGCGCGTCCGACCGCACGGTGCCCAGACTGGTGTCCAGGCCCCGCCACTGCACCCTGGGGTTCCTGGGGTCGGCGCAGCTCAGCCGGCAGGTGAGCTGCTGCGACCCGCCCACGGACACTGCCACCACGGAACCTGGAGGCTCCATCTCCAAGGACCCACCTGCGGGCACACGGCGCTCTCAGCCCCGCCCCCAGCCCCCCCAGCCCCCGCCCTCGGCCCGGCCTCCTCCGAGACCCCCCACCGTAGGGTCCTCCGCCGCTTCCCCCAGACTGCGCCCCGCCCGCTGCGAGCCTTCCCTCAGCCCGAGCCCCCCACCGTCTCCTGCGCGCACGCCCTGGCGGAGCCCCCTCCTCTGCTCACCCTGGGCTCGCTGGAGGAGCCCCAGGAAGACGGGAAACAGGAGGGCGAGACCCCGCTCCATGCTCGTCCCGGTTCTGTCGTCCGCCCGCCGGGGACGCGCCTTAAATAGCGGTGCCCCGGCTGCTACCCGCCGCCCCGTCCTCCGGCGGCTCCCCGGGGCTTTCCCGGGGGCGTTTCCCGCCCTGACGCCCGGCCCTGGAGGCGACCGAGAGGCAGGGGCTGGCGGCCCGGGTTGGCGGGGACCCCGCGGCCAGGGTCAGGACAGACGGGGCGGGAAGGTGTGAGCGGACTGCGCTCCGAGAGACGGAGGGTTGGGAGATGGGGACTGGGGAGGGCGGCGGTCCGAGCCGACCGGACGGAAACCGAGCGAGGCCGCCTCGGCAGCCCGCGGTCTCAGCCCCCAGGCCCGAGCGGCGGAGCCGGGGCGCCCCGAGCCGCCCGCGTCCCGCGCGGATGTGCGGAGGCGGTGGGGGCGGGGCAGGTTCTCCTGGGGCGGGGCCTCCTGCGGGGGAGGTTGGGGGTCCCCTGGGGGCCACATTATCTTCGAAGGGAGGGTCTCCTGGGGGTGAAGGAGCTGAGACCCGCCACCACCCCCCTCTGAGCTTGTCTCCCGTCAGTCAAACAGCTGCGCTGCGGGGGTCCTGGGCGCCCGGGGCCGGTGGGGGGGCTGCCTCGCTCTGCTCCAGGCCGGGGTGAGGGCCGCGGGGGAAGCCTGGGAAGGGGCTCTGGCCGGGCTGCCCAGTCCCAGCCGTCAGCAGTGAGTCCTGAGAATCTGCCCCCCTTCTCCTCCTTGCCCTCAGCCTGGCCTCGTTGCTCGGACCGTCGTGGCCGCATGCCACCCAGCACCCAGCGTGGTTTCAGCGACACCCCGGAGCGAAATCTCAGCGCGGTGGAGCCTCGCGGGGCCCTGAAGCCTCGGGGCCTCGGGATGGCTGTGCCTTCCCCCTGTTCCGTCTCTGCCCAAATGTTGCCACCGCAGAGCCTTCGCCAACCAGCTTCCCTCCCCCCACCCCAATTTTACTTTCTGCCACTGCATTTTCCTCCTAGCCCGTCGCGAAGTCCATGCGGCCGAAACCACGGTTCCGTGTCCTGAAGCCGCGTCTCTGTGCTGCGGCCCACCCCATGGCCCCAGACCCCCCACGCAGCAGGCATGCGGAAAGAAGGGAATGGAGGATTTGCTTTAGGTTGACCTCAGGATGTGGCTTGTGTCTCAGTTTCCCTGGCTTGGGAATAAAGGAAGGGGCAGCCAGACGATGAAGAGTTGAACCCCTGAGCCCTGTGCCTGGGTCTTCTCAGTGTCTCAATTGTCAGAGGCAGAAACTGAGGCAGAAGAGGAGGGACTGGAGCAGAGGGGGAAACTGAGGCCCCGGGGAGGCCAGGGTCCACATGGGCGAACTCAGAGCCGTGTTCTCCTTGGTCCCATCCCCCGCTCTATGCTTGTGCCGGGAAGGGCAACACAGGAAGGTGGACTGCTAGGTGAGGCCCTCCCCAGGCCGGAGGTGTGGGCCTTGCTCGGGAAGCTGGGCTCTTAACCCGGGCAGGGGGCAGGGGGCCTGGTGAATGGGCGCCTTCCCAGCCCCTGACCCTGCTTCCTGCCTGCCTCCCAGCCAAGGCCCCTTGCAGGGCGGGACCTAGCTCTCTGGGCCTGCCTCGCCCACCCATCACCGGTCCCGCTCCAAATGCCCGGCCCGTGTGGATGACGGACCTTCCCGCTCGAGCACACGCACGGCTCTAAGAGAGCACAAAGGGTGACCTGCTGACACAGGTGCCCGGAGGAAGGGGCAGGTGAGCCCATCAGACCCAGACGGTTCTGGGCAGAGGTAAGGGAGAGCCAGACCTGGGGTGGGGAGGGGAACAGAGCGACCGAGGGAGGCAGGATGGCGGACGAGGGACTGGCAGGGGCCTGAGGAGAGGGGCCCATGACCAGCACTTCCCACGTGTCCCCCCTGCAGCTGGGCCATCTCGTCTTGTCCTCAGGAGAGTGAGTCCATGGAGCCAGCCGCGACCACAGGGACAGAGGTCACCCCCTACCTCCCCCTGCCCCCCCCCCCCCCCGCAACCTGGGCTTCCTGCAGAGCTTGCCTGAAGATCCCCTCCCCTTCCCGGCATTGTCCCCACTCAGGAGGAAGTCCTCAGTGGCCAGAGGCAGGAAGCCTCCTTCCCATGGAGGGTCCCAGCCCCCCCCCCCAAAGATCTGTCGTCCTGGCCTCAACCTTCCCATGATAGCAACAGGGCTGTGATGGGAGCCTGGGCTCCTCAGAGGGTACCCAGGAGAGGCCAGTTGTCCCAGTCCCCCAGAGATGCCTATCCCCTTTGGGGACAGCCTTCTCACCTGGGCTGGGTCCACGGCACTCATTGATTGGTACCACTGGTTGGTCGGGGGTTCACGGCTCCTTCTTTGGGGCGGGCTGGAGCCATGAGGGCGGAGTGTTTCATGCTGGAGGACCCCCTCCCTAGAACATGCCCACAGTGGTCTCTCCCTGCTTCTGCAGGTCTCAGAGATGGGGGAGGGAGGAAGGAAACGGAAGCTGTCAATGATCCTTTTTTTATTTATTATTATTTTTCGTGAATGATCCTGTAATAAATACCCATTAAAAAGCTCTAGGAGACTGGAGAAATTGCCCTGAGGTTTCCTGGCTGAGCTAGAGCAGGGGTCCGGCAGGAGGGCTGACACAGGATGGGGTCAGAGCCCGAAGGAAGTAAGGAACACGGGATGCCCATGAAGACAGCGTCTCCCGGCGGCCCCCTTGGTGAGGCTTCAGTGAGTGTCTGCCTTCGGCTCGGGTCATGATCCTCGGGTCCTGGGATTGAGCCCTGCATTGGGCTCCTTACTCAGCAGGGCATCTGCCCCGCACCCCACCCCCATGTTCCGAGGTGCTCTCTCCCAAATAAATAAATAATGTCTTTAAGAAAAAGACTTATTTTTCTTCGGGAAGCGGAAGCCCATATGGGTGGTGGCCAGGGCGTCAGAGCCTGGGTCGCACATGGCCTGACCCCTTGAGGATCATCTGGGGGACTGAGATTTAGGTCGTCATGAGCATCAAGGGAGTGGAGGTTTGGGGCTGTGACATCTGGGTTCAGGCCAACTGGATGGAGGCCCTTGGGGGTGGGGTGGTATCAGGATGGCCCTGCAAGGCCCCCTAGCTGGGCCCAGCTGCCCTGGGGACTGGGGCTGGTCCCCCGCTGGGCTGGAGGGCTCAGGCCAGGAAAGCCCTGAATGAGCTAAAAGGCAAGGGTGGGAACTCGAGGGTCCCCAGCCTTCTGCAGCTGGGGCTCCCGGAAGGGACCCTTGGCTTCAGGTCTGGCAGCTAACTCACGCTACGCTGTCCTCCGGCAGTGGCTCCTGGCTGATGGGGCCCCCACCCAAAGGGCTGTGGGGCACTTGGGGACCCACCACCAAGCTTCTTGTGGGCTCTGGGCCGCAGGGCAGATGATTGTGCTGGGGGTCTGAAGGGCGATCAGGAGCGGGGGGAGAACAGGGCAGGAGCCCGAGAGGAAGAGTGGCCCCGGAGGATGGTCCAGGGAGAAGAGAGTGAGCATGAGAGGCCAGTGTGGGGGATCCCTGTCCCTGGAGGCAGGCAGGAGGCTGCTGGGACACGGGTGGGTCGAGGGTGGGGCCTTGTCTGACGGGTTTGCCCTGCTGGTCCTGACAGCGTTGTCTGGGGCCCGGGGCCACCATTTTGCTCAGCTCCGCGTGGAACAGGTAGAAGACGAAACTGTACAGGCTGCGGCCCTGCATGGGCCGAGGGGCTAGTGACAGTATTCTGCCCACAGCTGGGGACCGCACTGCAGGGGGTCATCAACCCCCCCAGACTCCTCCAGGACAGAGGGCAGAACATGCCCAAACACAGCCCTAGGAGGTGCGGGCAGACCAGGGTGGAGTCTGGGAGTCAGACCATCTGTGGGTCCAACCAGAGACTGACATGTTCGTCCATCATCCAGCCGTCTGTCTGTCCGTCCATTTCTCACTTACTGGTCATCTGTCCACCTACCCATCCATCCATCTGCCCGTCGTCTGGGCATCTATGTGTCCACGTGTCCGGCATCGTCGCCCACCCACCCACCCATCCAGCCCCTCTTCCATCCTCCCGCACGGAGCTCCCTCCGGGTTCTGCTGGCCACGCGGACCACGCCCCTGCAGCCCGGAGAGGGGGGCCAGTGGCACCTGAGGAAGTCGTCACTGCTACGCCCCACAAAATGCAGACTCTTTGGCTTTTCTGTGAGGAGGCACGTCACCTTGCCAGGCAGATGTGCGGTGAAAAATTCAAGTGGTTCAGAAGGGTTTGCCCACGTGGCACTAGGTCCAGGGCTGGTCGGGTCCAGCCTGGCTGGCCCGCCCCAGCTGCAGGGACAGGGGGGCTGGGTCCCAGCAATGACCGAGGCTCGGCGGAGCTGCTGGCTGCGTGAGCCTATGGCCACTGCCCGCGGATCTGCCACGTGCCCCTGCTGACCACCCAGAGTGCAATTTTAATTAAGATTTTAACTTAGGGGCGCCTGGGTGGCTCCGTGGTTGAAGCCTCTGCCTTCGGCTCAGGTCATGATCTCAGGGTCCTGGGATCCAGCCCCGCGTCGGGCTCTCTCTCTGCCTGCCTCTGCCTACTTGTGATCTCTGTCAAATAAATAAATCAATCTTTAAAAAAACGCAGTATCACATATTGGAACAACTGTATTTTGGATACACTCTGTATTATATATGTTTTATTTTACATTTTACAAAATTCATTTTATTTATGCCACTTTTTAAAGATTTAATTTTTTTTTCAATTTAAAAAGATTTTATTTATTCAGGGGCACCTGGGTGGCTCAGTCATTAAGTGTCTTTCTTCAGCTCAGGTCATGGTCCCAGGGTCCTGGGATGGAGCCCACATCGGCCTCCCTGCTCAGCGGGCAGCCTGCTTCTCCCTCTCCCACTCCCCCTGCTTGTGTCCCCTCTCTCGCTGTGTCTCTGTCAAATAAATAAAATTTAAAAATCTTAAAAAAAAAGATTTTATTTACTCATTTGACAGAGGCAGAGAGAGGAGACGCGGACGCGGACTCCATCCCAGAACCCCAGGGTCATGACCTGCGCCACCAGGTGTTCTCATTTCTAAGTATCTCCCCGCCCAGCGAGGGGCTCAATGTCCCAACCCCAGGAGCCACAGCCACACGCTCAGCCGCCGTCAGCCAGGAGCCCCTGTTCCTGCCACTCTTGCCGGCAGGGCTGCTGGAGAATGTCAGTGCCCCGTGTGCTCTAGCGGGCGCGGCGCTCGGACCGGGTTTGTGGTCCGTCCTGAGCCAGGATGGAGTGTCCTTTCCCGAGGCGGGGCGCTCCCCTCGCCTCCTCCAGCGAACCCCACCGGTGGTTGTCTCCCAGGCGGTCCTGGCTTGGGGGGACACTGGGGGACACGTGCGGTTGTCAGCTGGGGCGCTCCCGGCCTGGAGGGGCTGGTCCCCCGCCGCCCAGGGAGCGATCCACCCGCAAGGCCGGCGGCGCTGGGAACCCCAGGGGTCGGTGGGTGGGGCCGGTGGGGCCACGGGCTAGGCCGGGGGTCCCGTCGGCCGGACGTGCAGGGAGGAGGCGCCGAGGCGGGGTCCAGTCAGCGCCGGCCCCGGCCTCTCAGGACGCCGTCTGCGCCAGGAGCTGCTTTGGGGTCTGCGCCGCCGAGCGGGAGGCCGGGGGCCGCGTCCGGACCGCGGGGCCACGGCCTGGGCGTGGCTAAGCCGGGCGGGGGCGCGGGACCGAGGGCAGGGCGGGGGTGGGGCCCGGGTCGCGCGGGCGCCGAGGGGCGGGGCGGGAAGGCTCGCGGCTCTCGGCGCCGCCGTCCTTGGTGACCAGCTTCCTGGCCAGCAGGACGCGGCGGTTCAGCCGCTGCTTCTCGCCGGTCGCGGGGCCTCGGCCCTGCGGCGCGCTCGCGTCCCTCAGCCCCGGTCAGGTCCTCCGCGGCGACCCCAAGTCCCGGCGGCCCCCGCGCTCGCCCCGCGCCGCCGCACTACAACTCCCGGCATGCCGCGGGCCCCGCGACGGCGTTTCCCACAAGGCCACGCGCGGCTCTGCGCCGCCCCGCCCCCCCCCCCCCCCGCGCCCCCTCAGCTCGCGAGGGGCCGGGCGGGGCTGCGCGCCCCGGCGTGGGGCGCTCGCGGGATGTGTCTAGCGGCCGGAGCGTGCTTGGGTCCGGCGAGGCGGCGCTGGGGACCAGGTCTCGCCGAGGGCAGCTCGTCGCGGCGCCTGATGTCCGAGTCTGAGAGCGGGGTCGGGTGCGCGGTCTCGGCTCTGCAGGTACTTGCCGCGCGCCGGGGCCAGCGGGCGGTGGAGGGTCTGGTCGTGGGGTCGCCCGTGGGGTCGCCCGTGGGGTCAGGTGCGGCGTCTGGTGGGGAGGGGCGAGTCTCCGGGAAGGTGCGGCCGCTGCAGAGGCCCCGAGCGCGGGGCGGCCCGGGGCCCCCGTTCTAGGAGAGCCGAGAGGCCAGAGGGGCTGCTGGGGAGGATGGGCGAGGCCGGCGGGGCTGCTAGGCTCCAGGAGCGCCGGCCCAGACACCTGTGCTGCCCTCCCTTCTCTGAACCTCAGGGTTGGCGTCGGCAAGACGGGCACTGGGCAGAGCGCCGAGCTGATCCTGCTCGGCCCAGTCCCCCGGGAACGCGGCCACTGTCCCGGATGGAGACAGGACCGGGGACTGGCAGGTTCCCTGCACTCTTGTCTCGGGGAGAACAGGTCTTCTTTGTTAGAGTCCCCTCGGAACAAAGGGTCTGAGTTGGGGCCGGCCTCGGGACAAAGGACGATTGCAGATGCCCAGGAGGAGTGGATGGGAAGTGACAGATTGTGGCAGCTGCCACTGGATGGAGGCCCTGGTTGGCGCTCCCGTCTGCTGCTACCTGCGTGCAGGGACAGAGGACAGCCGTCACTCGATACACCCAGCCTTATGGGGCGCCTGGAGGGCTCCGTCGGTGAAGCGTCTGCCTTCGGCTCAAGTCATGGTCTCGGGGTCCTGGGATTGGGCCCCACGTCGATCTGCTGCTGCCTCTCCCTCTGCCCCTCCCTCCTGCTTGTTCTCTCTCTCCCGAATGAAATCTAAAAAAGCCCCAATAACCCCAAACACCCCCTCGGGCTTCTGGGGGCACAGCCTCATTTTTAGCTTCCAGATGATTTTAGCAAGGAATGGTGGAACTCGGACTGATGGCAGAGTAATGTGGACGATGGCCCCTTCTCCCACACGTCACTAGGAGCTCATCGTGCACTGGCTCTAGGCTCCAGGACACCACAGGCGCAGCTGGGGCCTCTCCCTCTGCGTGCTCCGTTCATGTGTGTGTGTGTGCGTGTGTGGCGTGGTAGTGCAGGGGTGTGGCTAAGCCTCGCCTGGGTTCAGCCTCAGACCTGTTCTTGAGGAGATTGAGGTCAAAGCCTGACTCCTTGTCTCTTACACCTGACCTCACCTGACCTCGCCGCTCCTCTGCCCAGAGCCCTGCAGGGTGCCCACCCCGCTCAGGGTAAAAGCCCAAGCCCACCACCTGTTCCCTCACTCTGTCCTCATCCCTTCCCTACCCTTTCTTCCTCTCTCTCTTCCCCTCACTCTGTTCCAACCATAAGGGCCTCCTCACTGTTCAACACGTAAGCCCAGTGCTTCCCCAGGACCTTTGCACGTGTTGTGGTGGAATGCTGGGAACAGCAGTATTTGCAGTAGTCTCAACGGGAAAGTCCCTAGAAGCTCATCGAATGAAGTGTGCGTCCTTCCCGCGCAGATAGTGCACTCAGCAGTGGAAACGAGCGCTTGACAGCCGTACCCAGCCAGAGGGTAGCTCGTACACGCTAGGTCGAGGGAAAGGTCGCATGAGAGTACAGTACACAGTTCATATAAAACAAAAAAAGGGGGACAACAGCCCCACTTTGGAAGTCAGGGCAGTGGTTACAAGGTAGAGGGGAGGAGATCGCTGCAAGTGGGCACGATGGGGCTTCTGGGGGCTGGAATCCTGTCCCGGGATCTCCGCGTGGGCCGCATGCGTGTGCTTGAGCTGGGGGCGGGGGGATGCGGTGGCAGCCCTCCCCCTCAGCTCCATCAGGGACCTCCGCATCCCTGCAGTGTCAGGGGCACACTTCCCACTGAGTCTTGGCAACTGGAAGTGTCCCCAGATACCGTCCATCGTCCCTTGCGGGGCCGAACTGCCTTAGGCTGAGAACCACTGGACTAAGGGAGCCCTGACCGCAAAGCAGTCTCGGTCTCTGCTGACAGCGCGGTGGCTGTGGTCAGACTGCGGCTGCTGCAAGCTGAGACGCGCTCCGAGTGCGAGACGCACAGATTTTGAAGGCACCAAGGAAAGAATGTAAAGCGTCAGCCACAGTGTTTGCACACAGAAGTGGTACCCTTTTGCTTCTGTTAAGTTAAATAAAATGTATCATTAAAATTGGTTTATCTTGTTTCTCTTTTGTGACACATGTGGTTTGCGCTCTGGGTGTTGTGGGCAGTGTCGGCCACCCCTGCACAGTACAGTACACCCCTGTACAGTTGCTGCCCCCATAGCCGGACGGGCCAGGTTAGGAGTCTGGATTTGCTCATGGCACAGGGAGAGCCCAGGGAATATTTTGGGTTCAAAAGATCATTTGGTTCTTGTGCAGAAAATGGTTGTAGCGGAGGAAGGGGGATGAGGGAATGTGGGGGCCGTGATTCAGGAAGAGATGAAGTTGGCGGAGAGAGGGAAGACCAGGTCCCGTGGCCGGGACACCCATCGCTGTTGCTGTTACACAAAATGCCAGCCCATCCTGCGTATTGCTGAGACCTTTCCCCTGGCTGGCTGGGAAAACCCAAGCATCCATGTGAGGAGGCCACCTGGCCAGACGCCATTGGGAAGGGGGCTCCCAGTCCTCCAGGCACAAGGAAACAAATCCTGCAACACCCGAGGGAACTGGGAAGTGCACCCGCTGGAGCCTCCCGGGTCAGCCCCCAGCTCGGCCAACACACCGGCAGAGGACCTGGCTCTGTCATCCTCCGAGACTGTGACACAAGACGTGGGTGTTTGTAGGCCACTGTGTTTGGGGTCCTTGCATCTGTGGCGGAGAGAACCCACACCCGGACCACCGGCAGAGCTGGCGGTCCCCCAGGGTCCACGTCCCACCACTCCAGCTCTGAGCTCTGGATCTTCTCCCAACACCCGCGTCTCCGCCTCCGGCTCACAGGCAGCCCCATCCCGTCCTGTTCTCAGGCCCCAATCCTGGAGGAACCACATCACAAGTGGCTCCCAAACCCGCCGGTTTTCGTTTTCAGACGGATCTGGGACCCACCTGCTTGTCTTCGCGGCCGCTGCCCGCTGGTGGAGCCCACACCTGTCCCCCGTCTCCCCCGATTTCCGCCACTTCTCCCCCGTCTTCCCCCAACTCCATCTCGTCTCCCACCTCTTCCCGCCTCCGCCCTCTGCCCCTCTCTCTCTCCCCCCACCATCTCCCCCGCCCCTCTGGGACCAGGGCAGGCTCCCAGCTCCTTGTCTCCCGGCGCCACCCACGATCCGTTCTCCCCGCCGCCGCCAGAGGACGCCGATGAGCACCGAGGCCGGCCGGCTTCTGGTCTGCCCGCAGCCCTCCAGGGCTCCCCGGCACCTCGGTGCCTCTGGGTAAAAGCCCCAATCCTCGTCGGAGACCCTGCACGACCTGATCCTTCTCTTTCCCCACCACTCATTCCGCTCCAACCAATATGGGCCTCCTCGCTGTGTCTTGGGAGCACTAGGTGCTCTTGAGGCTCAGGGCCTTTGCACCTGCTCTGCCGTCTCCCCAGACCATCCCCTGGCTCCCTCCTCACCTCCTTCAGGTCTCTCTGGAACATCACCTTCTCCGAGGCTTCCCCTGACCACCCCACTTCAAACTGCAAACTCCCCACACCTCCAAGCCCTGCCTGGCCTCGATTTTTTCCCACAACAGGACTTTGACTTCTCAAATAATGTAAAACACACTTAGCCTCTCTCAACAAAAGGGTGAGGAAGGGACTTGATGCGTTTTGTTCACACCTGTTCTCCCAGCGCCTGAACCGTGCCTGGCGCACCGTGGGCGCACGTAGAAATACAGTCGGATTGATAAGTATGAGCATCGATGCCGTGAGCTCCGTCCCAAGTCGCCTTGGGTTGCTGAGGCCCGGAGCCCCCCAAGGCCGGATCATAGGCCGAGGGAGGATGCTCGCGCCCTATCCCAGTGCAGCCCTCCTTGTTCCATGTTGCTGATTTGCTTTCTTCTGCCAGTGAGTCAGACTGGATTAGAAACATGGCTCATTTGCAGGGCCTACAATTGGCTTCTCATTTACATGCCTTCAGCTGGCGGTGGTGAGGAGCCAGAAGCTGGTGTGATCGGCAGGAGGCCGGGCTGGGGAGGTTTCTGCGGCTCAACTCAGTCTGGTGATATTACTGGACCTTGAGGTCTCCAAACCTCCGCCTCTGGCTCAGGCAGTCATTGCTGCCTATCCCCACCCTGCATTAGCCCTTGGCTCCTTTCCGTGTCGCAGTGCGGACACCGAGCAGTCAGGGCCGCATCCCAGCTGGAACCTGGATGAAGGATCATCCTGCAGCCAGGACCCTGGTCCTTCCACCGCCTGGTCTTGAGTCCTTGAGGCTGGTCTCCGTGGCGGCATCCCTGGGCTCAGCAGTGCTGACCAGGTTTGGTCGGTGGACAGACTGGCTGGCAGGGGGAGGAGGAGGTTGGGGTATTGACCTCCTGTCTCCTGTCAATGCCTAGTTCTGGTCACAGTGCTGGAGTCTGCGCCGCTTCTGGAAAGAAGCAAACGGCTTGTCCAATTTGGGGGGCCCACAGGTGTCTGAGAATGGAGGTACCAAGGTTCCCAGGTGGAGGGACATCAAGCAGGCACCCTGGGGTGGGACCTGGCTGCAGTGGCTTCGAGGATAGGGAGCGCTCCTGTGATGGGAGCCGAGTGAGCGAGGACTGAGCGGAGGCGAGGGCAGAGGGGAAGAAGGGCGACTCTGTGCCTGGCAGGACCTTAGGTGCCAGCGAGGGCTCGGGTTGTATCCTTGGGGCTGCAGGAGTCCGCAGTGGGTTTTCAGCCCTCCTGGAAAGCTGAGCTGGGATTAGAGTCTGGGAGAAGCCCTTGACCCTAACCTTTGAATGAAAATCTGAGTCAGAATTCCCTGGACTCAACTCTTGGCTCTGCTGCTAAGTTAGTCAGGAACCTGCACATGTCTCCTCCCCTCTCGGAGCCTCTGTTCCGGCGGTGACCACAGCTGAGGGTTAGCAACAGCATTTCCCTCAGTGGGATCCTGAGATAATTAACCAGCGTGATGCCTGTGAAGTGCCCGAGCCCGAAAAGGATGGGAGTTTTCCCATTGGTGGCTTCACAGAGACCCTACTGTCCCTTTAAGGCATGTGGGTCTGTACCGATGTCTCTTTTCCAGTCTTGATATTGGTCATTTGTGTTCTTTTTCATTGGTTTTTGGTCATTCTAGCTTGAACTTTATTAAATTTGTTGATCTTTTTAAAGAACCAGGTTTTGGGGGGAGGGGCTTTGTTGATTCTTTCTACAGTTTTCCATATCAGGCATTTCTACTCTTATGTCTTTAATTTCCTTCCTTCCACTTACTCCTCTTTTTCTAGCTTCTTAAAGTGGAACCTGAGGTCACTAGTGTTTTTTTTTTTTTAAAGATTTTATTTATTTATTTGACAGAGAGAAATCACAAGAGAGGCAGGTAGAGAGAAAGGAAGGGAAGCAGGCTCCCTGCTGAGCGGAGAGCCCGATGTGGGACTCGATCCCAGGATCCTGAGATCATGACCTGAGCTGAAGGCAGCGGCTTAACCCACTGAGCCACCCAGGTGCCCACTAGTTTTAAGATCTTTTTCTTCCCCCTTCTTTTCTTTCTTTTTAAAAAAATATATTTTATTTATTTATTGACAGAGAGAGAGAGAGAGAGAGAGAGAAATATCACAGGTAGGCAGAGAGGCAGGCAGAGAAAGAGGGGGAAGCAGGCTCCCCGCTGAGCAGGGGCTCGATCCCGGGACCCTGAGATCATGACCTGAGCTGAAGGGAGAGGCTTAACCCACTGAGCCCCCCGGTGCCCCCCTTCTTTTCTAATATGAACATTTCAAACTCATTATGAACTCCTTAACATTTTGATTAAAAAGTTAAATTATAAGTTGTACAAAACTTACATTGAGGAGCGAACTGCATCGTATGTAAGTTATAGCGCAATGAAGCTGTTGAAAGTCAGAGTGCAAATGGCCTGACAACACACACGGAAGGCGCAGGAGTCTGAATCCTGCTCTGTCAGGTTCCTGAGCCCCTTAGAGCCGGACACAGCGGCTGGCTTTAGTGGAGGCAGGGAAGTAAGTCTCTGTTGGCTTCTGGGAGGCAGTGCGTCATCCTGGAGGACCGCCATTGCCTCCTTGCCATCGTGGCTTCTGCCCCGGGGCCTTTGCACGGCCATTCCCTTATGACACGCTCTTCTTTTACCTTCTCAATTCAAGGACCTGTCCTCCGGCCCCAACACGTGGCCTGCACCTATGCAGCCATTGTGGGCTCCTACCTGGTGGGTGTTTTCTGGCACATTTACATCTTCTTATATGCTGTATGCTCATTTCTTTTTTTTTTTTTTTAAAGATTTTATTTATTTATTTGGCAGAGAGAGATCACAAGTAGGCAGAGAGGCAGGCAGAGAGAGAGAGAGAGAGAGAGAGAGAGAGAGAGGGAAGCAGGCTCCCTGCTGAGCAGAGAGCCCGATGCGGGACTCGATCCCTGAGACCATGACCTGAGCCGAAGGCAGCGGCTTAACCCACTGAGCCACCCAGGCGCCCGTGTGCTCATTTCTTAATTCATTATTTCCTTCGTCCCCTCCTGAGAACACCAGCTCCTTTCCGTCTACTCCTTTGTGTCCCCAGCCCAGACAGCCCAGTACTCGGGCCGTGCTCAGTGAGTGCTGCCTGGATGAAGGAGAGGAGGGGAGGGCGCAGGCGGGCAGGCGGGCCAGCTCCTCGGCCTGACGCTGCAGCTCCCACGCAGCGGCAATCTCCCCGTGTGAGCTTGCGCTCCGCCTCGGTCTCCCCAGCTGCAGAAATGGGGCCACACTTCCAAGAGCTCATCGGCTCCTTCTGCTGCAGGTGCCGTGTTTATGGCTCTGGCTCCCTGGAGCCTTCTCTGGCCCCAGCTGCCCAGGTTGATGGCTCCCTGGGGACCCGTTCTGCCGACACCAGATTCTTTCCTGGACTGTCCAGCCACCAGGCCGACACTCGATCCTGGCCGCGCTTCCAGGCCAGCGTCCGCCGACCAGCCCACTAGGGCCAGGGCCCCAAGACTCTCTGCTGACAGACAAGGGACTGTCTGTGCGGTCCCTGGGGGGCGGGGGCTGAGGCCAGGGCTCTGCCAACACCAGCACAAGCCACCAGGCCCGAGGACAGTGCCGGGAGCTGCGGCCGGGAGCTGTGGCTACGGCCGAGACGGCAGCCTGCGTGGCCCCTGCCTGGCCCCTGTGCCCCTTGCAGCCCCCACCTGCTCGCCATGGGGACCCTTGGCTGTAACCCCGATCCACGGCTGACCACAGCACCCCAGGGCTGGCGGGCTGCCGCGTGCCCGATTCTGGACGTCGGCTTGAGGAAGTCCTGTGGGACAGCCACTGCGGAGGACGGTACGCTCCGGCTGTGGAGGGGGGAGGCCGTGGCAGGAGGTGTCGTCCTGCTCTGTTCTCCCCAGCTCCGCTGTGGTTTCTGGGATGATCTGGGAGCCCAGCTGGAGGCAGAAGGCTCTGACAAGTCCCTGCCCTTCCCCAAACCTCAGTCTCCCTCCTAGTAGGGAGGGGTGCAAGTGTGGCTCTTGGGTGTGCTTCTGTCCAACAAGAACCAGGCATGTGGCGGGCAGGCCCCTTGGCCGATGCTACCACAGCGACAGGTGGCAGAGGTCCCTGGGGCAGACAGACGAGAAGGCTGTCGTGGCTTAGCCGACCACGAGGCAGCCAGGACAGAGTGGGTGAGAGCGGGGCTGGGAGGTCAGGACGTTCTGCTGGGGCCTGGGCCTTCCTAGCCCGACGCCTGCCGTGCACTCTCCGTGAGGCCCGGCTCACGCTTCTGTGTGCAACGGGACACCAGGGGGAGGCTCTGGGGTTCTGACCTTCCTGCTGAGGCCACCAAACACTGCAGTTGTGACGGTACGTCTCTGTGTCTGGGCCTCGGTTTCCCCACCTGTGACGGCGCGTCTCTGTTGGGCCTCGGTTGTCCCAATGTGCCGTCAAGCAGGAGGACGCTGCCGGCCTTGAGGCCCCTCCTACCTTTGACTGAGGTCTGACTCACAATGCCCCTCACTCACCCCCACCCGGGGAGGGGGCAGGCGGCTCCCACCCCCTGCCCCTGCCATGGAGGGTGGCAGGCAGCCCAGGCGGGGGCTCGGTGGCTGGGCCCTGGGTTTCTGCGCACGTGCCGGTGTCTGGAGCTGCAGGTGGTGACCGCAGGACTCTGGTCGCAGGCTCGGGGCCAGGCTTGTACGTCCTGCCGCCCACCCTGGGCTTCGTCAACCACGACTGCACCAGGGCGCTGAGCCCGGCCTACTCCCTCTTCTGGAGGCCACGCCCCGGTAAGCTTGGGATGCGTGGGGGGGGGCCTCTGAGCCTCAGTCTCCTGCGGATCCGCGGCCCCACCTGGCTTGCATGGTGACCCTAGGGAAGGTGTCCTCCGTGTCCTTGGGCGAGAGGGAAGGCCGGACGCAGTGTGTTGCAGGGTGCCCGAGCCTGCCTTCTGGCCTCGTGGCTTCCCTGCTGCCCGACTGTGGACGCGACTGCCAGCAGCTCCATGCCCCAGCGTCCTCCCCTGCAAACAGTGACAGTGTACCCTTTCCAGAGCTATCCTCAGCATGAGACCAACAGGCGCCTGCCCACATCTGTGAGCCAGGATTAGCGCCTGGTGTCCAGGCAGGGCACGGCGGAAGTGGGCTTTGCGGGGGTCCTAGCCTCAGTTTCCCCATCAGCAAGATGGGGCTCCTCGCAGATAGCCGCGGAGAGGGCACCGTGACCATCTCTGCTGTGTGGACAGGCAGCGGGCGGCGGGGCTGGCCCGTCATTGGGGTCCTCTCTTCTGCGCCCCTGCTGTGTCAGGGTCCGGGCGGGCGTCCGTCATTGGAGCCGCTCCCGTGGGTGCCTGTGGCCCCAGCTCGCTGCCCGTTGCTATTCATGGTTGGCCGTCACGTTTCTAATAGGAGCACTCACAGACTCCATCACCCCATTTTCCAAAGCTGAGGTCCCCAGGGCACCTGGGTAGGGGAGGGTCCCGCACAAGGACTCTGATTCCCAGGGACGAGAGTTTGCGGTGGGGTTGGCTCACGGACTTCCCCGGGCAGCAGCAGCTTCTCAGCCTTCAGAATCAGCAAAAATCCCGGCCTGAACCAACACGAATCTCCAGAAACTCCAAGGGGTCCCAGAAGGCAAACGAGGGGAGTGGCCTGTTGTCTTCCACCGGGAAGGGCTCAGAACCTCGCCTCTGCCCAGAGCAGCCTGGGTTCTCCCAGGACACAGTCTGGAACAGAGGGACAGACTGGCTGGGAAGGCGGGGGAGGGTGGGAGCCAGTGTAGACTTGGCCGAATCCCTGGGAAGACTTCTTGGAGGCGGAGGCATGTGGTCGGGGCTGTGGAGGGTGAGGAGCTCAGTCGCGCCCCTGGGAGACGAGGGACGCAGTGGTGCGGCAGCAGACGCACAGGCCTGGAGCTGGGGCGTGTGTGGGCCACCCCGTGAGTCCGTGTCACCCGACGACATGCAGAGGCACACACGTTCATGGCTCAGCAGTGGCAGTGACGTCAGTTTCAGTGAGGGGTCTCCGCCATGGGGTGTCCCGCATGGACCCTCCCCCCATCCCATCTTCTCACCCTGCCACCGAGGAGACCGAGGCAGAGACACAGCTCACGGGGGCCGTGCTGAGACCCACATGGTCCCACCCGGGGGCAAGCCCAAGCATGCCGGGGGCCTTCCTCTGGGTCTAGTTAGTCTTACTGTCCGTGCAATTCCAACCAGCCACCAGCGGGTTCTCTGGTCTGCGGCCGAAGACGGCTGTGACCACGAGGACACAGCAAGGCTCATCAGGACAAAGTCAGGGCAACCAGACCTCGGTGGTCTAAGGTGGGCTGGGGGCTGTCTGCAGGGCGGGTGCCCTGGGGCGGAGCAGGGGCACTGAGCGGGGTCGAGGGGGCCCACCGAGGTGCTCTCAGGACCCTGGGCTCCCCCCCCCCCCCCCAGCATCTCCACAGGACAGCAGCCCTGGGCCTGTCTACTTCCTGGACCCAAAAGTCACCCGGTTTGGCCGAAGCTGCAGCCCTGCCTACTCCATGCAGGGCCGAGGCAAGTCTCGCTGTAAGTACCTGGTCAGGGCTGCCCTTTCAGAACCTGCCTCCATCCCCTCCTTCCCCTCCCACCACCCAGGTCCTGGAACTTCAGTGTCTTTGGATGTCAGAATAAAGGGGCTCCGAGGAGGGGCTGAGGGCCTGAGAACAGGACTGTGACCCTGAGCACGGGCGGTGCTGTGAGGGCCACGGGGGCTCGTCCTTGGCATCTCCCATCCACACACCGTTTCGTCTTCTGCCCGGTCCCTCGCTCATCCACTCACTGGCCCGCCAGCTCCTCCGTCCGTCCATTCACCCGTCTAACCCCACTGCTCCACCGGTCTGTCCGTCTATCCACTTGTCCATCCGTCCAGCCATGATCCGTCCATCTACGTTACCCATGAGTCCCCCCAACCACAACCCATCAACCCATTTATCCAGCTACCCAGTCATCTACCCACCCATCGGTCCATCCACCCACCCATCCATCTGTCCATCCATCCACACATCCATCCACCATCCACCCATCCATCCGTCCACCTGTCCATCCATCCGTCCGTCCATCCATCCATCCATCCAACCATCCACCCATCCGTCCATCCATCCGTCCCTCCACCCGTCCATTCATCCACCCATCCACCCGTCCATCCGTCCACCCATCCATCCGTCCATCCACCCGTCCATCCGTCCACCCATCCATCCATCCATCCATGCCTCCGTCCATCCATCCGTCCATCCGTCCGTCTGTCTGTCCATCCATCCATCCATCCATCCACCATCCACCCATCCACCCATCCACCATCCATCCACCCTCCATCCACCCATCCACCATCCATCCACCCATCCAACATCCATCCATCCATCCATCCAACCATCCACCCAACCGTCCATTCGTCCATCCGTCCGTCCGTCCATCCACCCATCCATCGTCCATCCATCCGTCCATCCGTCCATCCATCTACCCATCCACCCATCCTTCCCTGATCCATCCGTCCATCCATCCATCCAACCATCCACCCATCCGTCCATCCACCCATCCATCCATCCGTCCATCTGTCCATCCATCCCTGCTGTGAGGCTCTGCCGAGGAGGAAGGGGTGGGAAAGGCAGCAGGAATGAGGGGGCTTTGGGCTGTTCGGAAGGAGGAGCAGCAGCTCCTGGGAGGTGGGAATGGGAAAATGGAAGGTAGGCCTGGCAGAGTTCAGTGTGGGCAAAGGCCCAGAGGCTTAAAGAGGACAGACTAGGGGCGCCTGGGTGGTTCAGTCAGTTAAGTGTCCAACACTTGATTTTGGTTCAGGTCCTGATCTCGGGGTCGTGAGATTGAGCCCTACACTGGGCTCACACCCTGGGCATGGAGCCAGCTTAAGATTCTCTCTCCCTCTTCCCCTTCCCCACTCTCTTCGAAACCACAAAGAAAGAGGGAATGGACTACTCTACGGGGAGGTCTGGGAAGCAGGAGAGACACCCCGGGGCTTCCTGAGAGGTGCTGTGAAGCACGGGGGCAACGGGCAGCCACGCATGTCTTTGAGCAGGTGAGGACGCTGCCAACCCCCCCCCCCCCCACAGGTCTGGAGGTGACGCCAGGCCCCGGGGCCTACAGCCCGGAGAAGGTGGCCCCTGTGCGCCAGCGGACCCCCCCGGCTTTCACTCTGGGCTCCCGCCTGCGCCCGCAGCTCCAGGACACGGCAGCACCTGCCCCCAACACCTACACCCTGCCCTCCCTCTGGGGCTCCCAGATAGTCTCTAAGCCCCGCAGCCCCAGCTACACCGTGGCAGGCCGCACGCCCCCCATCCGCCCCCCTCAGGACCCCGCTGAGATCCCAGGCCCTGGCCAGTACGACAGCCCGGACCCCGACACCTACCGCCAGCGCCGGCCCGCCTTCACCATGCTGGGCCGGCCTCGTGCCCCCCGCCCCCCGGAAGAGACCCCTGGGCCTGGAGCCCACAGGCCTGAGCGGGTCACCATGACCAGAGCCAGAGCCCCAGCATTCACCATGGGCATCCGCCACTCCAAATGGGGGGCCACCATGGCTGCGGACACCACGCCCTGACAGCTTTGGGGTCAGGACTCCTCGCTGCCCCTGAACCAAGCCTCAGTTTACCTGCCTTGTCAAGTGGGGGTGTGGGAAGGCCCCTCCTGGGCCTGGCTTTGGCTGGTGGGGGGCTTGGAGAAGTGCAAGCAGGCGCCTCTTTCCTCCCTTTTTTTCTGAACTTTGAGGTCCTTCTAGGCCACCTGCTTCCTTTGGTCTCTGGAGGCTGTGACCCTGTGGCCCCGTGCGGGGTGAGCTTCCTGCCAGTGCCCCAGTTTCTTCCTCCTGGTCACGCCGGGCCGAGTCAGGCCAGCAGAGAAAGGGACAACCCCAGCCCTCCCAAGAGGCTGGCTGGGGATGAGCTTCCGGTGTCCTAGAACTCAGCGTCTGCCCTGCTAGGGCCTGGGTCCCTGACACAGCTCAGGTTTCTGCTCAACTCGGGCTCTCCCTGCTTCTCACAGAAGCACAGCTGCCTGCGCCGGTTCCAGCCCCCAAACGAGGCAGGAAGCAGCCCGACCCCCCTCTAGCGGCCAATAAACCTGTCTGTGGCACGAGAGCGCCAGCATCACACACGTGAGCTCATTTACCACTGTCCACGCCAAAGAGAGGAGACTTAAGCTCTTTGGATCCAGACCCCCCAATTCTGCAGCCCCTCGGCGACTGGATGGGACCAGAGGGACCCAGGGCTGGGTAAGGAGAGAGGTAGAGCCAGGGCTTCGAATGGGGGAAGCCAGGTAAGCTTCCTGGAAGAGGGGACATTGAAACTGGGCTTTGAAGGATGTATAGGAGTTTAATGTATTCTACTTTGCATCTATCAGTAGGTACCTACCGTGTTTCAGATATTGTTAAAGATTATCTAAGCGTCACAGCAACTCAGGAGGCAACTAATATTTACTGAGAGAAAATGGGGCTTTGAAGAGATTGGACCCTTGCCTGAGGGCACACAGTGAGCCCTCGTGTCCCTCTGATGCCGGGATCGGAATCTTGGTCTTCTGGCTCTGTTCCTGCCGTTCTTTCCTAGGAATAGGAAGGAAACAGAAGGATGGTGTCATGTGACCAAGCCTCCTGTGTGATAAGCCCTGGTCTCCTAAACCCCTAACCCAGAAAAACCCAGACCCAGGCGCTTGGGAGGGACAGACTGCCACCAGGAGGACATGGTCCAGGGGTGGCGCCTCAGGCATGACCCAGAGGGGTCCTGAGATGCACAGCCCTGACTCTGTCCCTTTCCTCCAGGCTGGAAATGCCAAACTTGCACACGCACCCCGTATCTAAGGAGGTGGACACACACCAGGACCCCTACACACACGCCCACCCCCAGGGGAACCGGATGCCCCCCCTCACATGCACACACATGTTCAAATCTGCACACAACAGACCACCAGGTCAACTCTCCCACGGTCTGCGTATGTGTAGAGACACACAACACATAAACCCAGATGGGGGCTCCAGGCCCTGACAACGTCACCCCACCCCCCGCCCTCCCGGCGGCCCCGGGGCACTCGCCCGCCGCACACCCTCTGACCGCGACCACGCAGAGGCCCGGGAGCCCTCCCCGCGGCGTGACCCGCGCAGGCTCCCGGCCGCACCGACCCCGGCCCCGCCCCAACGCCGGCCAATCCGAGGCGAGTCCCTCCCCGCTTCGCCGCCTCCCCCACAGGCTGCGGGGCTAGCGCCCGGCTGTGACCTCATGTCTCCGACTGATCGATCGGGCTCCGCGCAGCCTCACCCCTCCTTCCCCACCTGCGCGCGCCCCGGCCCCCCTCCCTTTGTTTCCCGGCAGCCAGCCCCACCCCGTGCGGGGGAGGGGAAGGAGGCTGGGTCCTGGGGTGACCGTGGCCTGTGGAACCCTTGGGGCAGAAGGAATCAGACTTTGAGGTCTGGGTGGGGGACAAAGGCTGGGGACGGGAGGGGCGGGCCGGCCTGGAAGGCCGAGGCCCTTGAGTTCAGTTGGGCCGATGCGGGACAGAACTCCCCAGAGATGGAGGAGCAGCCTGGGACCCTCCGGCTCGCGCCCCGAGCTTCCAGCCTGGGAAACCGAAGCCCAGGGAAAAAGCAGAGGAGAGACTGGGCTTCGCTCCTCCCTCCCAGACCTGGCCAGCCCAACCCACACTGCCGGGCACCAGTCTTCGTCGCGCGTCCCTCTCTGGGTCTCAGTTTCCTCATTAGGAAACGGGGCAAGGCGGCAATTTTCAAGTATCTTGCGGCTGGAACAGTGCGAAGGGAGGGGCCCGACCTTAGGGTCTGGAGCTCTCTCCTTCGCTGACCGCGTCCCCACCCCTTTCCAGGCGCCAGTTTCCCCATCAGCCAGAAGCGGGAGGAGGCAGATTTCTGTGTCTCCCACCTCTGTCCTTCTAGGAATTTGGGCAACGGTGGGTGGGGCGACGCTGGGGTCGCTGACCCGGTCTGGGGCTGGAAACGTCGTCTCCCTTCCCGGTTGCTGGAGCCGAGGCAGCGTCCCTGCCTCCGGCGGGCCTCAGTTTCCCCAGCCTCCCCGCAGGCGCCCGGACGCCCAGGGTCCGGGTCCCAGGGGCGCAGCCCCCCGCGGCTGCGCGCTGGACCGGGCGGATGACATCACCGGGCCGGGGGCGGGGAGGGAGCGGGGCGGAGGGGAGGGAGCGGGGCGGAGGGGAGGGAGCGGGGCGGAGGGGAGGGAGCGGGGCGGAGGGGAGGGAGCGGGGCGGAGGAGAGGGCCTCCTCCGCGCCAGGCGCAGCGCCCGGTCGGGCGACCGCGGCCATGACGCAGGGTCCGGGCGGGCGCACGCCCCCCGCACCCCCTGCGCCCCCCGAGCCCGAGGCGCCCACCACCTTCTGCGCGCTGCTGCCGCGCATGCCGCAGTGGAAGTTCGCCGCTCCCGCGGGCTTCCTGGGCCGGAGCCCGGCGGCAGCGCGCACGGCCGGGGGCGCGGGGGCCGCCGACTCCCAGCCCGAGCCGGCCGGCCCGGCGGGCGTCCCAGCGCTGGCGGCGGCGGTCCTGGGCGCCTGCGAGCCGCGTTGCGCCGCGCCCTGCCCGCTGCCCGCGCTCAGCCGCTGCCGGGCCGCCGGGGCCCGGGGCCCGCGGGGCGCGCGGGGCGCGCGGGGGGTGGCCGGGCCCCCGGACGCCGCGGCCGACGAGTGGATCCGCAAAGGCAGCTTCATCCACAAGCCGGCGCACGGCTGGCTACACCCCGACGCCAGGGTCCTGGGGCCCGGGGTCTCCTACATCGTGCGGGTAAGTGCGCCGCCCGGGGTCCTCGGGGCCGTATCGTCCCCGGACTCCCAGCTTGGGGCTCCCCTCTGCCCTTCTCTTCGCCGCCCACACCCAGAGAGCCCGGTCTCTCGTCTCCATCCTCTCGCGTCTCCCCACCGGCCCGGACCCCCATCTCCAGCCTGCGCGGCGCTGGGGTCAGGGTTCCCACCGCGTCACGTGGGGAGGGGCGGGGAGAGGGCGGCAGGTGGGTGGGGGGCACGCATGCGCAGGTGAAGCGTTCTCCAGCTGGGTCCGTGCTGCCGGGGGGCGCGGTGCGGGGAGGACTGGGACTGGGTCCTACCCCCCGGACCCGCATAAAAAGCGTCTTCGCCGAGTCGGAACCTGCGGACGCCCTAGCCGAGGTGGGGGGCGCGGGGAAGGGGTGTCTGGAAAGGGGCCGCGCCCAGCCGGACCGCAGGATTCGGGCAGACTGCGGGACTCAGGGTGGGGTGTAGAGCGAGGGGCCTTTATCCTGGTGAGCCTTTCTAACGGACGGAAGAGCTGGACGAGCAGGGATCTGTGCGTCTCTACCTACGACTGGGAACATTTTACCGGCTCTACTCAGGTGTCTGTCCTGAACCCGTAGAGCGAGCCCGAGGACGCTCGCCGGCCTCCCTCCGCAGAAAGCCTCCTCTGAGCCACAGCCCATTGTTCCGTCTGAGAAACCATCAGAGTCCGGAATGTCCTCAAACGTCGGGCAGGAGTCACACCCACTCAGGTGGCTTTTTGGGACAAGGACTCCGCAAGTCAATGCGTTTACATTTGGTTCTCTGTTCCCTTTGCAGCTGTCCCCAACACCTCCTGTCCCACCTCTCCGAGGGCTGGGTGGACTCGTGTCCCCTGCTAAATTCATGTCCACGGGCACCTGCGAACGCAGTTTTCTTAGGAACACGGTCTTTGTAGACAGAATCAAGTTAAAATGCGGTCATCCCGGAGTAGGCTGGTGTTGTCCTAAAAGGGAAATGACACGGACCCATAGACGAGGCAGACGTGGCAGAGATGCTCCCACAGGCTTGGGGACCCCAAGGGTTGCTCCTCCCCACCCCCAGGAGCAGGAAGAGGCAGGAAGGACCCTCTCCTGGAGCCTCCAGAGGGCGCGTGGTGCTGCCTACACCCTGATTTCAGACTTCTGGGCGTGCAGACCGGGGAGAGTCCACGTTTCTGTGGCTTAAGTGGCTGGGCTTGTGGTGCTCAGTTTTGACAGCCCCAGGAAAGTACTGTGTCCCTGAGAGTGTGGACTTCCTGCATGTCACAGACCCTCCCTCCTCCATGCCTGGCTCAGGTCTGAGCATCGTATCATCTGGGACCCTGTGAGATGTGTGGAGCCTCAGGCCCCACCGCGGACTGGCCGGGGCCCCGCAGTCTGGGTCTGTCCCCTTTCTCGTGGGTCTTCGACTTGGTTCTTTGCCCTTTCTTTTCCTGAATCCTGGCAGTGGGTCTGCAGGCGTGACTCGGTTCAGGATTGGCTTTGTAGCCAGGGTGTCGCGTGCATGGTGGGCTTCCCAGCCCTGGAGAAGCTGCATCCCCCCTTGGCTGTGGGTGTGGGGGGTAGAGTGTTCCGAATTCAGATGCTTGGGCTGTGGGGCGCACGCTGTTAGGTCATTTTCGTGATCGTGACGTTTTTGTCAATGCAGCAAATACCAGTGCATGCCCGTCCTGCCAGGCACTGACCCGGTGGGAAAGGAGGACCTAGTCCCCGTGCTTACAGGCCTAGATCCTACAGGGAGACACGAAATAGTAAATAGTAAATTCAGAGAACAAGTAAATGGCAGATACCGACAGGTGCTCATTAAAGTAAAATGATGTCAGGCTAAGACTGGGTGTTCCCTTCAGAGGGCGTCGCAGGGAAAGGGATCGCGCAGGAGATGCCATTTCGGTGGCGACCTGAAGCCGTGAGGCCCCAGACGTGAAACAGCTGGGCAGAGAGAGTCCCGGCAGGGGCACAGCAAGTGCCAAGGCCCAGCGGCAGGGGACGCACTTGGCATGTCTGGGTAACAGCAGGGGACCCGTGCGTGTGGACTTACGGAGAGAAGCAGCAGAGGAACGAGAGGTTTGTAGGCGAGCTGCGTGTGGATGGTTTTAAGCAGGTTCAAAGGGTGGAGTTTGGGGTTTTGAGGGGTCTTTCTGGGAGTTCTGTGGAAATGGGGTGGGGTGAGGGCCAGAAGGGGACGAGAGATGACCTGGATCAGGGACACGTGGGGGCGGAGAGCAGTGGGGACCTTCTGTGGAGATGGAGCCCACAGGCGTCTCTGATGGATGAAGGGCCCTGACCCAGGCCCCATGGGGTCGGAACCAGCCTCTATCTCTGCTGTGTTTGCCTGGAAGCCTCACGGACCTCTGGAAAGACCCCTGTGTGAGACGAGAAGGTGGAGCCCCAGCAGGCAGAGAGGGGAACGCGGCATCTGAGTTCTGGGTGCCCAGTGCGGTGCCAGGTGTGGACTGGCCTGCGTCATCGTCACGGCCCTGAGGGTGCCTGCCCGCTGTACAGATGAGGACACCAAGGCACGGCCACGTGGAGGAACCCATGGGACCCTCTCCTGCTAAGGGTCATGGTGGCCGCTGCACCCCAAACCACACTCAGAGCTTTGAGGTGAGGTCGTCTCATCTCTGTGGCCGCTCAGCTCAGCGGCTTGCTGACCTCCCTGTGGACCTGGGCTCTGTCACTCTGTGTTGGGGTGAAAGTGCCCTCGAAATCTGCGTCCACCTGGAACCCCAGAATGTGATCGTGTTTGGAAACAGGGTCTTTGCCGATGTAATTAAGGGTCCTGGTAAGCTGTGTGAAGAGGTGGCGGAGAACAGAGAGACTGGGCTGCGCGTCCGGGGCCACCAGAGGCCACCAGCAGGCTCCACGTGATGCAGGAAGGACCCTCCTTCGGGGGGGGTCCGGCCTTGAACACCTGGATCTCGGGTCTCTGGTCTCCAGACTGCGAGGAAATTCACGTCTGTTGTTCTAAACTGCCCTGTCTGTGGGGTGACAGCCGCCCCAGGAGGTGAGGACACCACCCTTGACGTGACTTCCCTTTCAGACCAGGTCTTCTCTGGCTGTCCCGTCACCCTACAGAAAAGAGCCTTCTTCCCATCTGGTCCTTTTGTGAGTGAGGGAACCTTTCTCAGAAATGCCAGATTCCCCTCATGTCTCTTTGGCCAGACTTGTGTCCCATGAACTTTGCGTAAACCCGCCGAGGGGTGGACCTAGAGCATCGCCTCCCAAAGACCTCCCTGAGGCAATGGAATGTTCCAGATCTCTGCTGTGCAGTATGGTGGCCCCACCTGGCCACTGAGCCCTTGAAATGAGGCTCGTGTGACAAACGAGTGAAATTTTAGTTTACTTAATTTTAAGTAATCGTGGTTGCACGAGGCACATGTTTGCCTTAGGGGACGGCTCAGTTCTAGTTGTCCCCGATCTGATGTTTGTGAGGGGCCCGTGTCTGAGCAAACATCCGCCGTTAAGAAAGTGAACCCGCGCTGCGACAAGTCAGAATTCGCATCCAGCTCTGTGGCCCACCGGTCCTGCCTTCCTCCGACTCGTACCATTTTGATGCACTGGGCTTCTGCTTTCATAAAAACTCCACTGATAAGAACTTTCTGCTTTTTAAACTTTAAAAAAAAAAATTTTTTTTTTTAAAGATTTTATTTATTTATTTGACAGAGAGAGATCACAAGTAGGCAGAGAGGCAGGCAGAGAGAGAGGAGGAAGCAGGCTCCCCACGGAGCAGAGAGCCTGATGTGGGGCTCGATCCCAGGACCCTGAGATCATGACCCGAGCCGAAGGCAGCGGCTTAATCCACTGAGCCACCCAGGCGCCCCCCAAAAAATTTTTATTTGAAAGAGAGAGTGAGCGAGAGAGCGCGCACTAGCAGGTGCAGAGAGAGAGGGAAGCAGGCTGCCCACTGAGCAGGGAGCCTGATGCAGGGCTTGATCCCAAGACCCTGAGATCATGACCTGAGGCAACGGCAGACACATCATGACGGAGCCACCCAGGTGCCTTGAGACCTTTCTCTTTAGTGAGGTGCCCTCATTCACGCCCGGTCACAAGCTCTCCAAGAATGAAGGTTTTTAAACGGTGTGCGCAGCTCTGCTCGTGGTGCTGTGGACACAGAAAGACACTGACCCTGGCCCGGTGGACTGACTGGCTGGGGAGGGATCAGAACTCAATCCTGGACACATGTCAGTGAAGCAACGAGGACTCCGTATCACTCAGTTTTCCCTGAAGTGCGGTTTTCATAGGCTGGTGATATGCAAGGGAACTGTGGGAGGTTAACTGAATAGAGATGTTTTTGGCTGAAACACAGCTTATTCCTCAAAGACAAGGGGTAGGGTGTCTCCAGGGTGACTTAATTCAGTGGCTTGACGACATCCCTAAAGACCTAAGGTCTTTCCATCCTCTTGTGCTGCCATCTTCAGTATGCTGGCTTAGCTGCCCTCATGGTCACAGAATGGCAGCCACTGCACCAGGCATCACACATGGATCCAACCATGTGCATGGGAAGAAAAGAAGACCATCCCTTCCTTAATTCTCTTCCCCCCAGACCTCAATGGCCCCAAATGGTAAAAATCCATTCATAGCAAGGGAGATGGGATTATCAAATTGACTGAAGCCGATGATGAACAGTGTGTGGTGCCCAGATGTCTGGGGACTTGTTATAAATGCACATTCTTGGGCTCCACGCCAGAGCCGCTGTGTCAGAGACTCTGGGGGGTGGGCCCCCCGCTGTCCCAGTTTCCAGGTGATTCCGCCTTCGGTTCTGTTGGGTCCAGCGCTCCTTATTTAGACCCAGTATTTGTAAATCTCCACCATGAAGTGAAGCTCGGGTCCATCCATAACACCTCTCCGCACGTTTCTGACCCTGAGAGTCGGTAGGATTTAACAAAGCAGCAATAAAAAGGAGAAACACGGTGACAACAAGCCACAGTAACTCAGGATATGTTTCGGTGTGTGCACGTGTAGACTTCGCTCCCGTAGACGCATTGGGACCTGGGCGGAAGCTGGTGCCTTCTCGATGACCAGGGTGCACGCGGCTGCTGTGGACACGGGGCCAGCAGCTCAGAGACCACCGGCGTTGCTGTAAGCAACGTGATATTCTGAACCAGTGGACAAGTCCTGGTGGCGTCTGAGCTACGCAGAGTAGTCTTCTGTGAACGTGCGCGATAGTGCCGCCAAATCCAGTGTGTATGAAGACCGTCCTGAAAAGTTTAGCAGAATCCCCATGTGACCCAGTCCTGCCCCGTCTGGGTGTACCCTCCGAAGACGTGAAAGCAGGTTCCCACGCCCTGTGCTCGCAGTTGCACGCATCACAGCAGGTGACTCTAGGAAGCGCCCAGCGTCCGTCCACAGATGGACACACACGGCGCGGTCCGTCCCCAGGCGGGAACACGGTCCAGCCTCAGGAAGGGAGGGACACTGACCCCTGCCATGACGCGGAGGGACCCTGAGGACACAGGGCTCAGCGAAAGGAACCAGACCCAGAAGGACCCGTCCCGCAGGACCCCACTCCCAGGAGGGCCCAGAGGAGTCCTGTCCACACACAGAGAGGAGAGGGTGGGAGCCGGAGCTGGGGCAGGGGGTGGGGAGTCCATGCTTCACGGGGATAGAGTCTCCATGCAGGGGATGGAAAGTTCTGGAGACGGAGGGCAGGGGTGTGAGCGCTCCATGCAGTAGTGACGATGGGGACTTGCACGTGTGTCCTGCCACAGTGAGAAAGTAAACGAACAGAAGTTGCCCCACACGCCTCGTGTTACGGGTGAAGTGAGTTAGTTTGGGGTGCGGTGATCGCACAGGGCTTCCCACATGCACGAATGCCCGGCAGGACGTGCTGAAGTCCCAGGGGACTTAGAATCATTGACGGGCGTAAGCGGGAGACTCCCCGTGCTCAGAGCGGGGCGCCCCACTTTCTGGTGGTGATGCCGCTGTCTCTTGGCTGGTGTCTGGCGGGCGTTTTGCGCACGACTGGGTTTAGGTTGTGCGTTTGGGGCTGGAAGCACACGGCTGGGCTGCATCTTCCCCGTCCAGCAAAGCAAGAGGCAGGATGGATGCCAGTCCTGATACGGTTCTGGAAACTTGGGTCACTTGGTGTATTGGAAAGCATGGTGTCTCCCCAACTCCATGTCCACTGGGACCTCCGAATGTGACTTGGTTTGCAGATGGAATAGGGTAATGGCGAGGCCATCCTAGGTTAGGGTGGGCTGTAATTTTTTTTTTTTTTTTTTGAGACATTGCACAAGCATGAGAGAGTGGGGGAGGGGCAAAGGGAGAGGGAGAGTGTCTCCAGCCGAGTCCGTGCTGAGCGCAGGGCCTGCTGCAGGGCTCCATCTCACGGCCCTGAGATCGTGACCTGAGCTGAAATCAGGAGTCAGACGCTTTACTGATGGAGCCCCCCAGGGCCCCAGATCGTGTGAAATTTAGAAGGACCGGTGTCCTGAGAGGAGAGAAGCGTGGACGCAGACACAGGAGAAGCCCTGTGACAGCAGAGGCGGAGATGAGTGTGTGGCTGGATGGGGCAGGGGCCACCCTGTGAGGGCCTGGAGGACGGGCACCCTTGCCCTGGAGCCTTCGGCAGGAACACGCCCAGCCCGCATCTGATTTGGACTTGTGGTCTCTAGAACCAGGAGACAGAGGGCCCCATCGTCATCCACTGTCCCGATCCTGGTGGTTTGTTACGTGGGCCCTGGAGACACACTGGCCAGGGGGACGTTTGTCTCCTTTGTAAGTAGTAAGTCTCTGTGGGGTCAGAGCCTCAGAGCTGAGGGGTGGGCGTGAGGCATGTGGGGATTCTCAGGGTCACGGCAGGATGCACTTTCGCTCACCAGGAGCGTGGCTACTGGCCACACAGACCAACGCCCTCCCCCCCATGCCAGGCCCTGCAGAGCTCCCCCACGATCCCCCTGCAACCCCCTAGGCTGCTCTGCAACGTCCCCGGGAGGGGGATTTAGGGGCTGTGTGAGCTTCCTGGGTGCCCACAGACTTCTACTGGTTTGTCTTAGCAGAATCACCTGGACAGACACTCCCCTTTCGATCGTGCTGCGGCCGTTCCAGTGCTGGTCGGAGAAGCTTGAGGAGGCTTCAGACCAGCGGCTGATGGGAGCAATGGGCACTCGCCTCTTTTCCCCAAAGAACCAAAGATGGAGTTCAATACCATAACATTTGCCCACTTAAATCGTACAGTTCAGGGGTTTTAGTACATTTACAGAAACCCTCACCATGATCTAATCTGAGAACGTTCCATCTCCCCAGGAAGAAGCCCCGTCCCCATCAGCTGTCCCCCCTCCCCAGCCCCCGGCCCTCATGGGCCCCCTTGCCCTCCGTGGACGTGTCGCACGTGTGGACTCACACCCCACGTGGCCTTCTGTGTCTGGTTCCCTCCCTGAGTGTCGTGGGCTCGGGGTCGTCCCTGGGACAGCGCGTGGGGGGAGGCCTCGCTCCCGTGCGGGGGGGACCCGCTACGTGGATCTTATCATCTACTGATGAGGACTTGAGTGGTTTCCTGCCATTTCCTTAAGAAGTAAGCCCATTATGTTTATAAACGGAGTCTGCATAGAATGTTGGGTCCACAGTGGTGTGGGCCATGCGGCAGAGGACGATGTGGGGACCAGGTGGCGGAGGTTCTCCCCGCGGGGAACAGAGAGCTGGGAGCTGGACACATCTCCGCAGGCCTGGCTCGCTGTGGAGCCGGCTCCGTCCCTTCCCCCTCCGGGCCTCAGCTGCCTGCGGGGAAGTAGCTTTTCCCTGCAGTGTTCTAGGCTGGGCTGGGGCCTGCCTGGGCTTCCACGTGGGCCCAGGGGGAGGTGGGGTATGGAGCCGCGCGGGGTCTCCTGACCTGTGTTCGTGTCCCGGGCGTCACCACACATAGGACAGCCGAAGCCAACGGCAGAGTCTGCTTCCCCGGCTCCGGGCTCCGGAGGCTGCTGCTCGGAAGTGCAGGGTTCGCGGGGTGGGTTCCTGCAGCCCCCGGCTTACAGATGAGCGTCACTCTGAGCGCCCCTGGTGTCTTGCTGGGACACCTGTCTGGGCTTTAAGGGCCGTCTGCAGGCTCTGGGGTGGGGGAGCAGGTGCACAGACCTTCAGCGAGGCCAGCGTCCGGCCCAGCACAGCCGGTGTCCGGGGGTTGGTGCTTCCTTGGCAGAGGTCATGCTCCCTGGTGACCCTAGGCTGAATCTGACCTCTGAGCTTTGACCCCTGCTGTCTGTTTAGAAGTAAAAATTCTGTTTCTGGTCACTATTTACAAATTACGAGGTTTCACATGAAAGCCCCCAGTTTCTGGTCTCCTTTTTAAAAAAAATCAGGTGTCTGGTAGCACCGGGCCCCCATGGCTGTGGAATGTGCTGTGTCGGCCCCCACTGTGGTCGTGCCAGAGACACCAGGGCCTGAGCATGTGGGTTCAAATCCTGCCTCCATCACCTACAAGCTTGTGGCTTTCATTGAACCTCCTTGGACCTGCGTTTCCTGAGGGCTCACAGTTGTCCCTCAGCGCAGGGGCATGGGGACGGCGCCTTGAGAGAGGTCGTGTGTGATCAGTAGGCACTGTCCGCGCATGCCGGAGCCTGCCCTGGCCGTCTGCTAGCCTCCCCTCTGGCCCCTTTGGCATATGAGTTTGCAGTCCTTGTCCCCAGCCCTCCGGGGTGCCCCCGTTGCATCCCTTCCTGTGCGAGCTCCCATCTTTCCAGCACAAGTAAGTCATGCTCCCCACCCTTCGCCAAGCAGGGACTGGAGGCACACTGGAGGATTTCAGCCTCCCAGAGAGGACCAGACATTAATTGGGGTGAACTTGGGGGTGGTATGGGAAACAGAACCCTTCATCCTGGGCTTAGAACACTGACAGCCACTGCACGGACTCTGTACCCAGAGGGAACATGCTTGTTGGGCAGCCAGCGTCCCACCAAAGCTGTCCCCTCAGTGAGAAAATCCACTCTTGGGGTCAGGGACTGCAGCAAATTCCCTGTGAGGTCCCAGTTGTCTAACACATGCCTGGCATATAGGCCATGCCCATCCACCTGTCCATCTGTCTATCCATCATCCGTTCATCCACCCATCTGTCCATCTGTCCACCCCCCATCCGTCTGTCCACCCATCCCTTGTCTGTCTTTCCATCCATCCTCTGTCTATACATCCACCATCCATCACTCATCCGTCTATCATCCATTTGTCCACCTGTCCATCCATCCCCTGTTCATCCATCCTTCATCCATCCATCTACCATCCATCCATCATCCGTCATCCATTTGTCCACCTGTCTATCCACCTACCCGTCCATCCATCCCCTATTCATCTATCCATCATCCTCCATCATTCATCCATTTGTCCACCTATCTGTTCACTGACCCATCCATCTGTCCATCCATCCCCTGTTCATCCATCCATCCATCATTCACTAATCCATTATCCATTTGTCCACCCATCCATCCATCCGCCCCCGTTCATCCGTCCATACATCATCCATCCATCCGTGGTCCCTCCTATCCATCTGTCCATCCCTCTTATCTGCCTATCCATGGTCCATCCATCTGCCCATCTCTCTATTCATCCATCATATATCCACCTGTCCTTTATCCATCATCCATCATCTATCCATCCATCCATCCTCTCTCTATCCTCTACCTATCCACCCCCCTATCCATCCATCCATCATCCATCCAACCATCCAACCATCCATCCATCCATCCATCATCCAACTATCCATCCATCTATCCTCTATCTATCCATCCACCTTTCCATCCATCACCCATCCATCTATCCATCCGTCCATCCATCCATCCATCTATCCATCCATCCACCTATCCTTCCATCATCCATTCATTACCCATCCATCCATCCATCCATCCACCATTGATCCATCCAAGAGAAGGTGAGACAGATCTGTTCACTCCCCTACTTAAAAGCCTCTCATGGCTCCGCAGTGTGTGCAGCCTGAAACCAGCCCATCATCACAGCCCTAGGGCCCTGCAGCCTCCTTGCTTATGTCCTGTCATCTCTCTTTGCTCCTTGATTCTCTGCTCTAGCTGCAATGGAGTGAGTCTGTGGCCTCTCCATGCTTGTTCTCACTTCTGGGCCTTATACTTGCCATTCCCTTTGCCTGGGTCTTTGCGTGGCTGGCTCCTACTCTTCCTCTGCTCGCTATCTCGGTTGGCACTCACCACGTAACAAACCATCCCACAATCCAGTGCAGGACAACAAACATTTATTATTTCTTGTGTTTCTTCATTCACATGGCGATGGGCCAGTGTTGGCTGGGATGATGGGGTATGTTTCTGTCCTCATGGAGCAGGCTGGCCTGGCCGTGCCTCAGGCACCTGAGACCAGCGAGGGGCAAGATCCAGGGCATAAGCGACCTTTAGACCTTGACGGAGTCACCTTTGGTGACATCTCTTTGGCCCAAGCAACGTTCCATGGGGGAGGAATGGCTTACGACCGTGTTTACAGTCTGTCGATAGCATGAGGTTTCTCTCCCAGAAGCAGCCACTATAACCTGCTAGAATTATCATCTATGCTCGAGCAAACGCACACACACAGAGTGTGTACCTGTATGTGTGCACGTGTTTGTCCTTGACGCCTTGTGCACGTGAATGGTGACTCACCATGACCTCTGTTCTACACCTTGTTCCTGCTACTTAATGATAGACCTTGGAGATAATCTCATATAAACATATAAAAAACTCTTGTCTTTCTTACAAATGCATACCCTTGCATTCCAAGAACCATGATTTGCTTATATTTAGCAAGAATATAGGGGGGCACCTGGGTGGCTCAGTGGGTTAAAGCCTTTGCCTTCGGCTCAGGTCATGATCCCAGGGTCCTGGGATCGAGCCCCACATCGGGCTCTCTGCTCCACAGGGAGCCTGCTTCCTCCTCTCTCTCTGCCTGCCTCTCTGCCTAGTTGTGATTTCTCTCTGTCAAATAAATAAAATAAGAAAAAAAAAAAAAAAAAAAAAAAAAAAAAAAAAAAAGAATATAGGGCATCCAGTTAAATGAAAAGTTCCAGTGAACACCCATAATTCTTGGTGTAAGTGTGTCCCATGAACTATTTAGGACATACTTATACTAAGGAAATAGTCATTGTTCAGTGGCATTTCCAGTTGAACTGGATCATGCATTGAATCTGGCATACGGGATGTGTCGAGTTTTAAGATGTCTCTGATTTCTTGCTGATTTGTTCAGGGCTAGGGGTCCCAGCAGAACAGGAGGGCGTGTGCGAAAGGTGTACCTGAGGGGAGGCCGAGGGGGGCAGGACGCACGGAGGAGGGCCAGGTGTGGGGGCCAGCCCCGGGGCCAGCCTGAAGGGCAGCTTGGGGGCAAAGGGAGCGGGCGGTCCTGACCCACCAGGGCATCTTGGGGGCAGCACACACCTGCCCGCCTGTTCCCGTTCCAGTCCTGCAGGCTCAGAGCCCCACGGAGGGCAGGACACGGGCTGCCCCACACCCGCAGTCCCCGGGCTGATGTCTCTGTGGGTTGAAGTCCTAAAATGAAGTTTCGAGGTCAGAGTGTGTGTGAATTTGTGATTTTTTTAAAAATGGAGGTAACATTTACAACAGTTACCCATTAACCATTTTCTATCCTGTTCTATGCTTTTATTTTAAGTAAGGTCTGGGCTCAACAGGGGGCTTGAGCTCATGACCCTGAGATCCAGAGTGGCGCGTCCCACAGACCGAGCCACCCAGGTGCCCCGACTACCCTTTCTCAAGTGCACGCATGCTTTCACGGTATTTAGTAAGTTCACACGGTCACGCACCCATCAGCGCTCTCTGGTTCCAGAACACTCCCTCATTCCAGAAAAACCAAGTAGCGCTGACCCCTCTCCTCCCCCAGCAGCTGGCACCTGCCGGCCACCTTTCTGTCCCCGGGGTTTGCCTGTTCTGGAGGTTGCGCACGCATGTCCAGGGTGCACGGTGAGGGGTGCTGCCATGAGGCCATTGGTGCGGTATGGCGGACACCCCAGCACCCAGACGCTGGCTGGAATGAGGCTTCTGGCCCGGGCTGGTCCCTGATGGCCTCTCGCGGTGGTTGAAGCCGTCGGGGAGCTCTGCCGCTGTTTCTGCCCCTGTTGTCCCTCAGCGTCGTCTCTCGCAGACTCGGACCCCCTTCTGTGGGGATGGCGGCCTCGGCAGGGGTTGGCACACTTCTCCTGGAAAGGTCCAGACAGTCCGAGTGTTGGGTTTCATGGGCCGGATGGTTTCCTCCCTATCTGCCTGCAGGCCCTGTGCTGGGTGTGGGGGCTTGAGAGCCTTGCCATCCTGGTCACCCCCCTGGCCCCCCGGGGCTCATGCTCCCATGGGACGGAAAGCGAGAACTAACCACGGACAGTTGGACCAACAGCAGCCTGAGCCTGGAGGCATCGGTCAGCTTCCAGAAACCACTTGCTTAGCATCCGGGGAGGTGGCTCTGAGGAGGTTGCTGCTGAGCCTCGAGATGGGGAAGGAACCCGTCTGCAAGTTGAGGGAAAAGGAGGGCGGCAGGCGCAAAGGCCCCGGGGCAGCAGGGCAGGATGTTGCTGAGCACAGGGGCAGGGCTGCAGCCCAGTGGGGACGAGAGGAGGGAGAGAGCGCTCGCTGGAGGAAGGGCTTGGGTGCGCCTGTCCCCCCGGACCCTTCTGGGCTGGTGCTTGGGGCCCCCCGTGCTAACTGCTTGTTCTCTCTCCCCTCAGTACATGGGCTGCATCGAAGTGCTCCGCTCCATGCGCTCTCTGGATTTTAACACCCGCACCCAGGTGACCAGGTGAGCCTCGGAGACCGGCCGCTGTGGGGCCAGGGGCTCGGACAGCTGGGGAGGGCGAGGCGAGGCCTCGGAGGTTTGCCCTGGAGTTTGCCCTGGGAGCCTAGGACGAGAGGCGCGGTGAGGTTCCCTCCTGCCGCCCGGCTTGAGCCACAGTGTGGCGTGGACTTGGAATGGCCTTGGGGTGTCTGAGCCCCTATTCTGTCCTGCCCTCCAGGGCCCCCTGCTCCCCAGACCCTGGATTTTCTCTCTCAGGTAGAGAGGACACCTGGTCCCTTGCGGCATGTGGGATCTGCGAGTGCGGGATCATTCCCGGTTAGGACTCGGGCCAGGGCCGATGGGCTGGGAGCCTGTCCATGGCGGAGATGGCACCTCTGTGGTCCCTGCTGTCTTTGGGGCAGAGAAAGCACTGTGATCTCACGGTGCTCTGAGCTTCCGGGAACAGTAACGGAGAGTTCTGGGTACAGCCAGGGCCGTGCCTGAAGGGAGAGACATCTTTCTGCCTGTGGTCACTGAGTTAGCCTGTTCGCTGTAGACGTGAAAACGCTCTGCCGAGGTGGAATTCACGTGTCAGCAGCTCACCCACTAAAGCGCACAAGCCGACGTGTTTTGGTTTCTTCACAGGGTTGTGCAACCGCTCCCTCCCCCATTCCAGAACATTCCATCAGCCCCAAAAGAGGCTCTGTCCCCAACTCTCTCCCACCCCTCCCCCAGCCCCCGCCCCCACGAGCCCCTTCCCGTGCGTGGAGGAGCCTGGTCTGGACGTCGCACGCGTGGACTCACACCCCGTGTGGCCTCCTGTGTCTGGTTCCCTCCCTGCGCGTCGTGGGCTCGGGGTCGTCCCTGGGCCGGCACGTGGGGGCCTCGCTCCTGCCGCGGCCGGGGACGCTCCCGCGCGTGGGGGACGCCTGTGTGTCCGCTCACGGGCCGGTGGACACCCCTTGGGTGTCAGTGGTTATCACAGCCTGAGCTGCTGTGAACGGGTCTTGTGTGGATGTGTGTTTCCATTTTTCCTGGGTGGTCACCCGGATGTGGGGGTCTGTGTGCTGACCCCACATCTCGCTGTTGGGAGAGCTGCTGGACCGTTCCCAGGTGGCAGCTCCGTTCATCTTCCGGCCGGCTGGATGTGAGGGTCTGGTTTGTTCTCGGGGCACCAGCGATTTCCGGGCCCGGTGTGGTCTGACCTTCAGGGTCCCGTGACATCCCGGCCCCAGGGCGATTGGCAGTTTCCCTGCGGTCTGTTGCTTACTGTCTGGGGGAGCCCAGAGCAGAGTCACCCTCTCATGCCACAGATGGGGATCTGACGGGCCTGTGGCCACGTGGAACTTGGGGTCCAGGCTCTGGGGCCGTGCTCATCTCCCTGTCTGCGTGCTGTGCTCTAAAGTTGGGCTGTGGTCCAGGGATGCGTTGATCACTGAGAAGGGAGGTGCCAGAGGGTGAGAGCCAAGGGTGGTGTGTGTGGGGGGGATGCAGGCATGCATGGAGTGGGGGCCGGTAGCCCTGATCCAAGGCTAGGTCCCTTCCTCCCCTTTCCAGGAGCCCTAGCTTCCCTCCCTCCTGTGAGCCCGTGGCATCTGACCCCCACACTCTGTGTTGCCTCCTCCCCAGGCACCCCCCCCAAGCTCACTGAGCCCCCTCCTCCCTCCCCCATGCAGGGAAGCCATCAACCGGCTCCATGAGGCGGTGCCTGGCATCCGGGGCTCCTGGAAGAAGAAGGTGGGTGAGGGGCTCCTGGTCCCTGAGCGGTACTGGTGGGCGTGGCTGGAGCAGTGGGGGCTGCCGTGGCCAACCTCGGCCTGCCCCAGCGCCCCTCCACCCCCGCAGCCCCGCCTTCTGCGGCTGCGCTGGCCTGCAGGCCCCGCACTGCCTTCTGCCCCGTCCCCACCCCAGGCCCCCAACAAGGCGCTGGCCTCCATCCTGGGCAAGAGCAACCTGCGCTTCGCGGGCATGAGCATCGCCGTGAGCATCTCAACCGACGGCCTCAACCTCTCCGTGCCCTCCACGCGCCAGGTGGGTGCCGCCCGGACTTCTGGGCGAGGCTGGAGGGGCGCCGGGTGCGTGTGGACGCGGTCTCCTGGGGTGTGCGGAGACCCCACCCCGAGCCAGGAGCTGGGCTGCCCTCATGGCAGGCACCGTGCGGGCTGCCGCCGGCCTCCACACAATGCCCACCACGCCCCCGCAGAGAGTGACCCGGACGCGGGGTCAGCCGTTCCCCGGGGGAGGGCCCTGGCTTGGAATCTTGGTGGAAACCAACCAGTCAAATAGGGGAATAATTACAAATCCCAAAAAGGACCGTGGGGCCGGGCAAGGGATGCGGTAGGTGTGCAGTGGGCTCTGTGACCAAGCGGGGGCATCATGGAGGGCTTCCCAGAGGTGGTCACACTTGCTCGGAGGGAGGGGGTGAGCAGAGGACATCCCAGGCAGAGGCCCTCCGTGGGGAGACAGAGGTGGAGAAGTCACAGCCTCGGGACTCGTCGGGACAGCACCGTGACCCTGGACAGTGCTGGGAGGTGCGGCTGTGGAGGGACTCGGAGGGAGGAACCCAGGCCAGGGTGCGTGTGGCGGACCTGGGAGCCACTGACTGCTCCCTGGGTCCCAGAGGAACCCGGACTCAGGACAGCCGTGGATGGTGGCAAGCGAGCACACGGCGAACATGGAAATGAGTGTGCAGAGGTGCACACAGGATGGGCATGCAAATGAGGGGTGCCTGCATAAGTGAACATGCAAATGAGCATGCAAATGAGCACAGGGGCCACGTGGAGCCTGGAGCCTGGGGCGTCCTGCCTGGGTCTCTGCCTATGAGGTTGATGACCCGGCCGCCCCAGGTGTCGTGTGCGTGGACGTACAGGCCCACGGGGGGCGGGTCAGGGTGTGGAGAGGGCTTGAGTGCGTCCGGTGTACGTGGGAGTGGCTGTGTCTCCGGACCTGCCCCGTGGGGGCATCTGTGTGGGGAGGAGTGTGTCTGTGTGTGACTGTTGGTGTCTGTGTGTCTCTGGGTCTTGGGTGTGTTTGCACATGCTTGGGGGTGGGCGTGACCTCTGCACCCTGCCCTGGGGGCCGTCCCCATCCAGGTGTATTTCTGGTCCACTCCCCGTGGCCCTGGCCCGTGACCACGTGTGTCTCTCTCCGGCCAGATCATCGCCAACCACCACATGCAGTCCATCTCCTTCGCGTCGGGCGGTGACACGGTAAGGCTGGGGGCCGGGGGCCGGGGATGGACTCACGCCCCCTCTGTCCCCTGAGGAGGGCCCCGCCCCGCTGGACCCGGGGGCGGCCTCCTGCCAGGCTGACCCCTGCCCTGTGCTCGCTCTCTCTGCAGGACATGACGGATTACGTAGCCTATGTAGCCAAGGATCCCATCAACCAGAGAGGTGAGGTCCCGGCAGGGACGGGGGGCCCCGGGGGCTGGGCTGACGGACGCCCCGTAACCCGCCGCCGCCCGCAGCCTGCCACATCCTGGAGTGCCGTGAGGGCCTTGCCCAGAGCATCATCAGCACCGTGGGCCAAGCCTTCGAGCTGCGCTTCAAGCAGTACCTGCACAGCCCCCCCCGGCTGGTCGTGGCCCCGGAAAGGTACAGGCCCTCCTCGTCCCGTCTTCCTGGGGACAGCGTGTGCCCGGACCGTGGCCAGGCGCCTGGGCCCCGCCACTGCCTCCTCCGCGTTGGGGGCCGTCTCCGCTCTGTCCTGACTTTCCTCCGTGCGCCTTGTGGGCTCGTGGCCCCACCGCCGCGCCCGTCCCCTCGTCTGGGAACCCCGCACGGACACGCCTGCTCTGCCCCAGCTGGCCAAGGCGAGGATCTGGGGAGCCGCTCTGGGCGGGGGCCCCCACTTCTGCAGGGGGCCAGAGGGTCCATGCTCGGCTGTGCGGCCGGACCGCCACAAGGGCAGGCATGGGGGTGCCTCGAGGGACCCCTGGGCTGCGGGTCAGCAAGTCCGTATTTACAGACACGAAGTGTGGACTCACGTCACTCTCACATGTCACCAAACATTGTTCTTTTGCTGTTCTCTGAATCATTTAAAAGTTCTGTGGCTTAAAAGAGAAGAATCCATTCTTAGCTCCCGGGCCGCCGCCTGTGGGCAGCCGGCCGGATCTGCTGCGCCCAGCTGCCTGGCGCACGCGGTAGCAAACTTCCAGACTAAGTAGTGGGTAAACTGTGGGAGCCCCCCCGAAGAGTGGAGTTCGCAGGGACAGACGGGGCTGCGGGAGTCCTCGCCCGCGCACCTGGAACCCCGTCCCTGTGGGCTCATGCCTCCTGGGCCTTGCAGGGGCTGGGGCTTGGGGGCCGGTCCCCGCGGCTTCCCTGTTTTCCTCTCAGGACCCAGGGCCAGAGGGCAGGGCCGGGCAGGGCTGACGGCACCCTAACCTCGGAACTGGCTCTGGGGACAACTGGGGGCGAGCGTGTCCCCCCACCCCGCCGGGGCGAGGACCGCTGTGGTTTAGCAGAGCTCACAGCACCCCGGGGTGCAGGGGAGGGAACAGCGCCAGCGCCCCTCACAGCCAGCCCGGGAGTGTCGGAGGCCCGAGCCAGAAACTCAAGCCGCAAGGCCTTGGCACCCTCTTGGGGGTCCCCATTCTCTCTGCCCCTGAGTCCTGGGGCTCCTGCCTGTGCTCCCGCTTGCTGTCTGTCCCCAGGCTGACCAGGCCAGATGACTCGGCCTGGGGGGATGAGGAGGAATCGGAACACAATTACTACAACAGCATCCCGGGGAAGGAGCCGCCCCTGGGCGGGCTGGTGGACTCCAGGCTCACGCTAACTCAGCCCTGTGCCCTCGGGGCCCTCGGAGTCCTTGGCCAGGTCAGCCTCTGTGGACCTCATGGGCCGGGTTGGCCGTGGTGGGGGTTGAGGGGGGTCGTCCCCAGGGGCTGACTCCTGGGGCCCAACCCTAGCGTTTCCTTCTCTTTCTCTTCTCTGTGATCATGGTGGCGGGTCCTGTGCCTTCCTCCCTTCCCTCCGTCCTGCCCCAAACTGCACAGGGCATCCGGCCCTACTCCAGACTCAAACCCTGAGTGGATTCTCCTATCCACAATCTCATCAGGGCCATGAAAGGGGCATCCAGGGGCGGAACCAGGAATCTGTGACAGGGAGTCCAACTCTGGGGTCAGGAGGACTTTCAGGAGGAAGCAGCGTTTGGGCGGGGCCCTGACAGGTGAATAGGAGTTGCCTGGAAGAGCAGTGCAGGGAAGGGCATCCAGGTGGAAGGAACAGCATGTGGCAGGTGGCAGGAAGGTGCAGAGGGCAGCTGAGGCAGCGGCAGAAGTGCGTGGAGGGTCGAGGAGGCCAGTGTCGGACCCAGGCACTGGGGCGTCCCTTGCCTTTGACCTACGTCTCCCGCCCTTCAGAAGGGTGGGGCCCCAGGGAAGGGGACTTGCATGTGGCTGGAGGACCTTCCCTCTCTTTTTCAGAGCGCATCGCCTGCTCGAAGGGATGCGTGCAGCCTGCCGTGGGACCTGGACGCCTCTGGTGCTGGTAGGTGCCCCGCCCCGCCCCCGTCTCTCTTCACTTTGCCCTGGGAGACCACGCTCACTTCCCGCTCTCGGGGTTGACGACATCCATTTGTTTTTGTTCCGCTCAGACTACTTTCGTTGCATTTTGGGCAGAGATCCTGTCTTCGCGTGGTTCAGAATGCTGGGGTGTAAGAACGCATCTGGCGGGAAGTTGCTGGGCGGCCCTGCCCCCGTCTGCCTCTCCACCTCCCCGGTCAGGCCGCCTCTGTCCGTAGTTGCTGCTTTCCGCTTTCCCCAGCATTTTCCACATCCGTTCCAGCCCGTTCACATGCGCGTGTCACTCTCCACAATCCCACGGACGGTGGGGAGCTGCGCGCACGTCCAGCTTGCTTCCCCACGCAGCGGTCCATCCTGGGGTTTGCTCCGCGCCCGTCCACGCACACGACCTCACCCCCGTTCTCTGCAGCGGACTGCTCTGTTCTGTTTTGCCCCTGCTCGGCTCGGATGTGCGGCTGGGCCTCCCGCTGTTTGCTGTGATGACAGCACGAGGCGGGTTAGGTTCTCAGTAGGGTCCGTCCCCTGAGTGGCTGCTCGTTCTGTTTGGGTAGAACTGGATGTAGTCGTGCACCCGTCCAGGTACCGTGGACTTTTGTTTTGACACAACGATTGTGTTTTCAGTCCGTGAGGCTCTCACCCCATTACGCGTAGTCGGACGTGACTTGCCTTCCCCTTGCAGCCCAGGAGTGTGTCCTTGCACAAATGGTGCCCCGTGCAGAGACGCTGGCCCTCGAAGTGCGCCGGTCCTTGCTCACCACGACGTCCTTCCGCAGGGCCGCGGGCTCGTGCCCAGGCCCCACAGCTCAGCTGGCTCTGCTCGCGCGGCCCCTCTTGCCGGGCACGGGGTCCTTGCGGCTGTGTCTGCCCCGCGCAGGCCGAGCTGGGGCACGGCTGGGAACAGGGTGTGTCGCACGGCGGGAGGCTGTGGGGCTGTCCGCCCACAGCCTCACGAGCATCTGTGCTGGGTTTGGGGTTGTTTTTAGATCTTCCTCGGTAATCTGGGCGTCTTTGGCGCTCCTAGCACGGTGTTTAAAGGCCCCTTTTGTTGTTGGGCGCCTTGCGGGTGCCCGGCTAAGACCGCACCCCGGTACCTGGTCTGACTGCCCCGCGTCTCCCCAGCGTCTCCCAGCCCCAAGCCTCTGCACGCTCCGCCAGTGCTTCTGGTTACGCCTTTCCCTGTCGTCCCGCCGCGAAAGCCTACCGGTGCGCTCATGCCCCAGCTCGATGCCCCGGAGTTTGCTCTCAGTCTGGATTCCCGCAACCCGGGCTTATTCCACTGGCCCCAGCTGTGGTAGCCTGGGAGAATTTGTGCCTCTCCGGGCAGACCAGCAGGCCTGGCCTCTGCCCATGTCAGCCGCCCAGGACCACAGGTTGTCACACTCAAATTGAATCATTTTTTTTCAGAGTATTTATTTATTTATTTATTTGAGTGGGAGCACAAGCGGGGGAGGGGCAGAGGGAGAAGCAGGCTCCCCCCTGAGCAGGGAGACCAGTGCAGGGCTTGATCCCAGGACCCCGGGGACCTGATCTGAAGGCAGATGCTTAACTGACTGAGCCCCCCAGGCGTCCTGAATCCTAACTTTGCTGATGCTGTTCTAAGGTTGCAACCCTCAGCCCCCATTTCACAGAGGGGGAGACGGGGGCGCAGAGAGGTTAGCAGACCTGCCCACATCCACGGAGGACAGATGGGGCTGGCGTGTGAGTTCACATGTCCCGGAGGGTAGAGACGTCCCTGGCATAACGTGGTTATTACAAACCATAGGGCCCTTGGGCTGGATATGGCCACACAGTGTATTGAAATCATAGTTTCTCTGCCAAGGATTAAAAACGGTGACATTTAGAAACGAATGGACAGTTCTGAGAAAAATACACGCGAATGCCCTTTGACCCTGGGAAGAGCAGCTCAGCCTCGCTCAGATGCGAGAAAGGAAGCTGCTGTCCCCCGGGTGCCCCTTCCCGGCTCTCAGCCCAGCAGACCACCTCTGATACCTGGTAGGACACGGTGGCCGAGGCCAGGGGCCTTGTCAGGGTCTGGCAGAATCTGAGTGGCCCCAGGGGAGGAGAACTTGGCTGGCTCTGTGGGTTTCGAGCCATGACAGCGCTTCACGCACTCACAGTTAAGAAGAAAAGAAGGGAAACCCTGCAATAGTACAGACGCACGATCGAGGGACCCGCGTGTGTGGGGAACGTCGTTACACGGAGACCCGTTTCGCCGTCATTAGATTTTGGATGTGCACGTTAGCCTACGCGTGGGGCTTTCTGCCACCATCCCGCCTGGTGGCAGCGTCCCTGCCCGGGGTGGGGGGCCCTCAGAGCCCGCAGCCCCTGGGGGACATTCCTGGGGTCTGTCACTCCAGACGGTGCTGTGCAAGAGGGCCTGCAGCCCCCTGCCTGGAGGGCGGCAGGTGTGGGTGGGGCTCCCAGTGGGGTCCGCCCTGTTCCTGGGTCATGGGCTCCTGCAGCTGACCCTCCACTCGTCCTGTGCTCCCCAGGCCCGCCGGGGGACGGCTACGTGCAGGCCGACACCAGGGGCCCCAGAGACTACGAGGACCACCTGTACGTCAACACACAGGGTCTGGACGCCCCGGACGTTCTGCAGCCGGAGGACAGCCCCAAGAAGGATCTGTTTGACATGCGTATGTGGGGGCAGGCCAGCTGGAGGGGGGAGGCGTGCCCCTAGCAACCAGTGGTCTGACGGGGGCGGCCCAGCCTTCTTCCCCTTGGGACTTTGCAAGTTGCTGAGGGTGGGGTAGGGGTACTCCCTTGTCCGATAGGGGAGGCTCGGAGCCCCCATCCCTGGGACTCTGAAGTCTCTTGGGGGTGACCCGGTTTCCTCTCTGTAGGGGTCTCTACTCTGAGGGGAAGGGCATTGAAAGAGTGGCTGGCATGAGGGGGAAGGCTCAGGCCCCTCTTCTCTATGAGACGCCTCCATCTCTTGGGGGAGGCCTAGCTCCTTCCCTCGGGGTCTCCTTAGCCCGATGAGGGTATTTTAGCTCCTCTGTTGTTTGGGGAAGTGGGCCCAAACCCCTGCCACTGGGAATCCTGGCCCGATGGGGGAGGCACCCTTGGGGGGAGGACCCAGTCTGATGGGGCAGGCCTAACCACATACTGACAGAGTGAACAGCGGATGGGGGAGGCGTTTCCTTCCTTCCCTCTGGGATACCCTGGCCTGAGAGGACTCAGTCTGATGGAGGAGGCTTGTGTCCAAACAGCACCCTTATCTGCCACAGCACCAGCACCATCCTCTGACACAAGCACCGTGGGGCTCTTGGCTCTGTGCTGGCCCGCGTAGGGTCACTTCCCTTCCTCAGGACACCTCCCGAGTGGGAGATCCCCAAGAACCAACCAAGCCAGCTGGGGATTCCATCCTTCCCAGAGTCTGCCAAGCCCCCTCCCCCACCACTGATGTGGCAAGAGCTGAGGTCCCTTGAGCACCCAGCAGGCACCAGTCAGGGGACGAAAAGCGTGGCCCCTGCTGGCTCACAGCAGCCCTCAGATGGGAAAGGAGGTGCTCCATGGGAGCTCCTGAGGTCGGCTGTCCCCTAGGGGGCACGATGTCCCAGCAACCCCAGCCAGCCTCGTGTTGAGAATTCTAGGTCCGCGTTGGTTTGTCCAGCCTGGGTCAGTGGGTGGGAGGGTGACGGGTGTCCTGCCGGCTGGAGGCCAAGTCAGCTGCCCCTGGGCCAGCGAAGGAGTCAGGCAGGAGGGGTTCCCGAGGGGCAGAGGGAAGGCGTGTGGGGGCACAGGACACAGCTGTGCCAGGGTCGGGGTCAGGGCTGGGCTTCTGATCTGTGCTGTCCCACGTGCAGTTTTACCAGGGGGAGACAGGCTCTGAGAGGGCGAGTGGCCTGTCTGGTGTCACACTGTGCTGGCCATGAGCCTCAGAAAGCCTCTGCCGAGGCCAGAAGCTTGTCTAGGGGAGTGCGGGGGAGGGACGCCTGCCTGCCTCCTGCCACCAAGTGCACGGCTGTCTAGAGCGCAGAGTTGTATCGGGGGCTGGCGGGGCCATCAGGCGATCAGTGAAACAGGAGGTAGACGTGCCGGAAGTGAGCCAAAGCGACGAGAAAACTGGAGAGAGAGAAGCTCTTTATTTGCATGTATCTAAAAATCCGAGAATATCCCACGTAACTAGACCCAGGAGGCAGTGAAGAAGGCACCACCCAGCACACACCCACCCAGCACACACCCACCCAGCACACACCCACCCAGCACACACACGGAGCACGCTCAGCTCGCAGCCGGGCAAGGTCGCCCGAACAGCTCGGTTCCCCCGGAGTTCGGTCCGGTCTGGTCCTGCCCGCCCCGCCCCGCCCCTCCCTCTCCTGCAGCAGGCAGCCGGCCGTTGCCTCCTGCACGTCGTCCTCGCCTGCAGGGCCCTTCGAGGACGCTCTCAAGCTGCACGAGTGCTCTGTGGGGGCGGGCACGGCGGCGGCGCCCCTTCCCTTGGAGGACCAGTGGCCCAGCCCCCCCACCCGCCGCGCCCCCATCGCCCCCACGGAGGAGCAGCTGCGGCAGGAGCCCTGGTACCACGGCCAGATGAGCCGAAGGGCGGCGGAGAGGCTGCTTCGAGCCGACGGGGATTTCCTGGTGCGCGACAGCGTCACCAACCCCGGGCAGTACGTCCTCACCGGCATGCACGCGGGGCAGCCCAAGCACCTGCTGCTCGTGGACCCTGAGGGCGTGGTAAGGTGGGGCACAGGGGCTGGAGGCGGGGCCGGGGTGGGGCGTGGCCGTAGGCTGGGGGCGGGGTCGGGGACTGGAGGCGGGGCCGGAGTGGGGCGGGGTTGGGTCCGCAGGGGGGCGGGGTTGGGGGGGTCCGCAGGGGGGCGGGGTTGGGGGGTCCGCAGGGGGGCGGGGTTGGGGGGGTCCGCAGGGGGGCGGGGTTGGGGGGGTCCGCAGGGGGCGGGTCCGCAGGGGGCGGGTCCGCAGGGGGCGGGTCCGCAGGGGGCGGGTCCGCAGGGGGCGGGTCCGCAGGGGGCGGGTCCGCAGGGGGCGGGTCCGCAGGGGGCGGGTCCGCAGGGGGCGGGTCCGCAGGGGGCGGGGGAGGACGCGGCCCTGGCCGCCCTCTTCAGCCCTCCTTGGGTTTAATGAAGTGGTTTCCGAGTTGCAAGGCCTTTCCCGCGTGCCGGTTCTGCTCTCGACCAGGTGACTTAGAGTCACAAAGCGTGTCCTGCCGGGTCTGTCGAGTGTTCCCGAGTCCGCACAGCCTTTCGGGGGTTACGAGACCTTTTCCAGTTTCAAGGCCTTCCAAGGCCTACAAAGCACCGCGTTCATGCGCTGTGTGTCTCACAAGTACTGGGCCTTTGAGTGGTAAACACATGCTTTGCTTTTCCAGTGCTTTAGGGTCACAAAGCATGTTTCCATTTACTAGGAGTTCTGGGGTCTCCAAGTTACTGGATGTGCACTTTTCTCTCACCTTGACACCTTCGAAGCCTGCGTGTTTGGTTTGAAGAGATCACAAGGAGGCAGAGAGACAGGCAGAGGGAGAGGAGGAAGCAGGCTCCCCGCTGAGCAGAGAGCCCGGTGCGGGGCTTGATCCCAGGACCCTGAGACCATGACCTGAGCCCAAGGCAGAGGCTTAACCCACTGAGGCCCCTAGGCACCCCAAAGCCTGTGTGTCTTTTAAGTCTGTCTTTGAGCGGCATGATAGCCTTGCTGGGGATTTTCCCCTCTCCTTGAGGAACATGAAACCAGATGCCTCTTACCATTGCTTGCTATTCTCCAGTCCCTAAAGCACTGTGGGGTTTGCAGAGCACTTCTCAGTTTACAAGGAGTTCTGGAGTTTATGAAGCATTTTCCAGCATCCAAGGGCCTTGGGGTTACAGGGTATTGCCCAGGGGAAGGAGCCTGGGGTGTTAGGGTCTCCCCAGGTGCTTTGATGGCATCCAGCTGGGACCCCAGAACTGCCCTGGGAGCTCCAGCCACTCTCTGTCTCTCGGAGGGGCTCCCGCTCCCGTGGTGGGGGCGAGGCTGTGGGGCCTGTTCTCAGTTCCACTTGTGTGGCTTTCCTGTCACGTCAGAACCTCCTGGGCCCCGTTCCCCCTCGCTAAGGGGGTCTACCGGATAGGGTCCGCAACTCCTAAAGCTCCAGGAACTTGGAAGCTTCCTCAAATACTTGGTTAAAGGGCCGACTCCAGGTCCCAACCCCGGTTCTAGAGAAGTAGATGGTTTTGCCGCAGGGCTCAGGAGTGTGCCTTCGGAGCCTGCTTTGCCCACGAAGCAGGGGGCCAGAGGGTTCCCATCCAGGCTGGGTTCAGTCCTCGCCCGTGCTGATGTTCAGGTTTTCTCATTCCAAGAGGCAACAGGTGGTTCTCTGCTAGGTGTTCCCAAGATGTTCTGGGGGTGCCTGGCCAGACGGCGGCCAACGGAGTGGTTCCAACAAGGGCGGGGTCTTCTTCCCTGGCTCCGGCGGCTGCGGGTCTGAGATGCAGGTGTCGCGGGGCGGGCTCCTGCTGAAGCTTGGTGGGGAGGACCCTGTCTGGGCTTCCCCAGGTCCAGGAGGTGCCGCAGCCCTTTGGTCTCTGCCTTGCCTGCTTTCCATGTCCAACTTTTCTACTCTTACAAGGACGCCAGTCATTGGCTGTGGGGCCACCAGAATGCGCTCATCACGAGTCTCTTCACTTAAGCGCATCTCCAAATAAGGTCCCAGCTGCAGGTTCCAGGGGTTGGGACATCGACATGTCCCTTTTGGGGCCTCCGTTCCACTTGCTGTAGGAGGGGCGGCCCCAGGATCCTGTGGTTTGGAGCCCGTGCCCACACCCGACACCAGAGTTCTGAGTCTGATTCCACAAAGCGTCTGAGCTGTGGTTCTCAGACTTGAGCGTGCATCAGACCCCCGGGGAGGGCCCGTGGGAGCGCAGGTTCCCAGCCAGTGGGCCTCTCCACAGGGTCCTGGCGGTGCTGACGCTGAGGCTTCTGGCTATGCAGGTGCGGACCAAGGACGTGCTCTTTGAGAGCATCAGCCATCTGATCGACTACCACCTGCAGAGCGGGCAGCCCATTGTGGCCGCCGAGAGTGAGCTGCACCTGCGTGGTGTGGTCAGACGGGAGCCCTGAGCCAGGTGAGCCCTGAGCCAGGTGAGCCCTGAGCCCGGTGTGTACCTGCCCATAGGCTCCTAGCACTAAATTCACCCCGTCGTCTTCTCATTTTGAGAATTACAAGAGAATTCGCAGACTACAAAAGAATGCACCCATTTAAAGTGTGCAACTCAGTGGTTTTTAGTGTGTTTCGAGAAGTGCGTTCATTCTCTACCTAATTCCAGAACAGTCCATCATCCTGAAAGGCACCCCGTCCCCATGAGCTGTCACTCCCCCCTCCTCCCCCATTCCCGGACCTCACAAGCCCCCTTCCTATCTGTGGAGGAACCTGTTCTGGGCGTGTCACATGCGGGGACTCACACCCCTTGTGGCCTTCTGTGTCTGGTTCCCTCCCTGAGTGCCATGGGCTCGGGGTCCGTCCCCGGGCGTGTGGGGGCCTCGCTGCTGCTAGGGCCTGGGATGCTCCCGCGGGGACGCACACGTGTTCATCTGTTCACTGTCCGTGGACATTTGGGTGTTTCCACGTTTTGGTTGTTGTGTCATGAATGACGCCACTCAGAACGTGCACGTCCGTGTCTCTGTGTTTGTGTGTCTTCGTGGCTCCCGGGTCTACGCCCAGGAGTGGAACTGCAGAGTTGTCATGGCAACTCTGGGTCTCCCTGGTGATCCGGCATCTCTGGAGGAGGTGGCCGTACCCTGGAGAAAGGACTCGGGGCGGCCTGGGTCCGGGGGGTGTTCATGGGGAGGTGGGTGAGATGGAGAGGCACACCCTTGGCCGTCGGCTTTGGTGCTGGGGGGCCGTGGGAGGGTTTGAGCTGGGGGGGACAGGCAGGTCGGGGTGATTCCAGGACCTTTTTGGTGAGAGACTAGGGCCTCTGGGTGCGGCGGCGGGTGGTCTAGGTAGGGGAAGATGTAGCTGAGCCGGGCCGCATGGACGTCCACGGGGAGGCGGGCGAGAGAGGACCTGGGGTCTGAGAAGCCGGGAGCTCGGGGCTCAGCGGGGGAGGGAGGGGCTGCAAGAGAAGAGGGTTGTGGGGTTCCCCCCGGAGCTCAGCAGAGAGGAGTTTCCACCGGGTTGGGCTGCTCTCCAATCCCCCAGAACACGGGCCCCTTCCCGCCTCCTCCGGGTCCCCAGCCGGGCCTGAGGACACAGAAGGGGTTTCCAGCCTGGGGCCGGGCTTTAGGGGCTGGGAGTGGACGCCTAGATCACCGACATGGTCTGTGGTGCCTTTGGGGCTGGGAGTGGGCGCGCGTCAGGCTAAGACACGCTTCCCTTCCGTCCTCAAAGGGGTGTGTGAGCTGAGGAGCAGCGCTGCTGGCCGTCGCAGTCAGTGGCTGCTGAAGCAGCAGCCCCCACAGACTCCTGAGTCCCGGGTGGTTCTGAGCATTTTCATTCTGCAGAGAAAGGAACGGCACAGAGAGGTGAAGGCACTGCCCGAGGTCACACAGCAAGGACATGGGGCAGCTGGACCCCACCCTGGCCCCTCAGCCCGAGGACCCTGTCTGGGTCCCGCACCTGAGGTTGGGGGGGCCGCTTGGACCCGGGTCTCTGGTGGCCCGCAGCTGACCCCTGACCTCTCCTCTTCTATCGTCCCCAGGTGACGCTGCTCTGCTCCTGCTCCTGTCCTGCTCCGCAGACGCTCCCTGCCGAGGCCGTACGGGCTCCTCCGCTTGTCTCTGGGCCCTGGTCGGGCAGAGCCGCCGCTGTCTCTCCTTCCTCGTGTTGGGCCTCTGGATTTTCCTTCTCTAGCCGGCCCTGGGTTGGGCTGGCGAGGCCAAGAGATGGGGGGCAAAGACCCCCTTCCCTACCGACCCCTGCCTGCCTCCACCCTCTGCCTGGGGTGAGGGTGTCCATACCAAAGACAGAACCTTTTCTCATCTCTGAAGAAAGTACATCACAGAAACAGATCTTTCTCTCCGAGCCCTGGCCAGGGTCCCCACCGGGTCCAGCAGGCAGCATCTCTTTCCCCAGAGGGACCTCGGCTCACCTCCCTGGAAAGATGGGTTCTGTCCTTGACCGGTTCAGTTTCTCCACCTGAAAAATCAGTGCACAGTTGTCTTTTATGGGGAAGAATTGAGGGGCTTTGGGTCCTCAGGCCGGGACACCTATGGATGTTGGCATTGGGGTATGGGAGCCGCAGGGCTCACTGGGACGGTGGGGGGCATCCGGGCAGCACCAGGACAGTCCGCCCTGGTGGGGGGTGGTCATGAGGGCCCTGTCCTCCCAGCTGTGCACCTGGACTGGACGTTTGGGTCTGTCTGTAATTACATGTGGGGATGATGGATGAGGGGCCCTTGGGTTGGGAGGCCCAGGCCAGTCTCCCAGTGGAAAGCAAGGCACCGGTGTGCCCTCCCCTCGCGGGAGGGTGTGGCCCGGGGGGTGGCGCTCCCAGAACCGCAGCGCTGCCCTCATGCCTGTCTCCAACCCCAGATACAGGGCCCCACTCCCCTGTCAGACCCAGCCCCGTCCTGTGCAGGGAAGCACCACAGTTTATCTCCCGCGGCTGCCGATCTCGGTCTTGGAAGAATGCTGGGCGAGGAGCTCTTCCTCTCCTCCTCCTGACGGCTCTTAACTCAGCCCCGAATGTGGCCTGACTTCCCAGCTGTCCCCATTGCTGTCCCCGGAGCCTCCACGCATCCCCAAAACCTGCCCAGACCTCCCTCACGTGACCTCCTCTCTCCCCGGGACCCCTCCTCCCTCACGTGACCTCCTCTCTCCCCGGGACCCCTCCTCCCTCACGTGACCTCCTCTCTCCCCGGGACCCCTCCTCGGACCATCCCAGAGAGCCCCTCCCGGCCCTCACCGCACCCTGCCAGGGCCACACCTGTGCCTGGGGCCTGGTTTCTGAGGTCAGCAGGCCCCATCCCCACACCCTGGGGAAGCAGCAGCCCCCGTAGTCTGTCTGTAACTGGGGGGTGGGGGGAGCTGTCAAAAGGCGGAGCCGGGGGGGACTCTGATACCTTGTTTCTTAGAGACATGGAGATGGCAGGGCCAGTCTCTGTTCGTCCGTCTGTCCACCTGCCCACCGTCTGCTCCCCCATCCATCCGTAATTCATCTCACCCTGGTATCCTTCAGCATTCTGGCACTGGGCTCCCCTTATCTGCCTGGACCTCCGGTGGGTGACGAGGCTTCAGGAGGGACCGAGACCGATCTGTCCTCACAGACTTGACAGTCGAGTGACATGATGACGACAGGAAAGGACGGAGGCTTGGAATTTAGCCCAGGAAATCCAGGAGGGAGGGAATGACCCAGAGTCTGTGGTCTGGAGGATGAGCGGCCCCAGGGAGGAGGACAGCGTTCTAGGCTGGAGCAGGGCATTGCAAAGGCCCTGTGGTGTGTTGCTTGCAGCACAGTGAGGGACTAGAAGGGTGGCCTGTGTGGCTGATGGTGAGATCAGAGGGGCAGTGGAGTGGAGGGCATGGCTGGGGGGAGCTTGGAGTCGGGAGCAGCTGCTGGAGAGCTTTTAGGCACAGAAAAGATAGGGTTCCTAAGTGGGAAGTGTCCGTTGGGGACAGGAGAGGAAGAGGGGGCAGTTGGGAGACTCCCTGGGCTCTGGACTAGGGGAGTCTCATTCAGAGACTTGTAGGCTCGCGAAGGGTCCTAAAGCACTTTGTTCATGCATCCGTTCCCTTGCGTCGTCCCTCAAAGCCTGTCTGTAAGGCGCGCCCCTGCCGACGCCTGGTGCTCCCATTCTCCCCGCTGGACAGATGGGGAAGCAGAGGCTGAGGGGCAGAGCTGGGACTCCCACCCCCTCACCTCTCCTGTCCAGCTCTCTGAGCTGGGAAAGCCGGGTCCGGGGGGCCCTGCAGCGATGGGGCCTGTGAGCCTGGCCGCCGGGTCACCCGTGTGCCGCCAGTCATACGGCTACAGATGCTCCTTGGGCCGGCCTCACCCTCAGGAAGCCTTGGGGTGGGAGGCGGCCACCATGCAGCCTCGGACTGCCCGCGGCCCTTCCCGGAATTGGGCTACTGCCCGTGCCTCAGTTTCCCCATCTGGAAACCGGGACGGTGGCCCCCCTCCATGGTGGGTTAACCTGTGCCTCGCTGGGCGGATGTCTTCCTGTCCCTCTTCAAGGGCAGGAGGCAGGTGCGTGGGTTAGGGTGACTTCTCAGGAGCTTTTTTCTTGGCGCTTCCTCAAGGAGCTGTCTGCTGGTGGCCGCCAGGGGCAGCCGGGCTCCTGGGAAGCGCCCTGTCCTTCCTGTCTCCCACAGGTTAGTCCCTGGGGGCTGGGAGTGGAGAACCGAGGTCCTGCAGCATGAGGGGGCCTGACCAGGGTGGGAGGGGCCCCCTCCCCAGCCTCCCCACGGCTGATCCCAGGAAAGCTGCCGCTTGGGGTGTGGGGACAGTCCTGGGGCTACGCCACGCCGACCAGCCTCAGGGCTCCGCAGAGGAGGTGGGTTTTGCCGACTGGGAGAGGCTCCTGTTTGTGGAGCGCAAGGCTGACTAACCAGCGGGCAGAGCCAGGGCCCCGGGGCCCTGCCCCTCCTCAGGCAGATGTCTGGGACATCCCCCCAGGTTCCTTGTCGCTCTGGGCCTCGGTTTCCCCAGCCCCTGAAGGTGATGGGCTGGGGGCCCAGGGGAGGGGCTTCTGCTGAGACAGCTGTGCTGGGGTCCCGTGGAGGCCGGGCCAGCCCCTTCCTCAGCAGCAGCAGCTCCCAGGAAACGACGCCCAGTGCCTCTGCACGGTGTTCCAGGCCCTGTCGTAAACGTCCTGCCTGGCGTCACCCATGCACCCTCACGCTGAGGCGGTGTGCAGGGCCAAGTGCCTGGGGCACAGAGGCAGAGGTCTGGACACCCGCCAGCCGGCACGCAGCGGCAAGTGTTGGCGTCAGGGTTCCAATCCCAGGGGAGCCCCTCCAGATTAGGGTCCCTGGTTGAGCAGCACGGGAATCGGCTCAGAAGCTCAAGGCATCTGCCCCCAACCTGACGGGGGGGGGACCCTGCCCCAACGGGTAAGAGGGCAGTGAGGCCCCCAGGACCCAGGCTGGCTTGGCTCCCGAAAACCCGGTGCTGTTCCCCCCCACCGAGACCTGACTCCGTCACTTTCCCTTTGTGAACGCCTCTGTCCCTGTTCATGCAACAGAGGAAAGTGGCTTGTGGCCTCCGAGACCCGCCCTCCTGCCCACTGCAGGACCGAGCGATACTCGAGGACCTAGCTTCGCACTGTGGTGCTAGTTCATCCCCTCGTCTGGCAGGTGTTTGTTAAAGACCCCGTGTCTTGGGGTCACAGCAGGGGTAAGGCTGCCTTCCTGCCTTCCTCCCTGTAGCTCGTGGCCCAACAGGGCAGTGGCCATCAGCCAAATATGTGCTCTAGGGCGCTCTTCATCATGGCTAGAGATGGGGTTCAGTGGGCGCGTAGTCCAGCTGGGACGCTCCGTGGAGGCTGAGGTGAACTGAGGCATTCGCTGGCATCTGCCTCCTCTGTGGGACTTGGTGGCCGTGGCAGTGTTCCTCCCAACACAGAAAGGGGCTCAGCGTTTGCTGAGAGAAGAAAGCCGAGACAGACCTTCAGCGCAAGTCACGGACCTCCCTGAGCCTTGCTTTTCCCATCTGAAGCCTGGAACTCCAGACCCGACCTCACTCCGAGGGGTTCTGTTGCACGCCCTCCAGCCCCCCTGTGCTGCTGTCTGCTGGCGAACCCGCGGTCATTCCAGTCCAGCCCCATCCTAGCCGGGGCACGAGGAGGAACACAGGAGGCTCCTGGACAATCATAGTTTAATAAAGTTCAGGCTTTGGGCTAGTCCTGGCAGCCCATTAACTTGCTGGCTTCTCGCAGATCAAGACTGGACGGGGGCCTGCTTGGCTCTAGGGTCCAGAAGGGGATGTGGAGGCAGGGAGGGAGGGCCAGGGGCGAGGGAGCAGAGGCTCAGGGGGGCAGAGCTCAAGGCAAGAGCGGCAGGATCCGGGGACCCTGTGGTTTCAGGAGTGGCCAGGCCTGGCGGTGGGTCCCGGCCGTCCCCCTCCACACCTCTCAGTCTCAGCCGTGATTGGCGTGGTGGGTGCTCTCCCATCTCCCCTCAGATCACATCTTCCCGTCTGTCACCAAACCGACACGCACAATGTGTCTGTGTGCCTGTCCCCGCGCCCCTGGCACTGGGAACCATCGGTAGGCCGGACCGGGACCGCTGCCACCAGCCGCTCAATAAACACGCACGCCGCTCCTCGGGGGGGGGGGGGGGGGCCGCTGCCCTGGACACCTGTCTACCGGTCCGGGAGGAGCGGGTCTCAGCTGCTGGGTCCTCAGGTCTGGGAGGAGACCCTCACTTCGACCTGCCCTGGCTGGGGAGAGCCGTGGGGCCTGCCCTGGGGTCGCTGTGAGCGCTTAGGGGCCCGGCCCTGACAAGGCGCTCGGTGACAAATTCGGCCGCGCCCCTTTGCCGTCGTTTGATGCACGCCCGGGAGTCAGTCCGGAGGGCGGCCCCCCACACCCCCAGAACCGGCCCGAAGCGCGTGGGCTCGCGCCCCGCCCAGGCGGACGGAGCAGGGCCGGGGGCGACCGGGGGTCCGCGACGTCGCGGGTCCGCACGCACAGCGCTAGGGGTGGCCGCCCACACGGCCTGCTGCCCTCCCACCTGCGCGCCCGGGCCGGGTCCGGCCGAAGGGCGGGGCGGGGCGGGGCGCGCGCGGCCGCACTAGGAGGAATACGGCGGCGCGGCCGGGCGGGGCGGTTTCCCGCGGCCGGCGAGGGAGTCCCTGCTGCGCCGCCGCCGCCCGAGCGGGAGCTGCGGCCGCGTCCCCCGCCGGGCCCGGACCTTCCGCCAAGACCCCGGCGTGCCCCGCGGGACCGCCCGCAGCCTCGGGCCGCCGCCGCGGGGCAGGTGAGTGCGGGGACCCCGCCGCGGCCCGAGGCCCCCGCCCCCACCCCGCGCGCCTGGCGGGTGCGGAGGACCGAGAGCGCGGGGTCAGCTCGCCGCGTCGCCCCGGCGCGTCCCCCGCCCCAGCCCCCACCCGGGTGCCTGCGCGCCCCGAGCTGGGCGAAGCCACAGGTGGGTGGGAGCCGCGGGGGTGGCGGCGCGGGCCCGGACGTCCCGGGGGCCCGCACTCTCCTGCGTGTCGTCCCCTCGGACTGAGCGCGGACCGTTCCGAAAGCGCTTTGAGATCCTTACCGCGGGGTGGGGCGGGAGGGGGGCCGCTGTCCCCTGGGAGCGACCGGGGATTGGAGCGCCGCCCCCGCCTGGCCCCCTCGCACGGGGTCTGGGAACTTAAGCCCGGTCTCTCTTGGGAGGCGAGGGGAGGCGCGGCACGCCCTGAGTGACCCTGCGGGCTCCCTGAAGGCCAGGGCCTTGTCCTTGTGGCCCCCCGCCCCCCCTTCCAGGCCCGGGGAGCCTGCAGCTCCTGACCCCTGCTTCTCCTCCCAGACTCCGCAGAGCTCCTGACCTCCCCCTGCCCGGCCCCATGAAGAAAACCAACCTGTGGTTCTTGGAGCGTCTTCGGGGGTCTGGGGAGAACGTCCCTCCCGGGAGCGAGGCGGGGGACAGGGCTTCCAAGGGGCCCCTGTACAGCAATGTGCTCACACCCGACAAGATCCCCGACTTCTTCATACCCCCCAAGCTGCCCGCGGGCCCCGCGGAGCCGGAGGGGCCGGCCGAGCTGGGCCCCACCTCGTCAGAGCAGAGCCTGGCCTCAGGGACACCCCGACGAGCCCCCCGGAGCCCCCGGCTGCCGGCCAAGTTGGCAGCTGAGAGCAAGAGCCTGCTGAAGGCAGCCTCGAGGCATGTGATCCAGGTCGAGAGTGCAGAGGACGGGCCGCCTGAGGAGGCTGCCACCAATGCCGACCCCCAGGCCCAGGGCGCCATGTCCCTGCCCTCTGTGCCCAAGGCTCAGACGTCCTACGGTTTCGCCACGCTGGCTGAGAGCCCCCACACGCGGCGTAAGGAGTCCCTGTTCCACAGCGAGCACGGAGCCCTGGCGCAGGTGGGCTCCCCAGGTGCCGGGCGCCGTCGGGGGGGCGCCAAGGCCAATGGGGGCGACGGGGTGCCAAGGGAGGCTGGTGGGGTCCTCATGAGCCCCGGCCGCTACTTCAGCGGTGGGGAGAGTGACACGGGGTCCTCTGCCGAGTCCTCCCCTTTCGGGTCCCCTTTGCTGTCGCGCTCTGTGTCTCTGCTGAAAGGGTTCGCCCAGGACAGCCAGGCCAAAGTGAGCCAGCTCAAGCACTCCGCGGGCCGGCACGGCTCCCTGTCCGCCGAGGACAGTGCGCCGGACACCAGCCCCAGGGCTCGGCGCCGCCTGGCCCGCAGGCCCACCCCTGAGCCGGGCCCCGAGCCCGGCCAGGCGCCCCGTGCCGAGCACGCAGTCCCGATGGGCCCCCGGGGCAGCGTGCGCCTACTGGCGGAGTACGAGGCCGCCCAGGCCCGCCTGCGGGTGCGCCTGCTGGCCGCCGAGGGCCTCTACGACCACCTCTGTGACGCCCGCTCCATCAACTGCTGCGTGGGGCTGTGCCTGGTCCCCGGCAAGCTGCAGAGGCAGCGCAGCACCATCATCAAGAACAGCCACCACCCCGTCTTCAACGAGGACTTCTTCTTCGACGGCCTGGGGCCGGCCAGTGTCCGGAAACTGGCCCTGAGGATCAAGGTGGTGAACAAGGGCAGCAGCCTCAAGCGGGACGCACTGCTTGGGGAGAAGGAGCTGCCCCTGACCTCGCTGCTGCCCTTCTTGTAAAGGCCCCTCCCTCTCTGCCCTCCTGCTCTGACCCCCGTGGGCAGGAGGCCGGGCCAGGCCAGCAGCCCGGGAGGGGCAGGGCGGGGGGGGAGGGCTGTTTAGGCCCCGGCTGGGCTCCGGGCGATGCTGGGGTTACTGGCGACCGTGACCGGAACTCTTTCGTGGGCTCATTTTCTCAGAGGAGGAAGCGGGGCCGCCAGGGAAAAGAAGGGGACACTGTGCAGGGCGGAGTGTCCTCCCCGACCCTGTGCCCTAAGTTCGTGCTCCTTCACCCCTTTCAGACTTCGGGAGGGGGTCCTCTGGGGAGGGTGGTCGCCAGGAACCCGTGCCTGGAGGCCGTGCGAGTGGATCACAAGCCTGGAGGGGCCGGATCCGAGGCTGAGCCCAGTGTTTCCCACGGTTGTGTGTGACTCCCCCTGGCCTGGCCCGGCAGACCCCTGCGCCCCCCCCCCCCCCACAGCGGTCCCAGGCCCGGGATCTGCCGGCAGCACCCGTGAGGCTGCAGGAGACACCCCACCTGGGTTAGACACCCCACCTGGGTTAGACACCCCACCTGGGTTAGGCTCTGGAGCAAAGTGGGTTGGGAGGCCGGGGGGCCCCCCGCTGGCAACACGCAGGTAGAGAAGGGAGGCCGCATTGCCCTGGGGCTCTCCTCCGGCCCGGCCCGGCGCCTGTCCGCTGTTCTCCAGCCCCTTCCCTGCCCCGCCGGCCTCCTCAGCCTCAGAACAGCCCAGAGCGCTCCCAGCTCCAACTCCCTCATCCCTCCGAGGCGGGGGCCGCCCCCCCCCCCCCCCCCCCCCCCCGCCCACACAGCCCTTGGCCGCTGGACGCCAGGAGGTGATAGCCAGGGCTGAGGCTTGGACTTTCCCTCCAGGCAGGAAGTAGGTTTTGGTTGGCCTGCATGGGGTGGAGGGACGGAGCTGGCGGGTGGGGAGGACCCCTGGTGTGCCCCTTCCTGTCGCGTGGGTTCCGTGTTGTGTCCGTCGGTGGGTCCTCGAATGACAGTCTGTGAACATTTCCCAGCTTCACCCGGCAGAAAGGGTCCGTTGGAAGCACGGGCCAGGCCAGGCGGGCCTCTTGGTCCTGGGCTGTCCAGTGGGCATGGCTGGACTGGGGCAGCTCCTGGGGGTCCCGGGCAGCCCTCCCTACCCAGACGTCGTTCCTCCTGACGAGGTTTCCAAATGGCATCGGGGGAGGGATGAAGGAGATTTCCCCCACAGCCAGGGGAAGCACTTGTTTCCCTTTGCACTTTGGGACTGAGAATTTGGGGCCCTGGGAGCTGAGGCCCCTTGCTGTGCGCCCCCTGCCCCCCATCTCTGCCCTAGGCCTGCTCCTTCACGCTCCCCGCTCTTGGTGTTGGGGCTTCCTCTTTCCTCTAGAACCTGGGGACCCCCCAGGGCCAGGTTCGTGGGCTGGAGCAGGTGGACCAGGGACCGTGCCCTGAGTCAGACGCTTGGAGCTTGTACCCACCCCCCGACCCTGACCTCCCAGCCCTGCTGTCCCTCTGGGGGGGCCCTTCTATGTGGCCCCCCACTATTTGATATCTTTGTGCTCCAAGCTGACTGTGGTGAATCTTGAAGACGCCTTCTCCCAAGTGTGTGTGTTTGTAAATGCTGTTTTTAGTGCAATAAAGGTGTTTCCTGGAGTGCGGGGGTGGCGGTCTGTGTGCTCGGGTGTTTAGTAACAAGAGGAATTTTGCCTTGAGCTCCAGGGAGGGTGGTGGGGCCTTCTGATCCCAGAAGCCTCCCAGTTCTCAGGTGCTCTGCGTCTGTCTCCTGCTTGGGGTGGGGGCGGGAAGGTGGACCGTATGGGGGGGGCGTGCCATGGGGGTCGCCAGGCCCTGACATGGTGCCGGCGAGCACGCATCAACCCGCGGGTCTGTGTGCGGGTCCTGTCCGTGCCAGCATCCCGCCTCCCAGACAAGGGCAGGAGTCGCTCCGTGCCGTGCTCAAGGGCCTCTAGCTGGTGAGAGCCGGGCCTGGAAGCCGCACCCTCGCTGTGGCCACTGGACGGAGGCCAGGACCTGCCCCTTCCAGGCTCTGCCCACCTGCGGACACACCGGGCTTGCAGTGTCCTCACCAACGGGGACCCCGTCAGATGCCATTGGCCGCCAGGGCAGGAGCACCCCCCCCCCGCTGTCACCTGGTCCTCCTCGGCCCCTGTGACCAGACAGACAGCAGGAAGCTCGTGTATCGGCCAGGAGGCCCCCCCGGGACTGGGGGACAGGCCATTCACATTGATGCCGGTCCCTGGGCCTGGAAGGCCTCCTCGCCCCCAACTTCACTTTCAGTCTTCGGCTGAGATGGCACCTCCTCCAGGAAGCCTTCCCAGTCCTCTCCGCTGGGGTGTGGGCTTTTCTCAGTGTGTCCTGTGTCCCATGTCCAGCTCACATGCTGCCGGGGTCGGGACGGGTCGCCGGTGCCCTCAGCTCCAGGCCACGCTGGGCGCCACGGGACGCCTGACTGCTAACGGATGAGTCGTTGCAAATCCATGGCTTGACCCCATGCCTGGGCCCCTGCAGGGTCACTGGGCAGCTGGGAAGCCTGCGGGGGAAGAGGAAGGTCCCCCCACCCATCCCCCACCCTGGCTCTTGCCTGGGGAACCGCTGCTCAGCTGCGCCCGACCTCGCCTCCCTGGGTTCTTCTCCCGCGGAGGGGCTGAGCTGGCGACAGACGTGGGGACCGCTCCTGGCGGAGGCTGGGGCTGGAACGGGGACATGGGGAGGACAAGAGCAGGTCAGGCAGCACAGGCTCCTCAGGCCCAGGGAGTGTGGGGCTCGGGCTGACTGGGGACTCGTTCTGTGTGGCAGATGGGGAAACTGAGGCCTGGAGCCGCGGTGTGGGTGTGGGTGTGCTCAGCTGTGCTCCCTCGTCCCCCAGTCCCCCGGGGACTGGCCCTCCAGGTGCTGACGAGGGGGATGCTCGAGGCTGGGCAGCGGCAGAACCGTCTAGTCTGGGGCGTGGCAGGAGGGAGGGACGCCTGACCCACAGCGGGGAAGACGTGCAGGGTCAGGAGGTGGGTGCAGGGAGGGGGCGGGTGCCTCCCTGCCCAGCCTGCGTTGGGCGCGCCCGCCCTGGTCTGGCCCAGCCAAAGCCCCCCACGGAGAGCTGGTGGGACGGGGGCCCTGCCAGGTTGGGGGGCGGGGAGCGCAAGCACAACTGAGCATCCGGCCTTTCTGCCAGTGAGCATTAGTTGGGCTCCTGCTGTATGCTGGACCCCCTGGGGAGCCTCAGCAGATCCCGGCGAGGAAGCCCCAGGTCGCAGACAGAGAACCCAGGCGCCGGGTGAGAGGGCAGGATGTGGCCCTACTACGCGCCTCTCTACACTCTGGGTGAGCCTGGCCTCCAGCGTGCGCGCCCACGGTGCAGCAGACGGGACGGGGGCAGAGCGATCCCGGAAAGGAGGTGCCTTGAACCCGTGCGCAGTGGGACAGGAGCACAGACAGGCTTGGGCTGGTCACCCCCCACGGCCTGCTCAGAGCTGCGGCCCCCTCAGACCCACGCCCCACAGCTGGCTTACTCGGGTTCTTCGGCAGGCTGAGAGCGCCCTTAGCCATGGTGCTGGGCTCTGTCCCTCCCCAGGTCCTGGGGCTGAGGGCTGTGCCCCCTCCACAACCCAGGGCTGGGTGCGTCTCTGCCCACAGCTCCCCTGTGCAGGGCCCTGACCCCCACTCTGACCCCAGGCCGGGCTGCTTTCTCTCCTCTTAGCCCCGTGGGGTCCAGACTGTCCCTGACAAAGTCACCAGGAGCCTTTGTGCGGGGTTAGGGTCCCAAGCAGCCCCCCGCGTGCCGACAGCCAGCAGACAAGCTGCACAAACGAGGCCCGGTCATGTCCCAGCATGTGTTGCCAGGGCAACCGGGTACCTTCTTGCCTCTTCCCTGCTAGCCACCGAGTGCTGGGCAGCCTGTGCGTGCGCGTGTGAGCGTGGCCACGAGCACGCCGAGTGCAGTCCTGTTTGCACCCACGAGACACAGCGCAGGTGTGAGCACGGGAACACACGGAGGCTCGCCAGCGTGGCCACGTGTGCGTCAGCTCTCATGTCTGCACGGGCCGCGCGCGTGTCTGCGCTGTGGCTGGCCGGTGCCTCCAGGCGCTGGAAAGGACCGCCCTGCTGGGACCGGCTGCCGGCGTCCCTCCTGTCTGGGTGCAGGCTCCTCGAGGTACACACCCTTGCCGTGCGCTCCAGGACACCTGTGTCTCAAGCCCCTTCTCGCTCCCCGGGGAACGCACTCCCCACAGAGGTCAGACCCTCGGACTGTGCCCCCCAGCGCTCAGCCCTGCGTGCAAGCTGGGAGGCATCCTTCCTCCCCCGGCAGCCTGGCCGCCCCGCGAGCATAGCTACTCTCAGGAGAGCCAGGGACACCCGGGGCCCCCAGCGGCCGTGGGTACCAGACTGGCTGCCCCTTTCTCTGAGTGGAGCCAGCACAGGCCACAGCAGAGCCAAGAGAGGAGGAGTCTGATGCCTGCCGACGTTGTGGGCGCCCAGATCTGGCCATGCCTGACGTCCACAGCTGCGCGCCATTTCTGGTCAGAGGGACAGTGAAGTCCCTTCTTGGCCTCAGCTAGTTTGACATTTATGTGTGTCTGTTCGCCGTCTTTTGTGTTTCCCTTTGCAGTCAAGGGACACAGATACCGCAAGTCTTCAGTCTGGGGAAGGAGAAACAACACTGACCTAGGGGTGTCCCAGCCTGATGGGGGACAGCAGAAGGGAAGCCACGGCCTGAAGACCCGGGGTTTGCCCGTCCCGATGAGCTGGGAGCCCGGGCCGGGCCCGGAGCAGGGAGGGGCCACATCTGAGCAGGGAGGGACCTTCTGCAGGTGGAGAAAAGGGGCTTGGGGAAGGGGCTCACCGCGGTCCGTCTCCTCGCACTGGAACAGCCCAGGACCTTCGCTGGTGCGCTGCTCGCCCTCCTCCCTGGGCCCGAGCTCTGAGCCCTCATCCGAGAAGCGCGGTGGCCGCTCACTGGTGGCGAGCTCAAGGCCCATCCTGCCGTGTGGCCTCAGGCATGTCCCGTGACACTCAGGTCTCAACCGCCCCACACAGAGCCGGCCCGGCTGTGAGGAGGCCTTTGTGAGAAGACAGGCTCCTGCTCAGGTGGGCTGGCGGAAGCAGGCACGAGCCTGCGATGGCGACTCATAGAACCCCATTCGGCTGGTCAGTGTGGGCGACCATCAGCCCCACTGCCCGGCTCTCCCTTGGCCTCCGGGCGCTGGGGTGTCTCCCTGCAGCCCCTGCCCCTCCCTCCGGCGTGGGATTCGATTATGCCCCAGCGGCTGGGAGGGACGGCTGCCTGCGGGCTCTGGGGACCTGACAGGGAGGAGGAAACTGCGTCTGCTCGTTCTCTCGCCCCGTGGGCGCCCAGCTCTGGGCTCACAGGCCTGGGTCCGTTTCCCCCTCCCCTCCAGCACACTGACGTAGGATATGCACAAACCCCGAGGGCCTGGTTATTAACCCCAAAATGGCTGTGAAGGATGCCCACTTAGGTCAGGTCCACTGACTCCTCGCACGTGGGGAAACTGAGGCCCAGGGAGGTCACCCGCAGGCAGGCGGAAGGCAGGCAGCTCCTGTCGGTGCCGCACAGACCCTGGGCTCCCACCTCACCCGGCTGCCCTCTCCCATCCCCCACACTCCTGCCTTCTCCCTCTCTTGAGCGGCCCTGACGCCCGCCCTCCCAGGCCCTGCCTGGGTCCCCGGGCCCCGCCCCTCAAGCACTCGGTGTCCTCCCGGACCCTGGACTCCATGCGTGCTGGTGGGGGCGGGGCTCGCAGGCCTGGCTGTGGGGCCCGTGTCGGGGGCTGCTCCCACCGCGGGCCGGCAGAGAGCTTGGCCTCATGCAGAGGGGCCTGGAGGCGACCGCTAACACGCCTGACGCCAGGGAGGCCAGAGACCGGCCCCTGGACCAGTGGGTCTGGGACTGAAACCAGCCGCTGACTCCACCCTGGGCACCGCCTCGGCCGCAGGCCCCTGAGCGGCCGTTCCTGTGGATGCGGCGAGTTCTGCAAGTCCCTCCGCAGAATTCTCCAGCCTCGGGGTGGTTTTCTGGACACCTGAGTTTGCAGCTGGTGTCAGAGTGGAGCCTGGGCCGTCTTCTCTGTCCAGTTCGGCTGCTTCTGTCCACCCCAGCCCCACGCCCTCCCTGGGAGCTCACACTGCCATGGTGATCCTAACCCCTGCCTGGCTCCTGGGTTCCCCTCCCTGTCCCGGCCCTGACCCTCCGAGTCCCTGGATCAGGCCGGACCCGATTCCCAGCCTTACTTCCTCTCCCCCAGCCATGCCACAACGCCTCTTCTTCATTCCTCGAACCCCAGGTGGCAGCCGTGGCTCCCTGAACTCCCCACAGAGGGCCCCGGGCAAGAACCTCCGCCCCCCACCTCAGGTTCCCCGTGTGCGGAACAAGATGCTCTCGGCCCTGGGGTGGTGCAATGGCAGGGTTAGGGTTAGGGTTAGGGTTAGGGTTTAGGGTTAGGGTTAGGGTTAGGGTTAGGGGTTAGGGTTAGGGTTTAGGGTTAGGGTTAGGGTTAGGGTTTAGGGTTAGGGTTAGGGTTAGGGGTTAGGGGTTAGGGTTAGGGTTAGGGTTAGGGTTAAGGGTTAGGGTTTGGGTTAGGTTTAGAGTTAGGGTTAGGGTCTCTCGCCGCCACCCAGAAAAACCGTGGCTTATGCGGTTTCTGGTGGTTCGGGTTAGGTTTGGGGTTAGGGTTAGGTTTAGGTTTAGAGTTAGGGTTAGGGTCTCTCATTGCCACCCAGAATAACCGTGGCTTATGCGGTTTCTGGTGGTTGATGGCGTCGATGTGAGGCTTCTTCGGAGGAGTCTGTGGCCGAGCCTGGTTTCCCCGGAGCCTCGTGGGATTCAGGGACCATTTACCCCCTGGATGCTCGGAGCTCCCCCAGGTTGTTCTGCCCTGGTTTGGTTTCCTCTCAGGGTCACTGGCTAACATCAGGGGACACTGTACCTTGCCACGACGCGGGGCTCCTTGTGGCATCCAGTGAGTGTGGTCCTGGGATGTTGTTGGCTCCCGTGCTGTGCCAGGACCGTCCCACCCCAAAGAATGACCCGGCCCAATACCGGCAGTGCCTTTGAGGTCCCGGGCCCCCGGTAACTGCGTAGAAGGAAAGTGTGCCCCTTTGCAGGTTCTGGCTGACTTTCTCCCCCGTGAGTGCGACCGGAGGGAAGGCCTGGTGACCACCGTATTCTCAACACTCGACACGTGTTTGCTGTCCCTCCTTCGAGGGGCGGATACGGACCGAGTGCCCACGAGCGGCCGAGGCTTTAGCTGGATGTCAGGGACCCCACGGCAGACTATGCAGACAAGACTCTTGCTGTGGCAGACTACGGCTTCTGGAGATGGCTTCTGGGGTGACATTTCCAGAGCCTGGCCTGTTCTCCGCCAGGGACGGATTCTCGGCGTCCTCCTCATCAAATCCAGGGGGCCTCATGTCTGCTTGGAGCCATAGACCGTGGCCAAAGGGTCGCCAGCTGACTTCCAAGGCCAGGCCACAGCGGGAACACAGTATTCTCGCACTCGGAGCACTGGGCTGTGCTGGGCGAGGGCCAGGCCCGGAGGGGTCCGGCCGGCGGTACCAGCGGAGTTTCTGGACGTGGAGCCCGTGCAGACTGGACCGCAGTCTTCCCGCCAGTGTCCCCGATTCCACCGCGCAGAGTCTTCCTCCCCACAGTGTCTGCCCAAGCTCCCGAGCCACAGGGTCCCAGATGGTGGCTTCACATCATTAAGTTTCGGGGTCCGTACCCCGTCTGAGTGACCAGAGCCCTGCCCTTGGGGAACCTCCTGGAGGAGGAGACCGGGGACAGGGCCCTGACCGAGGTCAGGAAGTGCGGTGTGCCGGGACCATCACAGAGGCCTGGGGGCCGAGTGGTGTGTGGGCTTCCCTAGGACAGGGGAGTCTCCAAGGGGCTGTGGGCTTTGGTAAATGCTCGAGAGAGACCCTCTGGTGGTGCGGCAGGAGGAGGTGCTGATGGCCAACCGGAGTGTGGGGGATCGTGGGAGATGGCAGCACGGGGAAGGGGAAGGGGAGTGCAGGGGGAGTGGGTGGATGTATTCGAAAGAGATGGAGGATGTGAGACCCTGGTGCGGGGACTCCCGGGGGGCTCGATCGGGGAAGCGTCTCCTTTCGGCTCCAGTTGTGATCCCGGGGTCCTGGGATCGAGCCCCGTGTAGGGGTCCCTGCTCCCTCTGCCGCTCCCCCTGCTTGTGCTCACACTCTCCCTCTGACTAATAAATAAATAAGATCTTAAAAAAAAAATAAAATAAAACCTCTGGCAAGTGTTGAGACTGGATGTGGGGATGCGGGTGGGGGTCACGCCGGGCCTCCTTCTCTCTGCCCCACTCGGTCACACCCACCAGCAAGCCCAGAACTGTCCCGGAGAGCGAACAGTACAGACGGACCCTCGCTCGGAGTGCCGAAGCAGGATGTGGGACATGCTGGGCAATCCCACGTACAGGGAGTTCAAGGACCCGTAACACGACAGCCGGTGACCGGGCGTGGGGGGCAGGGGGGCGGAGGATGGCCTCCGGGGGGCCCGTCGCTGTCCCTGTGTTGGTCTGGTCGTGGTTACAGCAGTGAGTTTACTTATAAATGCTTGCAGAACGCCTAAGGGTCAAGTATCCAGAATATGTTTTAAAAATTCTTTCAACAGAGTAAAGAAAAAAGAAAGACAAACGACCCAACTAAAAACAGGCAAAGGACCGGAACAGATACGTCTCCAAAGAGTGACCGGAGTGACCGGCTCGTGGAAAGATGCCCAGCACCATCAGTCACCCCGAAAGTGCAGACCGGAAGCAGGAGGAGAGGCCGCTTCGCACCCGCAGGACAGCCGTGATCAGGACAGCCGGAGGACACGTGTTGGTGAGGGCTGGACACGCGGGAGCCCGGAGCAGGGCTGGTGGGCGTGGGGTGCGGCCTGCAGTGACTGAGGCCTCGCTCGTGGGGTCCCAGCAGCTCCCGGAGGCACCACAAGGGCTGCAGCTGCCCCTGAAACGAAAACTTGTCCTTTAACACGCGTGTTCCTCAGTGCCTGACAGTGGGGACCGTCCAAACGTCCACCCACGGATCAGCATACACGCAACGTGGTCCACCCAGCCATCAGCTGCCAGCAGGAGCGAGGCCCTGGGGACGACTTCAAGGCCACGACGCCCGGGGAGGGAACCAGATGCAGAAGGCCCCACGGGGTGTGAGTCCACGCGTGTGACACGTCCAGACCAGGCTCCTCCATGGACGGGAAGGGGCTCGTGGGGGCGGGGGCTGGGATGGGGGTGACAGCCGATGGGATGGAATGTTCTGGAACCACATGGAAGTGTGGGTTGTACAATACTGTGAAGGTACCAGATGCCACTGAATTGTTCACTTTAAAATGGTTAATTGTAGGGGCGCCTGGGGGCTCAGTGGGTGAAAGCCTCTGCCTTTGGATCCGGTCATGATCTCGGGGTCCTGGGCCCCCGCATCGGTCGCTCTGCTCTGCGGGGAACCTGCTCCCCCACCTCGCCTGCCTCTCTGCCTGCTTGTGATCTCTCCGTGTCAAGTAAATACATAAAGTCTTAAAACTATAAATATTAACTTTATTTTACGTGACTTCTGGTTGGGTTTTAAACGCCCGCGGAGCGCGCTACTGGACACGCGCCGCACTTCACCGGCGAAGGCCGGGACTCACCCACTGCTTGCCCCACTTCAGCCCGGTGAGACCCCGCCGCTGGCCCCGCGGTCCCTCCCCCCACCCCTCCCCCAGCCCCCAGAGTTCCTCCTCCCGGGTCCCGGCCATCCCGCCCACCTGTCCTCCGCTTCTCCCCCCACCATCTCTTCCTCCCCACGAGTCCCCCCACCATCCCGCCCCTCGCGCCTCCCCCCTCCCGCCACCTTCTCCCCCATCTTCCCCTCCCCCTCCCCCTCGGGGACCCGCGCCGCCCCTCCCCCCTCGTGGCCCGGCACCACCACGGCCTGTTCTCCCCGCTGCCGCCAGAGGGCGCGGGCGAGCACTGGCCGGACGGCGCCGCCTTCTCGAGCAGGTGTCCAGGGGGCCAGGTCGGGGTCGGGGTCGGGGCCAGGCCGGGTCGGGGCCAGGCCGGGTCGGGGCCAGGCCGGGTCGGGGCCAGGCCGGGTCGGGGCCGGCGCACCCGCTCGCACGTCCACCCCCGCCCAGGCTGGTGGGCCGGCGCTGCAAAGCCGCAGCCCATCTTTGCTCAAGTTCCTTTCGTGGTAAAGCCTCCGGTACCCCCTTATTTCACTCCCCCCGTCCCCCTGCCTCTCCGCTGGGTGTCGCTCCCTTCCTCTGTGACCCTTGGGACCTCAGGTGAGGGCAGAGACTGCTCTGGTTTTGTTCACAGCCTGGTCCGCGCTCTGCCCGGAGGAGGTGCCTAGTGGATGCTTCAAGTGCGTGGGGATAATCGCCGGCCGGCCCAGGGCCACGCCAGCTCTTCCTAGCAGGGTCTGAGTGTGGATGCAGCCTCCCTGAGGGGCCGAGTGGGGCCCAGGGAGGGGGGCGACCCTCCCCCCACCTTCCGGCCCCACACGCCCTCTATACTGTCTTCCCGGCTGCGCACCAGTGGTCACCAAGCGGTCACACGCTGGGCCGTATAAGCAACAGAGACAGTCTCCCATCACTCTGGAGGCCAGAACTCCAGATCGAGGTGTTGGCCGAGCTGGCTCTTTCTGGGGCTCGGGAGGAGCCTATTCCACGCCTCGCTGCCGGACCCTGGTGGCGCCATCCTGGGCCTTCCCTGCCTTACAGACACTCACTCCGGCCTTCACCTCTGTCCCCCAAAGTCTCCTCCTTACTCCCCCTTCTTATAAGGACACCAGTCACTGGATTTAGGGACCCTTCTCCAGGATGACCTTGTCTTGATTCAAGTTTATTTCCAAACTTCTTGTTTTCAAATAAGGTCTCTCTTACAGGTTCTGGGAGTTGGGACTTGAACGTGGGGCCACAGTCCAACACAAAACGCCCTTCTCGTCCTCGGCTGCCGGCTAATTCAGACTCTGGGCCCACTGAGACCGGCAGAGCCAAGTCTCCTGGAGGGGTCCGGAACTCTGCACTTTGGATGTTGTTTTCATAACTTTTAATTTTTTTAAAATATTTTATTTATTTATTTGACAGACAGAGATCACAGTAGGCAGAGAGGCAGGCAGAGAGAGAGGAGGAAGCAGGCTCCCCACTGAGCAGAGAGCCCGATGCGGGGCTCGATCCCAGGACCCTGAGATCATGACCCAAGCCGAAGGCAGAGGCTTCACCCACTGAGCCCCCCAGGCGCCCCATAACTTTTAATTTTGATAAATTTCAAATTTACGGAAGATTTCAAGGTTCATGCTGGAAATCCCTCTGGACCGCCCAGACTCTCCAGAGGCTCCATCTCTTCCCGCTGGCTTTGTCATGTTGTGTCCACACCTATCTGTCGTCTGTACACACTCATGTTCATTTTTCTGATGCTTTTATTTATTTGTTTGAGAGAGAGAGTGAGGGAGCGCAAGCGGGGGGTGGGACGAGGAAGCAGGGAGCCCGACGCAGAACTCGATCCCAGGACCCCAGGATCACGACCTGACCCCATGGCAGATGCCCAACCGACGGAGCCACCCGGGCGCCCCCACACGCTCATATCTAAGTGCACTTTTCTGAACCATTTGAGTCTGCGGATGCAACGCCCCTTCCCCCATAACACACCTCAGTGTATCTTCTAAACACCAGGATTTGCTTTTGGAACGCACTGCGGTTACCGTGGCTGGGAGGGGTCACACTGACTCGGCGCTCGCACCTGACATACGGTCCGCGTTCACATGTCACCGGCTGCTCCGAAGGCAGCCCACGGCTGGGGGTGGGGGTGCGTGGTGGCTGAGCTGGGTACTACGGCAACGGATGCCGGCCGCCTGGTCCACAGGTGGCGGCATGGAGGAGCCCAGGCTGTGGCTCCCGGGGAGCAGGCTGGCTGGGGGATGAGGGCCCGGAGGGGGCAAGAGGGCGGCCCCCACTGCGCCTGGAGACGCTACCTGCCCCAGGGTCAGGGTTCATGGGGACTTCAGGAACCCGCAGAATGACGTTCCTCCTGGTATTCTCAACTCCCTGGTGTGGAGGGGGTGTTGGGATTTGAACATGTCTTTCTGGGGAGACCCAATCCAACCTAGGACAAGTAGAGTCCGAGTTCCTGAGGGTCAGGGTTTACCTATTAGCCGAGGCATTGCCAGGCAAGGCGGTGGGTGTATCGTCTTCTGTTATGATCATTCCACATAGGGCACCTCCAAGCTGTCCCCTGCCCTCTGGATTCTTCACGACTGCTCCGCACACGAGGCTGCCTCCTCCTGGTCCAGCCTCTCACGCTCCTGGGGGCGTGCCCTGCTGGCCACCAGCCCCCTGCCCGTCTCCTCCTTGTGGACAAAACCTGCAGACTTTGCATGTCCTCTCCCCACTGTGTGACTCGGGGAAGCCCGCTCCATCCAGGTGCGGGCAGAGCGCCCCACCGGTGTCTGACCTGTTCACTGGGGGTGGGGTTATGAATGCACACGTAACCCCCTTCCAGCCAATGAGATGTGACGGGTGTGTGTGTGTGTGTGTGTGTGTGCGTGCGGGTGTGTGTGCGGGTGCACACGCACGCAGCTTCTAGAAGCTGCTGCCTTCTTCCGCTGTGACCCTTCCAGCAATGTGGGCTGAGTCCTCACGCGCCCACTCTCCAGCCCTCTCTTCTGCCTCCGGCTCCTGCTTACCGAGAGACCCTTGTGATTACAGGAGACCATCCAGATAATGAAGGATAATCTCCCTCCTCTAGGGCAGCTGATTAGCCTGATTCTGTTCATAATCTTAATCCCCTCATCATGCATTGTAACAGATTCCAGGTTCTGGGAACATCTCTGAGGCTGTTCTGCTGAGCACAGAAGGGTCTCGAGCCCTTTCCGACCGAGTCGGTGACTGTGGCAGCTTCGTGATGAGATGCCCGGAACAGCCACAGCCATATTGGTGCCCACCTGAGGAAGCAACACAGAGAGGAGCAGAACCAAGAGAACCGCAGAGCGGCAGAGCAGAGCGGAGTCTAGCAGGTTCTAAGTAGGGAGACCTGCTGGGAAGCATCCAGGAGCCCCTCGGTGGGGGCGGGGAAGACAGTACGTGCCTCATTGCTTATGTCCGTTTGAGGCGGCATTTTCTGTTGCTGACTGCTGAAGCCGTTTACGGAGAATGCCCTTGAAAGAGAACCCCAGTTTATTGCTGCGGGTGTGTCTCAAAAAGACTGCATTTCACAGCGTCCTTTGCAACCATGTGACTGCATCCCAGCCAATGGGATGTGAGCGAGGGTGGCCGAGCCCTGGAAACCACCCGATTCCCCTTCTTCAGTGGAGCCCGACAGCGAGCAGACGCGTGTTCCCTCAAGGGGACTCTCCTCACCCCCGAGACGGAACTCAGGGGAATCGCACACAGTTTTGGCTTCACAGGCCACATAGAAAGGAATCCCATCGCTGCGGAGCCAGTCAGAGTGCAGGAGTGCGGAGGGATGTCGGGAGGAGGCAGGGAGAGAGGGTGGAGGGGCAGGAGGGCATCTGCTGTCCTGTGCAACCTGCTGTCCACCTGCCTCCATGATTGGCCACCTGCTGTCCACCTGCCCCCGCGGAAGGTGACCTGCCGTCCCACCCCGAAGAGTAAACCACAGACCCCAGAGCAAGGGCACAGTCTCTCCTCCCCCCTCTTTCTTGAGCTGCAGTGGGCCGCAGTGCACGGACCCTGACCTGTGAGAGAAAGAGAGACTCTTAGGGACCTTCTGCAGCCCTGGAGTGACTTTGTCTCTGTGACAGAGAGACTGTCCTCACCAGTGTGGGAGGAATCAGACCGGGACGAGCATCCTCTTCAGGGTCAAAGCTGCTTAAACACAAGGGAAGGGTGAGCAGAGGGCGCGAACGTCTCCCCGCTGTCCTGCCGACGGCGCACACCACACCAGGCCTCACCGCAGGCTAGTCCTCACTGGGGGGCTGTCCTTCCCCAGGGACACGGGATCACGTCTGGGAACGTCTGTGTCTGTCATGACTCGGGAGCTCTTGGCAGCCCCCCACGGCGCCCAGAGAACAACCCAGTTGTCCGCAGGGCTGACACGGGGAACCTGTTACATCGTAACAACACGTGCCGCGGAAGCCCGTCCTCCAGGGCTGCTGGTCCAGCAAGTCAGGGTCTACCGCACTCACCGACCCTGCGGACCTCGTGGGGCCCTCTGTGCCCTGCACCCCCTGGGTGGACGGCAGGTGGGGAGGGCTCACGGGCTGGCCGTCCCAGGACCCCCATGTGGACTTAACCCTCCCATTTTGGAGGCCTCGGTTGAGTCTTACCGCGGGTGGGGTCAGGAAGGTTTGTTCATCCTGTACTTCTGTCCCTCGCGTCTTCGCAGGGACAGCGCAGTGCTCTGAGGTTCAGAGGGAAGAGTCCCGTACTCAGAAGCTGCCTGTTCCTCTGGGTCACCCTTCCCGTGACGCGACGGGCCCCACGTAGTCCAAGTGCCCGGAAGGAGGAGGAGGCCTGCATCCCTCAGATTTTGCCCTCAAACATGGTGAGGACGAGAGCCGCACGCTGGGAAGCTGCAGTCCCCCAGCTGTGGAGGGATGGGCACTGTCTGGGCTCCCCGTGCACTGTCCGGGGTCCCCCAGCCACACCGCCCCGCTGTGCGCCCGTGTCCCTCAACCTCCAGCAGGCTTGCCAGGCGCGTGTTGGTGGCCACGGCTAGAGGAGACGCACGAGGCTTGGAGCAGGGGCAGCCGCCTCTCCGTGGTCTCTTTGGCAAGGCCAGGTGTGGGGCAGGGAATCGTGTTCTGCTCTGGCGGCGGAACCCCCAGGTTAGGGGACGAAGGGCGTGGGTGGAGGGCGGGTGGGGACCTGGCACGTCTGGGTAACTTTTCCCAAAGTCACACAGTTTCGCCCTATACGGCTGGGGGGCAAGTTTCATTATTATAACAAAAGACAGTCTTGCCACGCACAGAAGGACTTAGGATTTTAGTGCTGCAGAGGTTCCCTTGCCCAGCCCAGAGCTGGTGATCTGGTGGGGGTCACGGGCGCCCCAGCTCAGTGCCGGAGGGAGCAATCTAGCCCCGCCTTCTCACTGCCCGGCGGGATCGCGGGTGGAAGCCCGAGAGGACAGGCCTGCGCAGCCCTAGCTTCCTCGGTGGCTTCTGCCCCAGCCCCTGACAGGGGCGTGGTCGTGGAAGCTCCCTGAGGCAGCTGAGCTTTAAGTTGTCATCCATCCCTGCCTGGCCTCTTGGAGCCGTGGGGACAGGTTCTCCCCTGGAGCCTTCCCACACCTTGCCGTCAGCCCGTCAGCCCGGTGAGACCCAGTTAACTTCTGACCCGCACCATAAGCGGACAGGTGTGTGTTGTTTTGAAGCACTTCCTCTGCGGCAACTTGTCACTGTGGACTCATCCCACGCGACCGGGCGACGGGATTACGGGGAGGAGGACCCCAGGGGCCACACATCACTCTCCTTCTAGAGCTCATGTTCGGCCACTCACAGATCTCCAAACCCAGTCCACGGCGGAGACCGCAGTCCGGAGAGCCGTTGCCGCTGAGCAGGAGGAATTTTGGGGGTGGGGCCGGGCGTGTCAGCTGGACGCGATCACAGGGCCCATGTGTCCCCATCAGTCTTGAGCCCCAGCCACCATCTGGGCCCACTCATTTGCACTCTTATGTCATGACATGCTTAGGTCAGGCATGGATTCATTTATGTTACCTAGTTACTTGTAACCTAGTAACCTAGTTACTAGTTACTAGTTACCTAGTAAACTTGTACAGACAAAGGGTGTATCGTGCCCGGGAATGGGAAACCAGTTCAGCTTTCCCTGAAAAGAAAGAGGTGATGAGTCGTGGAGGCAAGCCTGTTGAGGGGAAACAGGATTTGCATCGTCTTAGAGTATCTCTCTGAAGAGTATCTGTAATTTCAAGGGAAAACCAGGGCACTTTCCTTTGGAGAAAGCTGGACAGACCCCCGGGGTCGAAGGACAGGGCGAGCCCCAGCAGTGGTGATGTATGTGGACACTGTAGTCTCTGGGCAGCGCCCGCTGAGGGGCCCTGCCGGAATGCACTGAAATACGTCGTATCTCCTCATTTTATGCACATCCTCTCACTGGTCCCGAGAAAACAGGAGAGAAACCCAGACTGAAGGAGCCTCTGTAAGAAAACTGGAGAAAACGCTTCAAAATTCTCTAGCTGGTGAACTAGAGGGTGAGGAACTGTCCCGGGGCAGAGGTACTGAAGAGGCTCGTCTGTGTGACCCCTCCCTTGGACGGGCCTTGGAGCCGGGGCGGCGGGAGCAGTGGGAAGGACGTGTTTGGGACAATGTGTGGCGCAGGAGTAAGAATTTTTCACCAGGGATGCTTGGGGATCTCAGTCAGCGGAGCGTATGCCTCTGGCTCAGGTCGCGATCCCGGGGTCCTGGGATGGAGCCCCGTGTTGGGCTCCCTGCTCCCGTGGGGAGCCTGCTTCTCCCTCTGCTCTGCTGCTCCCCCTGCGTGTGCACTCTCCCTCTCCGTCTCTCTGTCAAATAAATAAAATCTAAAACAAGAAAAAAGAAAAAGAGAGTTCTTGACTAGATAACAGCATTTTATTGATGCTATTTTTACCCCGATTTTGGCAACCCATTAGAAACACCCTGAACACTCTGGGGTGGCTGTTTGCAATTATTTTGAAACAGTCACGGAACCAAACCAGAGACAAGGTGTGTAAGCCGACGGCGGTAAGAACAAAACAAGTTTTGGGGCGCCTGGGGGGCTCAGGCCATGATCTCGGGGTCCTGGGATCGAGCTCCGCGGGAGCCCGCTCCCCCCCCACCCCCGACTGCCTCTCTGCCCACTTGTGATCTGTCAAATGAAAACGATCTAAAAAACGAACAAAACCAGTTTCTAGAGTCCAGGGGTCCCAGCCCTCCCAGACGGTGGGTTGAGACGGGGGAGGCCGACCCGCCGGCTGCCAGCTGAGCTGTCCCCCGGGTGCCCGGAAGGACAAGGGGAGGGCCTTCTCCTCACAGGACTCGGTGCCGCGCAGCCCTGGGCCGTGTCCCGCTCCCGGCCCTTGAAGACCCTCGTCTGTTCCTTGCAGCAGGGGTGAGGGGAGAGCGCGGCCGGGGCTGGTCCCCCGTGGGGTCCCTGGGGACCCCGACGCCCCCGCTCCCCGTCGGCTTCGGTCCGGGGCACTTCCCACCGCCGCGGGGTCTCGCAGACGCGGCTGCAGCTGGAGGCCCGTCCGAGGGGGCCCCGACCTCGCCTCCCCGAGCACCGGTCCCCGGGGAAGGCAGGGGGAGGAGCGGCGATGCCGGGGCGGGGCCTCGAGCGCGGGGGCGGGGCCTCGAGCGCGGGGGCGGGGCGCCCTCTGGCGGCCGCCGCGCGTCACTGCGACCCCCGGCCCGGCCCGGGCTCCCCGCAGCCCCGCGGAGGGACTGTCGCCGGCGGGTGGAGGACGCCCGCCCGCACCGCCGCCCCCGCGGACGCCCGCCCCGTCTCTCCCTCCTCCGTCCCGCGGCGGGTGCGCGCGACCGGGGCGTCCCCGCATCCTTCCCCGATGCCGGCGCGGGCGACCGTCCCCCGAGCCTGGCCCGAGCCCCCGCGCGTGCGGGAGAGGACCCCGCGCTGGCCCGTCGGCTCTGAGCCGCGTCCTCGCGTCTTTCCCGCGCGCCCGGTGGGCCGCCTCCGTGCCCTTGTCCTCGTCCGCCGCGTCGCCGACGCCGGGGCCTGCGGTGCTTCGGGCCACTTTGCGTGCGAGGTCGGGAGGCGGGAAGAGTCACGGACGCGTCACGGGGCCAAAGCGCAAAGGGCCGCGCTCGCGGGGTTAAGGGGACAGCCCCTGAGGTGGACACACCGGCTGGGCCACCCGGGTGGGCCTCGCTTCAGCAGGTGCGTCTCAGAGACCGGCCTGTCTTGGCTGAGACCAGAGACGAGAAGAGGCAGGACAGGGACCGACCTCACCGCCGCTGGAGACGGAGGAAGGGCCAGGGCCAGGCCTCGGAAGCCGGCACAGCCGTCAGCCCGCAGCCATGGGACGTGGGGGACCCGGTCCCGCAAGGAGCTGCGTTCTGCCGGCACCGGTGAGCAGGGACTGGAGCCTCCCTTGCCACGTCCCGAGGGACCCAGCGGGCCAGCGTCTGGATCCGAGCCCGGGGAACCCCTCGTGGACTTCTGGACTTCCAGAACGGAAGATAACGCGTCACTGTCGCCAGGCCTCTGAGTTCTCTGACGTTTGCTCTGCGGCAGCGGGAAAGGCATCTAAGAATGATCCCGTCTGCTTCCTGCTCTGTGCGTATCCTGGGTCCTGTCCCTCCCATCCCCACCACCTGCTGTCTTCCCCACCGGGCTCCGCACACACGCGGCCAGCTCTGGTCCCCTCTGTTTCCCATTCCGGATGGTGACGCCCCTGGTTCCAGCTCGTCACCTGCAAACTTGCGGAAATGGACCTTCCAGGTCTCCCTTCCCGGCACGTGGAGCTCTGGCCCCTCCGTGTAAGGCCTGGCTCTGGAGTCCCCGCTCCTCCAGGAGCTCAGGGCAACGCCTGGCCTCCGTGGGGCTCCTGGGTGCCAGACGTGGCAGATTCAGGCTTGACCTCATGCCAAGCAGGCTTGATGCACTGTCTCCAGCAGGAAGTGCACCCGAAAAATAATTTTTCTTACTTCAGCGTCGTCGACACTCCGTGTTGTGTACAGCACAGCGATCCCACGATCCGCACATCACCAGGACAGTGGCGGGCGATATCGTCATGTTCCCCACGCTGCACTTTCCGTCTCTGTGGCTTCCTTATCACTGGGCGTTTGTACCTTGAATCCCCTTCGCCTAGTTCACCCAGCCCACAGCCGCCTCCCTCAGAGGGACTCGTGTTGGACAGAGAGCGCCTGTAGGACTCAGCAACGATGGCAGGTGCCTTGGCTTCAGCAGGATGGGCTCCGTGTTTTTGCGAAAGGGGCCTGTGGATCTTGGTCGGATTTAACTAAGAGGGAAAGTAAATCGCCAAGTGCAAGGGGCGGGTGTGGGGCACTCAGGCCACTGAAGGAGATTCGGCAAGGGTCTCCCAGATTGAACCGGATGCCCTCCAAAGCTTTTCTTCTGGGCTCGTCCAGGAGACTCCGTCCTTCTCTCCCTTTCCTGACAGTGGCGACAGAGAAGCAAAGCATTAGGGAGGCAGGACGGAGAACTGGAAAGGACTTTGCCTGGGGAGGGTTCCCTCGGGCCCTGGCAATCACCAGCAGAGCAGGACCTGGGGGGCAGAGCTGGGCCAGGGTGGGTCTTAAACAATGAGCAGGAAACAGCCAAACTGAGAAAGGGAAAGTCACGATAGGCAGGACTGTGGCCTGGCAGCGGCCACGAGGCAGCCGTTCTGATGGCCTGCGGGGACTTTTCCAAAGCTGGAGCCTGAGCTGTGTGTTGGGGTCCATGAGAACACTTCATTATGGTAACGACTGCCTTGCTCTGACGAGGTAAGAAAGCCTGACCGAACACCAGCCGTCGGTGAGGTTGTTTCTCGAAAGGTTGGAGCCGGAAGGCTGTGCGTCTGTTTGGGTGCTTTTGGCTGGGAGGCCCAGGAAGCCCAGCCACAGCTCGGAGCTAAGAGAATCCACTGTCCAGCGACTGTGCCCAGACATGAGGCAGGCTCCCCGGCTGCCAAGTTCGGGGGCTCAGCCACACCACCAAACCCTGCAGCTCACTGTCCTCAGGCTCCCAGGTGGTCTCATGGTCAGAGGGAGGCCGCCTGTGCTCTAGACGTTACAGACAGTCCCCAGAACAGCCAGGAAGAAGAGGTGTGCGCTCTTCCTCGTGGGTCCTTTGGGGGCGAGGAAGCCATTGCTGGAAGCCCCCTGCAGCTTCCCCTCAGGTCTCAGGTCTCACCCCTAACCCAGTGCTGGGAGGTCCAGTTGCCAGCACCGGCTCCCCGACCTGGGCACCAACCGGGTCTTACTGAGGACCAGTGTGGGATGGCATGGGGTGCTGGTCCTGGATTAGCCAGGAAGAGACAGAGCAAGGGGCTCGGTTCTGGCGGGTGAGCGGCCCCCGCGAGGTCCTGCGTGTTGTCCGAGTGATGGCCCGTGCGGCCACACTGGCAGTGGAATGTGGGCGGCCGGAGCGCAGGGGCCATTCTCCTGTCGCCGGGTGACCACCGACACACTTGGGTGTTTGGGGAGCGAGGCTGTAGGGCCGCAGAGGGCCCATGGGGGACCAGAGGCGAAGTTCACTTCTCCACCACCACAGCTCGGAGGCTGAAGGCAGCCCACACAGGGGACAGGACAATGGTGTCCTGGGCACGGGCACCCAGGACACGGTGTCCGGGAGCCGACGGGCCACAGACGCAGGGAAGCTGAGATTTGAAGGCCAGGACGAGGACGCTCTCCCTGAGGAGGTGACTGGGGGAGAAGTCCCTAGCCCCCAGAGGCCGGATGCGGCCCTCACGCGGCTGGACGGGGGTCCGGAGAAGGACGTGGACGAGGGTGTCTCTGAGATGAGGTGGGTGTGCCCAGCTGGGGCGGGCGCAGCAGGGGAGAGCAGCCCTCCCAGCATGGCCCCGGGGGCGCGTGTGGCCCCGTGTGTCCTTGTGAGGGACTGGGTGCCCCGAGGGTGAGCTGTGCAGGAGGAGAGGGCAGCCCCTCGCTGGCCTCTAAGGCAGAAGCGGGCAAATCCAGCTCCGTCTGGAGCATGGGGGTCAGGACTGGAAACCTTCCAAGAGCACCGATCTGGGGAGCCGGGCAGGCGGGGTTCAGATGCCAGGACGGAGGCCCTCAGTCCTCTCCCTCAGGAGAAATGGGGAGAGACTTCCAACTCAAAGCCAAAACCGTCCCAAGTCCCTCCGATTCCCCCACGTGTCTGAGGCAGCCTGGCCGACAGGCCCCCGGCCTGGAGGGAACCGGTGATGATCGATGGGCCTGGGGGTGACCGAGGAGTCCTGGGGAAGCAGGTGCTCTCACTCCCCCGCGGGCCCTGACCCGGGTTCCTCCGCTGGAACCGCGTCTGTCCCGCCACCCCACACTGGGTCCGCCCTCGGGGTTCACTTGGTCAGTTTCCGTGGAAGAGCCTTTCCCCCTCGGCCCCTCCCCCCCGCCCCACTCACAGAGCCTGTGCCTTGCACACACACACACACACGAACGCGCATGATCAGTGTGGCGGGGGTGGCCAGCACCGTCCGCTGTGGGGGAAAGAGCACTGGCCAGCGAGAGGGGCCTGCGAGGGAGCCGGCAGGTGTCCTGACCCCGGGCTCTGGCACACAGTCGGTACTTAACACCTGCCCGTGAGGTCGAGTCTGCTGTAGCTGTCTGCGCGGAGCAGGTCTCCCCGTCTTTGCAGAGGCCACACGGTGGTGACCATCTGGTTTGGAGCTGGGACTTCCACTCGGGTCCGCCATGCCCGACGGCGCCCCCGAGAGACCCCTTCTCGCTGGGCAGGGCCCTGACCCACTCACCACCCGCCTCTCCCAAAGCCGGCTGTCCATCTCCCAGAGGTTCCCCAGCGTCTCCTCCGTCAGAGGGAGGAAGAGGAGGAGGCTCTCGGAGCTGGCCAAGCCCAAGACCAACTGGCAAGTCTTGAAAGACAGGTGAGGCCCGTGGGTGGCGTCGCTGGAGGCTGGTGGGGGGGCCCACGGGGAGGAGGGTGGCCGCTGGGGGTCTGTCCGAGTCCCCCACCCCCACCGCTCGGCTCCCTTGTCCCATCTGTCACCCACACTATGAGCTGGGGACCGCTACAGAGGGAGGCGAGAAGTCAGGGTTCCAGAGGCCCGGGGTGGCTTCCGGGTGCTGGTGAAAGACAGCAAGGCCTTCGAGCCAACGGGGCCGCGGAGCAAAGTCAGGGGCGCGGGCCTGTCTCACCGCAGGACGGGGTGCTGCTGTAAGGGCTATGCCTGGGTGTCCCCGTGCAAGAGGAACTTGCAGTTCTGTGTGTACTGGTAAGTCCCGGGGGCCCCTCTGTCTCCCGCCACGGTGGGGGCACGCCCCAGGGGATCTCTCCTCCTCACCAGGGCCAAGGACTGGGAGAAAGGGCCCTCGGACAGGGAACGTCCTCGCCTTGAGACGCATTCCCAGCTCCACCCTGGTGCCGGCCATCGGCCCAGCCAGCTGAGAAGTGGGTCTGCTCCCGTGACGGGACCCTGCGTCCTACTCTTAGCTGTGCCTTTCCCCAGCTCCCCCTGCTCTGAGCCTCAGCCCTGCTCAAAATCGTCTCCGTTTCCCCACATGCCTCTCTGACCCACCCCTCTCTGCGTTCTCTCAACGTGTCCCTCCTTCCTCCTTCCACGCTGCCGTGCCCTGCCTCACTGTCTCCCTCCCGAGTATGTCTGCTTGTAAGGTGCCCTGAGCTGTTTCAGAGCAGGGCACAGGCCTGTGCCCCAGCTTCCTTGACCCTGAGCCTCTCCTTGGTGTGTTCCAGGCCTTCTGTGTACTGGACAGAGCGGTTCCTTGAAGACACCACCCTCACCATCACGGTGCCGGGTAGGTGGCGCCCACCCCCTCCCCCTGCTCCATCGAGGGGTCACCTAGCTCAGGGGTGGGCCGGAGGTGGCCCTTGTCCCAGCTCTGGTGCTGGGTGACCCCCGTTCCGCTCCGATCTGTGCCCCAGATCCAACCGAGGAGATTAAGCTGGGCCTAACCTCACCAGGATTCCCTATTGCTGCGGCTCCAACCCCATCTCCCAGATATCTTGTCTCTGGCCTCTGTCTCTTGAGGAACCAGAAATGCCAGATGCTTGTCCTGGGGTGAGGGTTGTGGGACACACTCTCCTGGGGAAATCCCAATTGCACTACAGCCAAGATGGGGTTAGTATTTTATTATTTATTAAATGACCCTTTGCCTTCCCTTCTGCAACGGTTTCTACACTTTTTGAGAGCAGTGGATTCCTTCAAATAAAACATTTCAAGAAATCTCTTACTGGAGAGAAGTAATAGGGCAGGTTTTCTTGTGGGGGTTTTAGACCTTCCTCAGAGTGGACTCTAAGCCCCTGTAAACCCTAGGTGTGTACTAACTGCAGGCCGAAATCCGCTTTCCCAACCCGTGGGTTCTTGGAGCCACACTGAGCTCTCTTGAGGGACCGACAGGCCGGAGATCCCAGTCCAGCCGGCTGCTCCTGCCCCGTGTGCCCCGATAAGGGGCTTCAGGCCCCTGAGACCATTGTCCCCAGAGTGGGATAGCGAAGGTCAGTCCTCTGTAAGGTAACAGGTGCTCGATGCTCTAGGCCCTCCGTGCCTCACACTGGGGCTCTCACTCTAGTTAGTGGAACCCTGAATTAAGGCAGAAGGACACCCCTTTGGTGGACAGGTTTTTCAGCCGGGGCTGTTTCCTGTTTCGCGTAGAGGTGTCCCGCCGAGTGGAGGAACTGGCTCGACCTAAAAGGTTCTACTCGGAGTATTACAACAACAACAGGTAAAGGAAGGAGCCCTGGGCAGGCACTCTGAAGGCAGAGCTGGCGGAAAACCTCCCCCTGCCGTCCCTTGACAGAGGGTGGCCTGGGAGAGTCCAGCGCATCTGCACTGACCTCCAGCTTGGCCGGGCTACCCCCGACCGGATGCCTGTGGGCAGGCCCTCGGCCCTGTGAGCGCCAGCTCCCCTGTGGGGTGCGTGGACGTGGACGGTACACTCAAAGGAACTTAGCACAGCGCCGGACCTCGCAGGTGCTCAGTGAATGCGACTGACCGCCATTCTGGATTTCGTTGGCCCCAAAAGCTAGCAATCCTAAGACCTTATTTTATGTACAACTTTAACACAATACCGTCTTATCACTTTGAACTTTCCTGCTTGTAAAAAGCGATCTATAGAGTTATGTAGACACAAATTTTAATTACCTATTTTTATGCACACCAAAGGGAAAATAATAACTGAGACACGTTAGCTAAACTGGGTCTGAACGTTTCGAATCATGTTTTGACTCAGACGCTGAGAAGTTCCCTCACACTGTTTTCCTTGCTGTCTTTGGGATGGGAACTTTTCCTTTCATTCTTGAATCACTGTGCAAGCTGGACATGACTTAAACTGCAGTGAGACTGCGTCCGTAGGTCCGGGAGCTGCCGTCAGACTGACATCCGCAGGTCCAGGAGCTGCCGTCAGACTGACGTCCGCAGGTCCGGGGACTGCATTCAGACTGACATCTGTAAATCCGGGAGCTGCCGTCAGACTGATGTCCGTAGTTCCGGGAGCTGCTGTCAAAGTGACGTCCATAGGTCCAGGGACTGCATTCAGACTGATATCCGTAGGTCCGGGAACTGCTGTCAGACTGACGTCCGTAGGTCCGGGGGCGGCCGTCAGACTGACGTCCGTAGGTCCAAGGATGCATCGGATTCAGCTGAGGCCGTCTCAGTGCCAACACGCACCCCAGAGTGCACGCAGGCGAGGACGGCCACGGGACCTCTGACGTTCGGCCGACAGCATTCACAAGCTGCGTTCCCATCTCAGAGTTGTGAAAGTAGGAATCATCTGCCTCAGATCAATGAGACGCGGCTTTCGTCCGTGGGCAGAGGGAGACACGGCATCTGCTTGCAGGAGACGCGGGCACGCACCCTCTTATCCCTTACGTCCAATCCTGACCCCAGTCCCAAAGGGGCGTGGACGAGAGGCCCTGGGAGCCAGGGTCACCACAGAGGACAGGGAAGCACCGAACAGGAAGATAGCATTTGCACCCTGAGCTGGGACGACCTTGGGAGAGGGTAGCTCTGTCCTCGAGGGGCTTTCTTTTAGGGACTCTTACCTGAACCCTTCCTGGAGGTGTTTTCAAAACACTCCACCGTCCCAGGTGTCTCTCATCCCTGGACGCCGAGACGGGCTGAGAGGACACGACACAGGCCGGGGACAGCCACACCCTGGCTGAGCGGCCATGTCACCTGTGGCTGTCCCCTAGGATCACCCCCATCTGGCCCGTTCCCCGCTCTTCCCTGGAGCACCACGCTTCCACTCGCCTGAGGGAACTGGCCGCCCCGAGGATCCGGAATAACATTTGGAGCATAAACATGTCCGAGGTAGGTTGCCTTGCTGGTCTCCGCTCCCCTGGGGGCGGCGTGGGAGGGCACAGACTCCCGGGCCCGTGGACGCATCGCGGCTCTTCAAGCAGGAGTCAGGGGTCTGTCTGCTGGATTTCCTCTCCACACCGCCTTGAAGCCACTCAGGGAGCCCCCCCTTCCCTGCCCGTTGCAGAGCTCCCCGCCCAGGCTCGAGGCAACCGTGTCCGGTCCCCATTCCCACGTGTCCCCGTTTCCTGAGTGCCGCGAGAAGGGTCAGATTCTCGAGCATCTCAGCAGCCGTGCCTTTGGGGCACTGCGGGGTCATGGGGGCACCGCTCGGCCCCTGAAGGACGCTGGAGTTGTTTCCTGGTTGTGGATCTTAGAATAAGGCTGCAGCGAAGCTGGCATCTGGTTGTGGTTTTAACCTGCGCTAAATACGTTGATGGGGTTTGTCACGTGGCTGCTTCCCAGAACCCGCACTTCAGAAGTTTTTAAAAGTCAACCCAGACATCACGCCGTTTCCCTTCTAACTCCTTCAGGGCGTGTTTTTAACCGAGATCCGTAATATCAACACTCGCACCAAAACCTGTGACAAGACACTTTAACACCCAAGCACCCAGCCTGTGCCCACTCTTCCCAGCGGTCCCCCCAAAAGCCTTTTATGGCCACTTTGGTTGAATCGGGGTCCAAAGGAGGGCGCTGTCCTCGACCTGTCCCACCTCTTACTGGAGAGGCATCTGCTGTTTCCTGGGCTGCCTGCCTTGCCTTTGCCAGTTCAAGCCTGTCCTGTTGCCTCCCCCCTTCTGTGCATGAACTCCTTCCACGGTTCCCAGCCCCTGGGAAAGTCCAGATTCCCAAGCGAAGAACTGAAGGCTCTTCCTGACCTCTCCTCCTTCACCTACCTACTTGACTGGGCTACACGTGGGACCCTCGATGAGCCTCCGGGCCTTTGCCCACGCAGGGCCCACCCCCTGGAATGCCTCTCCCCTCTCTGTCTAGCCCCTTTGCACTCAAGAACCCTCCTTCCCTTGCCCGGCCCTCCCACTCCCAGCCAGGCTGGTGGGCGTCCCATCTCCAGCCCCCCAAACCCTGCATGCTGCTTTGCCCTTTCCCAGCCCCTAGCACAGTTTCTGGATGGGCAGTCGATCCTCCCACCAGGCCAGGAGCAGCCCGAGGACAGGGACCGCATCCTCCTTGCTCCGCGGCAATATTCCTGAGCTTATCCTACCCTGTGCGAGGCACAGAGCTGCCATCAGTATTAGCCAAGGCATGGACAGGTGAATGCTTACCTGCCCGCCCAGCCCTCTAGGCGGGACTGACGTCAGGCTCACGTCCGCCCTGGGGGTCGAGGCTGAGCTGGTCAGAGGTGGGGAGAGAGAGGAGGAGGAGAGAGAAGGAGGAAATGCAGGGCTGAGTGGAACTTGACATTATAAACACCAAGACGTCTTTGATAGAGGAGCACCTGTGGTTTTTAGGGAAGACAAATTTTAGAGACAAGGGACTCAAATTTCAGACTGACCCCTGGAGGTCATTTCAGGCAAGCCCCGCTTCCAAGAAGCCTCCCGCTAAAATTGCTGTGCGGAGCTCTTGCGCCCGGAAACGCGGCAGATACAGCGGCTCCAGTCATGGTACTGGACCTCCCCCAGCACCTCCACGGGGACGCAGACGGGCTCCTGCTCTTTGAGGGATAAAGCATTTCAACATCCAGCCTGGCTCCCTCCTTCCCGCTCCAGAAGCGTCAGGAATGGGCAGCTCACCCTCCCTTTGTCACAGTCCCAGACGTTCCGAATGTGACTCTGCCCGTTCCGATTCATCCCAGGCGGCTGCTGGCGCACGTGGCGGGCGGGCGGCTCAGGGAAAGCAGGTGGACAGGACGCAGGCTGAAGGGGGGCAGCAGGGAAGAGTGGGTCTTGGGTGCACTTTTCTGGGGTGGGGAGACGACGATTAGCGGGCAGCTCACAGGGCTCTGTCTAGGTGCTGCCTTGGCCAAGCATCAAAGCAGACGATTTGGGCAGTGCCTGGGTTCTCCAGAAAACGCGAAGCAGTTATCCGTGGAGCAAGTGGGTCGCGGTTCTCAGTGAAGTGTCATGAGGGCTCCCCTCCCCGTCTTGAGCAGCTTGGCCTCATCGCCATCATTTTAAGCTTTGTTAGTACCTAGACCCACCAACTGTAATCAGAGCATTTTGTGCCGTTACTACACATTCGTGGCAGGTTCACGCTCTTGCTTTCCCCTCAGTACCTGAGTTCTCGGGCACGGCGTGTGATACCTAGAGAAACAGTGTTTTCGGGGTGGATCGCATCCCACCAGACGAATATGCTGTGACTGGTCTCCCCAGCCCCTGCCTGACAGACACAGCCTGGCTGCGTCCAAGCCTTTGCCACGATAGTCAAGTGACAGTGACTGTCACTGCCGTCATTTCCTTCTGCTTCAGGGTGGGGGCTTCTCTGTATGGTGGTCTTCAAGGGTCCACATGTCCAGCTTGAGGACAAGTGCTTTCCAATGTGTTTGTACTAATTTACCCTTCTACCTGCTGTGCAGGAGGATTGTCTCTCCTCCCATGTTCTTGCCAGGGCTTGATCATTTTTTTCAGACTTTTCCATTTTTGCCAGATTTGTTGGCATGGAGTGATATTTTGTCATTTTAACTTATATTTCCCTGGCCAACAGAGGATTATTGATCCTTTAGGTTTACTCTCCTACAGTTTTTGGGTTATTGATTTAGAAGAACTCTTTATATATGATAGCTACTAATCCTGTGCTGAACCCATAGCAAACTACTTCGCATGAGTCCTGTGTCTCTTACTGTTGCTTATGGGGTCTTTCTGATCCAGGGGCCTGTGAGGAATCATGGACGGTAGTACTCTTTCCCTGTAATTGTTTCCAGGTGTCCCAGGTCTCCAGGGCAGCCCAGATGGCCGTCCCCAGCCCGAGGGTCCTACGGCTGGCAGAGCCCAGGTCCCCCGCCACCCTGTTGGAAGAGTGGGACCCCATGCCCAAACCCAAGCTGCACGTGTCCGATTACAATCGCCTCCTTCACTTGGCCAGTAAGTAGTTCCGTTGGGGTGTGGGTCCTCGGTAGGCTCTTGTGTCCTTCCGCACTGGCCACGGGTCGCAGGCTGGGGTACAGCTGAAAGACCTGGAGCAGGGGGGCTGTCCCAGGGAGCCAAGCTGAGAGGGGCGTGGTGTGAGTGCACCTCCTGGCTAGGGCCCATGGGTGAGGGGGAGCAAGGTGAGGTGCGGGCCAGGCTGCGCCCCGGGGGCCGAGCCAAGAGGTCCTGAGAGGGACCCAAGAGGGCACCCTGAACACGGCATGGGCCTGCCTCTTCCCCTTCCTTTAAAACACACGAGACCGTGATGAAAGTAAGGCACCGACCGTAGAGACTTGGGCAGCAGGGAAGGGCATGGGAAGGGGCGTCTGGCCCAGAGACCACGCGACTGGGTGTGCTCCCTTCTGGGCAGGCGCACACCGTGTACACGGATCCGCCAAGTCCTGGGGCCCCGGGACTGTGTGCCCGCACCCAGCCTTCCCGACGCTCCCCGGTCCGGCATTCCCATCGCGCCCTCCCCGTACGAGGGACCCCTGTGGCCCGTGCCTTTGGAGTGCACCTGCCGCTGCCCCGCGTCTCTCCCCCGCAGTCCGCTGGGGCCCATCATCTGTCCCTGGACCAGAGCTGTGACCTGGGCCCTGATCCCGGCAGCACCCCCACCTGTCCCGTGGGGCCATCAGAGGCGTCCGGCTGGGCACAGCCCAGATTCCCCCCTCTGCTCATGACCCCCCCGCCCCGGGCTCCTGCCTCTCTCACGTGGCCCACGGGACCAGGTGGTTTGTGCCCTGGCCACCTCGACCTGCCTTCGTTCTGCTTGGGCCTCCCCACCGGCCTTCCCACGGCCTGGAATGCACTCCCCAGACACCAGCTCCGGCCTCTGCCCCCTTGGTGAGGCCCCTCCGTGCCCTACTTCACTCCGCAGCCTTCGCCCACCTCGGGGTACCTGTGAGTCCCGTCACTGATCCTGCTCCTCCCTCAGAGCGCCTGTCCCTGCTAACATGCCGTACGGTGATGCACCTCTGGGTCTGCTGCTCGTGTGTGTGTGTGAGAGAGACTCGGGGCTGTGTGACTCTGTGTGTGCGCGTGCGTGTGAAATGTGCCAGGCCCTGAGGGTCAGAGGCCCTTCGTCGTGCACAGGGCAAAAAACCTCTTCCCGGTGTCTCTCTCCTTTAAACTGTGCCTATGGGATCTTCGCTTGTTTGCGCACTGACCTGTCCCCCGACCTTCCTCGACGAAGCGCCGCGTGGGAGGAAGCAAGGGGCACACGTGTGCGTCTGCGTCAGGCCGTCCTGTCCCGCTCACACCACACATCGGACACACACGCATGCGTGCCTCCGTGCCCCAGACGTACACGTACCTGGACGCGCGTGGACCGTGCCCGTCAGGGCGCCGTGAGGCGGCCTCTCTCATGCAGCAGGCTTGCGCCCCTGTGGCCGTGGCCACCGCCTTCAGGGGAGACTGTGCAGGTGAGGGAAGGGTCCACGGCGCTCGCCGCTCGGCGTGTATCCGCCGTGTGCTGCACGGTGGGGACTGTCTCCACCCCACTGTTGAGTCGTTATTGGCACGTGTTTTTTTAATTAATCTAGTTGAGAAAGAGAGAGTCGCAGACAGACAGACTCCGCTCCGAGCGTGGAGCCCGACACCGGGCTCGGTCTCATGACCCTGAGAGCACGGCCCAAGCCTAAGCCAAGAGTCGGAGGCTTAATGGACTGTGCCCCCAGCGTCCTGTCATTGGCAGAGGTTTAAAGCCAGCTGTCATGATGGTGGGAGTGCTCCCGAGTTCTCGGAGCGAGCCACATAAGTCGGGAGTCTGGCGTGGTCCTCCTGGCCCCAGGGGACACCCTCCCGCTAGGCCCCTTCTCTGTGGGCACGTCACCGCACATCTCTGTCCATCCCCGATGGCTTCCTCCCCCAGGCCCTGCGTAGGCGGGTGCCTGCCTGGTGAGAGGGACCCTGTTTCCCTTACTCTGGGGTCTCTCCACTGAGGGCTTCCCTGCTGAGAAGGGGATCAGCCTTTTCCGTCTGCACAGAGGCTCTGGACAAAGGGGGCTTGGAAAGAAGCCTGTAGCCTCCCTCCATCCCCAGGGTCCTGAAGCTCCCAGAGCCTGAAGGCCAAGGCAGTGACCACTGGTGTCTAACCCTCTTCTAGTCCCCAGACAGGCCACGTGCTGCCGGGGTTTGTGGGGGTAGCAGAGGAGGGGTAGACCAGCGTGGGCGGCTTGCGGGGGCCAGTAGTGAGAAGAGGGAGCCTGGCTGAGCCCTAGGCCTCTGTTCCCGAGAGCAGTCAGTCCCCAACAGTAGCCACTGGGCCTGTGTGGCTATTTGAATGACATTAAAACCAATCGATCGGTAGGTCTGAATGAGTTAACCAATTTCATTAAAATTGAATCAAACAAAACTCCAGCCCGTATCAGGTACTCGCATCACACATGGCTGGTGGGAGACACGCTGCCCGGTACGGAAAGGTAGGGCCCGGAGGAGCCAGGACAGCCTCAACCAAGAAGTGGGCACCGAGTCCCGCAGGGGCCCCGGCCTGGGAGCTGCCCCGTGGTCCCAGCCCAGGAGAGGATGTGCCTCCCACACCCGTCCGCTTGCCCCCTCCCCGCTGTAGCTTTTGAGCAGGGAGGGGAGGAGGGGAAGGGGCAGGTCAGGCCCTTGGCCATGGCCTGACCCCTCCGTGTCCCATCTGGGACCTGCGGCCACTGGAAAGAGCCTTTTGTTTACACTTCACCCCTTTAAAGTGGACAGTGCTCGACAGAAGAGAGTGAATCCCACAGTGGTGGTTCTCGCCCATTCACAGGGCTGTGCTCCCGACACCACGATCAGTTTTAGTTTTCGTCTCCCTGAGAAGAAACCCCACCTCCGTTCTACATCGGTCCTCACTCCCGTCTCCCCCTCCTCAGCCCCGCCCCCACGAGCCCCCTTCCCGTCCGGGGAGGAGCCTGGTCTGGGCGTGTCACCCGCGTGGACTCACACCCCGTGTGGCCTCCTGTGTCTGGTTCCCTCCCTGAGCGTCGTGGGCTCGGGGTCTGTCCCCAGGGCCACATGTGGGGGCCTCGCTCTTGTCCGTGGCCAGGGACGCTCCCACGCGTGGGGGACCGTGTGTGTGTCTCCATCCTCCCGCCAGTGGGCAGCCTGCTGGACCTGGGAGCGTTGACCTCCTTGGGCCTGGGCGGCCCCACGTCTGAGGCCCCAGCGCCTGACGCGGTCCCCGCTTTCCTGCCCTCTCCAGTGCCCAAGGCCCAGTCCAACCAGTGTGTTCCTGACCGAGATCCACGCTGGGAGGTGCTGGACGTCACCAAGAAGGCAGTGGCCAGTCCCCGGATCGTCTCCCTGGCCAAGCCCAAAGTGCGCAAGGACCTCAACGAGGGCTACGACCCCTATTACGTTTCCCCGGCGTCCCTGGTGGCTCGGGCATCCCGTCGCCTGTATGAGCTCGCCACCCCCAAGAGCGTCACCAAGAAAGTGTGAGCGACCCAGGCCCGGCCTCTGAGACCCCATTCCCAGTAAACACCCAAGTGCATCGTAACCCTGCGTGTGGTTGGCTCTGAGTGTTTTGGCCTGAAGGCGGGAGGGCAGGTTGGACAGAAGAGGAAGAGGAGGAAAATAATAATTGTTTGCCTCAGACCTGTGGTGTGCACGGGCCCGTTATTTTCCACATCACTGTCTTCCACCCCTCAGGTGCCCGATTTCTGCCTCCCTCGACGCCAGAACTTTCCTTCTGAATCTCCTGTGCCCATACTTGCTTCTCCGACGATATGCGGGTGTCTCCTGCACCTCAAACGGAGTGACCTTCGTAGTAAAACCAGCTGATGCCCATCGCATGAGTTCTTGGTCTTTACAGCGAGCCAGTGAGGAGTCTGTAACCGCGCTCACTTTACAGGGGGGACACTGAAGCTCAAAGAGGTTGGGAAAGACTGCGCCGTCCGAGCCCCCCACGGCTGCTGGGACAGAGCACCTCTCACAGCCACGCTCTCACAGTTCTGGGCTCGCGAGTGTTAAAACCCCGGCACGGGGGGCACCTGGGTGGCTTAGTGGGTTAAGCCTCTGCCTTCAGCTCAGGTCATGATCCCTGCAGGGAGCCCACTTCCTCCTCTCTCTCTGCCTACTTGTGATCTCTCTCTCTCTCTCTGTCAAATAAATAAAATCTTATTAAAAAAAAACCAAAGAAACCCGGCGCGGGCAGGCTCGCTGGTGTCGGAGGCTGCGCTGGTGGGGTGGCCCAGAACCCAGGCCCTCAGGGGCCCCTGTCAGGCCCGGGGCACCGCACACTCCCCATCAGACTTGGGCAGATGAGACCCGAGAGAGGCTGCACGGGCCCGGGCGCCCACACCGCTCAGGCCTGCAGGTCCCGCCTTTGCTGTCCCCGTGGCCCTCCCGGCCTCTTTTCCCTCCTTTAAGACTCGGCTGAGGGCACTGCTCTTTATGTTCTTAGCTTTGTTTCTTTCATTTTTGAGTTTGAAGCCCATTCCGGTTTACAGGAGAAGGAAACCTCCCGTGCCCTTTCCCAGATTCGGACGGAACATTTCGCCCCTTCGCTTTCCACCCGTGGGTTTTGTACATACAGATGACACTTTCCTTTGGGACGCACTGTGGAAAGTGCCCCGGGCCAGGCGGCTTATAAACAACAGAAATGTACTTCTCATGGTTCCAGAGGCCGGGAAGCCCCAGATCGAAGTGCTTGCATACTTGGTGTCTGGCGAGAACTTGGCTCTTTCCGCTGCCGGCTCATGGGCCGAGGGGTGCACCGCTGCCTGCCATCTCTGTTCCAAGGTCGCGTGTCCCACTCCTGCGGGTTTCGCCTCGTGACCTCCTGAAGGTCCCACTGCCAAATATGGTCATACGGGGGATGAGATTTCAATACATGAATTCTGGGGGGACACGGTCTGTTTCAACCCTGAAATGTATCATTGTGCATCTTTTACAGAATCACAGGCCAGTCATCAATTTCGGCAAACTTGACACGGATGTAATACATTTATCCAATCCACACCTGAATCCCAGTTTTTTAAATTTAACTTTTTAAAGATGTTATTTATTTATCTGACAGAGAGAGCGAGCACCCAAGCAGGGGGAGAGACAGGCAGAGGGAGAGTAGAAGCAGGCTCCCCACCAAGCAGGGAGCCCGATGCGGGGCTCGACCCCAGGACCCTGAGCTGAAGGCAGAGGCTCAACCAACCGAGTCCTCCGGCGGCCCTCGATTCCAGTTTTGTCAACTGACCCCGTAATGCTCTCTATAGCCTCTCCCTCTGCACTGCTAGATCCGGGAGCTGTCTGGTCTGAAAAGCTGGTTTTTAGCAGCACTAATATTTCTGAAGAATACAGTCCTTCTTTGCTCCTGATTTGGGGTTTGTCTGCAGTTTTCTCAAACACAGATACAGGCTGTGCATTCCTGGCCAGATTAAGTGGTGTAGCGTCCTTCTCAGGGCACCTCGTTGGGAGGGACATGGTGTCCACCTGTCCCTCACCACGATGCTCGTCTTTTTTCACTGGGTCGATGTCTCATATTTACGCTGTAACTAACAGTCTGCGGAGAGAGACTTTCAGACCTCAAAAAAGTCCTTTCATCAGGGCACCTGCCCTCCCCCTTCACATCTGTCTGATGAGTCTCCTCAAAGCCCTCTCCAAGAAGTCTTCTCTGGTTAGCCAGGCCGAGTCAAACCCTTGTCCCGAGTTTCTGCCGTGTGTTACGACGACACCCCCTCATCGTATCTTTTGGTCATCTCCCTGACTCGCTGGACCCCAGCAACCCAGCACCTAGTTGAGGGCTGAAGGGGACTGATGCTTTGTTCATTGATTGACTGAATGAGCGGAGACCCACTGCTGTGTGATCAGTGAGGACTCTCCGTCCCAGTCCCAACGCCAGACGCTCCAACAGAAGCAGCGGGAGCTCCCTGACTCGGGTTACCAAGAAGGGCAGAACTTTCAAGGGCGGTTCTCCCTTTGGAGCAGTGGGTTCTCAGAGGCTCACACCCCGCATCAGGCCTGACCGGGCTCAACATCTCAGGGCTCCACAGTGGACAGCGGGGGTGGGGGGGGAGAAGGACCGGGCTCTTGAGCTCCCCGCTCCCCAGTCTTGGTAGGAACCACCACCCACTCATCTGTGCGAGCCGCACACTTGGGACCTGGGCTCACGGCCCGTCCACCTTCCCTGCATCAGGGGTCCACGTTCCCGGACTGTCCACCTCCGTCCCATCCCCCCTCCACCCTCGTCAGCAGCTGACCTCTCTGCGGGCGGACGGCCTCCCCCTGGCCTCCCTGGTCCTCTCCTGCTTTCTGGGCGACCCTTGCGACCCTCTGGGGACACCCTGTGCCCCGATGCTCACAGGCCTTGTCAGTCTGAAATGAGACGCGAGTTGGGAGATTTAAAACGCGAGCGCGGTCCGCGCCGAGTCTCCCCCAGGGCCCGGCCCCGGTTCGACTTTCGCCGGTACACCGGGGACACGGACTTCCGAGCCAGGTGGCCCGGGCTCGGATGCTCCCGGCCGCGGGACCTGCCCCGAGCCCCGGGCGGCCACCCCTCCGAGCCGGTCCTCAGGCGCACTTTCGCCTCCACGAGTCGGGTCCTCGCCGGGGCAGAAGTGCGGAAAGTTCCAGAAGCTCCCGCCTGCCGCCCCCGCTCCAGCACCCGCGGCCCTGCGTCCCCCCGCCGGGGCTCCCCGTGCAGGTGTGGCCGTCCGGGGCCCGCGCCCGCCGACCCCGCCGCCGCCTCGACCCGCGCCCGCCCGCCCGCTCGCGCCCCCGGGCAGCCCCGTTCGCGCGCCCGCTCCGCGCGCCCCGCACCGCCAGCTCCGCGCACCTACTACGCGCCCGCGGCCCCGCCCCGGCCCCGCCCCGGCCCCGCCCCGAGGCCCCGCCTTCCCGGGCGCAGCGGCCAATGAGCGCGCGGCCCCGCATCCGGGGATCCCGGCGCGGCCGCCGCCTCCCGCGCACACACGGCCATGGCGGAGGTGAGTGAGCGGGCCGGGGGAGCCGGCCCCCCGCCCCCGCGCGCCCGCGGCCCCCGCCGCAGGGCCCGGCCGCGTCGCGGCTCCGGGCGCGGAGACCCCCGCCCCGGGGCGCGGAGGCTGGGCCCGGGGCGCCGCGCACGTCGGGGCCCGAGGGGCGCGGAGCTCCGTCGGCGGCCGCCCCCGGCCCCCCCCCCCCGCCGGCTGCCACATCGCGGGGTGCAGTGCGCATGTGCGGGCGGGGGGCGGGAGCGCGGGGCGGGGTGCGGAGGGGTGCCGAGGGGCGGGAGCGCGGGGCGGGGCGGGCGCGGGCGCGGGCGGGGGCGCGCGCCCCACCGCCCGGCGGCTCCCGGGGGCCCCGACCCCGGACCCCCGCCTCCAGCGCGGCCGTCCCCGCGCTCCCGCCAACTTCGCGGAGCGCGGTGCCGGGGCGGGGGCTGGGGGCGCCGCGCTAACCCGCCGGGACCCCGCTCGCGAGCCCCCCGGTGCAGGCTCCGGGCGGACGGAGCCCTGAGCGCGGCGGCCGGGCCGTGGGGGCTTCCTCGGGGCGGCGGCCGGCCCTACTGCTCGGAGCCGCTCTGGGCCCGGGGAGCAGGCCCGAGACCCCTGACCCGAGCCCGCGGGGGCCGGAGGGTTCCTGGTCTGAGGGCGCGTGGGGCTCGGGACGGCGATGCGCCGTCGGGCGCACCGGGACCGTCCGGGCAGCGGCGCGTCACGTCAGAGCCGGGCGGGGAACTTTGACTCCGGGGTGGGCTTGCTTTCCCCGGTTTTCTCTTTCCGACTTTGCTGGGTGAGACGGGGCGCACCGCTCTCACCTCCTAGGGCGGGAGCTGCAGACGGTGCCCCTGCCAGGTCCAGGCACCGGGACTCCGAGGACGTGGCTCAGTCCGGGCTCGCCAAGTTAGGGCCCGCAGACTCCGCGCGGGGTCCTGCCGGAGCGGGCGGGGCCCCCAGACCGGCACAGCGGTGCGGGGCGGGTCTGCAAGGTTCCCGAGCGGTGTGTGGGTTAGGGTTTAGCCCAGCACGGTGGGAGTGGCCGCTCTCCCGCACGAGGGACCTCCTGAGAGGCAGCGGCAGGTCCTGCATTCGCGCCGAAGAGGGTGCGGGTGTCTGGGTGCAAGGCTAGATCTCAGCAGCCGGCTGTGCGGGTGGCTGGTTGCAAAGGGTCCTTGGACAGTTCTCCTTCCGTCGGGGCGTTAGGGAAACGGAGGCCTCCTGGGGGTGGTGGCGGACCTGGGTGATCAGAGGCAGGAGCCCGGTGGGTGTGTGGGTGTGATGGTGGTGAGCTGGTGTCCGGGTGTGCTCCTGGCGCAGGGGCGGGGGCAGCTCGCTTGCCTGGCTGAGCGGCGGGCTGTGGGTCTTGACTCTGCCTTGCCAGGGGCAGAGCCCCTGAAACCTGCAGAGCCAGCCCGCTGCCCAGGGCGTCCCTTTCCCACCTGTTGACGGTGTGAGCTGGTGCCCTAGAGTGAGCATGTTGGTTTCCCAGGAGAAGGTCCTTGCAAGCTCCACGTGTACCTGGCACTTTGCGAGGCCCGGGCTCTGGTTGTGAGCGCAGATCCCGCCGCGCCTGTCCGGAAGGGCCGGAGAGGCTGGCCACGAAAGGGCCGGCGGGTGTGGAGATGTCCGAAGTGATGAGCCACAGTCAGCCTCTGCCCAGGATGCCTGTGGCGGTGCTGGAGCCTCCCGTGCTTTGTGACCTTGGGCAGGCGACTCAGTGTCCTCAGCTTTACTGCCCGGTCTCTGAGAGGGGAGGGTCCCGGAGGCAGGCGTTCTCCTGGTGTCTGGGCCGCGTGTCTGATCCTTGGGAAGTCACCGGTAGCGCGGTGTCACCAGTGGGGACGGTGGTTTGCCCGCTGCCAGTACGTGCCGCGTTTCCTCATGGCTGGAGTCGCCGTGGGCGCCAGGAGGGAAGGCGGGAGAGCGCCGCATGGTCTGCCTCGTGGAACCAGGCGCGTGTGTGAAAGGCCCACCAGCACCCACTTGGTCTTGGACTAAAGTCCTGCAGGGCTTTCTTTCATCCTCAGGGTAAAGGGCACCTCCTCCCCGGGACCCTCGGCTCAGTGATGGGGTCCCTGCCATCTCCTCCCCGGAGGGAGTCTGTCTCGTCCCCGTGCTGTCTGCCTGCCCCGCTTCTGTGTTCTCTGTCCTGCTGACACTGTTGACTTGGGGTGGGGACAGGTGGAACCTGTTTCCCCATTGACGGCGGCGCACCCAGGGCCTGTCTCCTCACCTGGCCCCGCGTAGATGTTCCGTGGCCCGTGGGGCTCTTCCTCTTGGCTGTCATTGTGTATTGCTGCCAGACTTGATGTCAGAACAATGGCCTCACTCACACTCACACGTGGCTGGGACCCCTCCCCATGGCTTCTCTGTGTGGCTTGGGCTTCCTCACAGCGTGGCGGCTGGTGACGGTCCCGGACGATACCGGATGGAGACTGAGCTGCATTTTAAGTCACAGGGAGCCCCTGCCCCAAGTCCCAGGCCCATCTGGGTCCCCAGGGAGGGGGCCCAGAACTCTGTTTCTGGAAGGGGGAGGCATGCCCGGGTCCCAGTGGGAGGAGAGCACTTGGGGGCTGCCAGGGCGTTGCTGTGGGTCATGCTGAGAAGGGCCGTGGGAGGAGCTAGATGCTGGGGGCGGGGAAGGGCCCTGCATCCCGTCTCCTCGTGACCGGCCTCTGCGTCAGAGCTGTCGGGGCCCCTGAGACAGGACTGAAGAGCGTGGCCTTGCCGAGACCTGGGTCCCCACTCCTCTGGGACCCCGTCTCTACTGTTCCTTTTCCCCTTCTTCCCTTACTTTTTTTTCTCCTAACCTGAAATTCCTTCAGCGCGCTCCCCGTGCTCCTTTCCTTCCACGTTAGCAAAGCAGGTGGCTTTGGCTCTGTGGGAACACCCAGAGGGTTCTGAACAAAGGATGTAGAGGGCCTGGGAATCCCGCTGTTGAGGGGGGTTTCTGTCCAGAGGTCAGATGTTGGGGCAGGGAGGGAAGAGAATCGTGAAGTCAGTGTTCCTTGGTGAGTTTCGAGGAACCTCGAGTCATCTGGGAACGAACCTGGAGATCGAACCTGGAGATGGGAGGCCACTGGTGCTCCGAGCAGCCCCTCCCCCGCCCCGGGGACGGCCGGAGCATCCCGGCGGCTGCTGTCACTCCAGTTGTTTCTCTGCTTGAGCTTCCGTGTCAGATAAGGGCCGCGTCCTCTGCAGACTGTGCCGGGACCGCAGACTTCCACACCCGAGGTCCTCCTGCGGGACAGTCCAGCATGGGCGCAGGGTCAGCTCCCCCGGACAACAGGCCGCCCAGACTCTGCCCTGGTTCCGTGTCCCCGGTTAGAGTGCTGGTGGCTAGAGATGGAAAGCCCGCCCGGCTGACTGGGGGAGGGAGCCCAGGGAGGTTGCGGGTCAGCGTTCTGGAGGGTCAGAGGGGGCCTGGGTGATTTCCGAGGACACGTAGGGTGCTGGCCCCATGGGTGCACACCGTGTGGACTGACGATAGCCCCCTGTTCCCTGGGAGACGAGGCTGCCCGCAGCCGACCCCTGCGCTCTCTGCTCCCTGCCCGTTTCCAGCCGTTCCTGCTGGGTCCCAGCTTCATACCCCCCGTCGGGCTCGGCCACCCTGGGGCTGTGCTTCCCAGGACCTGCCTGCTCAGGGCTCCAAGCTGCCTGTGCTCCTGGCAGAGGCTGTGCACACGCACACGCACACGCACGCACGCTCCTCACTCCCCCCAGGGAAGCGGGGGCTCGTTCCCACCGGCTTCGTGTCTTGGCCTCTGTAGCGTGGTCCTCGTCGGCTTCCGCGGCCCTGCTTGCGTGCCCGTGGCTGGGCTCTGCCTCCCCACCACGGGCTTTGCCGTTGTCTGTGCGGCGGCGCATCTGCAGAGGGTCTCTGAGTCAGAGGGTGAGACACGGCGTTGGTGCTGTGAGCTGGGTCAGCAACCTGGTCTCTCTGAGCGACGGCCCCTCGTTTCTCCTGGGAGGAGAAGGATCACACGAGGCTGAGGTTCTCTCGAGGACCCAGTGAGGGCTTCCTGAGAAAGCTTTCCCCATGTCCTTAACTTGATCTCATCATCCAGCTCTCGTGCGTGCCTGCACGTGTGTGTGTGCATGCCTGTGTGCGTGCACGTGTGCGTGTGTCCGTGTGCGTGCACGTACGTGGGCACGCGTGGGCGCAGGTAGCTTTGCTGAGGTTTATGCGTATGGTTCTCGTTCTCGTGTGCAGAGTTCAGTGGTTTTTCAGCACGTTCGGAGCTGTGTGACCATCAGTGGTTACCTTTGGAACGTGCCATGTCCCCAGAGCAGCTCCATCCCATCAGTCATCCCCTCCCCCATCCCCGGCCCCCGCGAGCCCCATCCCATCCATGGAGGAGCCTGGTCTGGACGTGTCGCAAGCGTGGACTCACACCTCATGTGGCCTCCCGTGTCTGGTTCCCTCCCCGAGCACCGTGGACTCAGGGTCCGTCCCTAGAGCAGCTCATGGGAGCCTCGCTCCTGGTGGCGGCTGGGGACGCTCATGGTTCTGCTTGTCTCCCTCAGCTGGTGGACACTTGTGTCCTTTCCATCTCTGGCTCTTGCGAAGGTCCCACCGTGACGTCCCCGTGAGAGCGTTAGCGGACCCGTGTGTTCCTTCTCCCCTGGATATCGCTCCCCTCCTCGGTTTCCGGGAGGGTGCCCGGGGAGACTGACAAGGGGCAGGTGATGGAGAGAGAAGTAAGTGCGGTTGGGGGACGCACGCAGCACAAGCCTGCAGGAGCAGCACAAGCGGGTGGGCGGGGCTCAGGCTCCTGTGGCCGTCTCTACAGAAGCGCGTCCCCGTGGACCGAGTGTCATGACGCAGAAGGACCAGGCGTGCGTCTGGGCCCCAGGTCATAGGAAGCCGGACGCGCGGGAGCCTGTGGAAGGCCAGGCCGGTCAGTCAGGTGTGTCTGTGCAGGTGCGCTCGGCGCTGAGCTGCTCCCTACCTGGTCTGGGGGCGGGAGGGGGAGGCGCCCACTCAGGGACGATGTCTGCCTGGAAGTGGGCCAGGCCAACACAGACACCGTCCTGGGTCTGTCTCTGCTTGGTTGACTCTGTCTCTGAGGGACCCGTGTGCTGGGCTGACCCCTCGTGTCTGGCGAGCGGTGGACGTGCCGGGCGGCCTGTCACCATGCTGGCCTTCTGCGGGGCCGCCGAGCGCCAGCCGCCCTTGCGCTCCCTCCTCCGCTTGGCTTCCTTCCGAGGAGCCCTTCTCCGTGTGCTCACGGGCCACCGCGTGTGTCTCTGGAGAAGTGCTGGGATCCTTCTCCTGTGCTGCCTTTCCGTTAGTGAGTCACAGCAGGTCCCTTTTCGCCATCTGCGGACCCTAACTCCCTCCGAGGGTTGTCTTCTCACTTCCTCGTTGGTGCCCTTTGGGTAGGAACATCGTTGATGTGCTTTTCCTCTTGTTGCCTGTGCTTCTGGTGCTCGGAGAAACTGTGGTGTGTGTCTGGGGAAACAGGGTTATCCTGTGTGTTCCTCTAAGAAACCCCGTGGTTTTAGCTCTCGCACCGAAGATCTCCGGTCCGTGCTGAGCTCCCTTGTGTGCAGTGTGAGCAGGCACCGGACCTCCTGTCATCCCAGAGGCATTTGTCAGAGGCTGGTCCCCACGGAGCTCTCTGTGCCCTTGTTGGGATTCGGTCGCAAGTAAGACGGTGGTTTGTTTCTGGTTCTCAAGTCTGTCCTGATTCACCGTCCGGCTTCGCGTCAGCGCCGCACCGTTCTGATTCCTGTAGCTTCGTCGCACTTTCCAAACCAGGACCTGTCCTGCCCAACGTTGTTTCGCCTTATCTGGGTCCCTTGGCTTTTGCTATGAAGTTTGGGATCTGTTTGTCGGTTTCTGCATGGACGCCAAGGGGGCTCTGCCCGCTGAGGCCTCTTCCCGGGGCTGCCTGGGCAGTGGGGCTCTGCGCTGTATGTGCTCCCAGGTGTCCCGCAGGGACCCGCCGAGCCAACCCTGCTTCTCTTCCTCCGCAGGCCTCCTCACTGGAAAGGCAGAGCCCTGGTGTGGCCTCCTGCCTCGCTCACAGCCTGCGCCCCGGGGAGCCCGGCCTGCAGACGGCAGCAGGTACCTCCTTGCCCTCCCCCGCCCCTGCCCAGGGCCGCCAGGGCCCCTGTGGTTGTGAGACTGCATCTCGCCCAGCTGGGCAGAGTCGGACACTGTACTGGCCCCAGAGTCCAAGGACGGGTGTGAGCCGAGTGGCCGGGAATCTCCCCTCGTCCTCTGGTGGTGGCAGGACGGCCTGGGAGAGGGCCAGACGGCCTCCACCCTGGGGTGGCCTGCTGGCCTGGCAGGCACTTACCTCAGCCGAGGCAGGAAGATGGGGTTTTGGTGCTGGGTGGACCCTCTTCCTGGGTGCTCTGCACCCCCTGCCCCCCAAGCTGGTCCCCAGCAGCTCCCCCTCCTCCTGTGGCCCCGGGTGGAGGGAGGAGGCCGGCCTTGGCCTTCGTGGCTCCCTGGCCTGGGTGGACAGAGCCCTCGCCACTCCCTTTTGTCTTTGTTTTCCTTCACTGTGACTTACCGAAGACCAGAACAGAGAGAGAGATGAACACATCCTGGTTCTTCCGGGAAAACCGATAATCTGGTCACGTCTGCCACCCATTGGCCCGTGCAGGGGCTTGGGGCTGTGGCTCTGCTGAGCAGGAGGGAGGATGGGCGCACGTCGGCCTTCGGTGTGTCCCCTGCACCCTGCGGCCCCTGGCGCGGTGTGCGGGCGTGTCCAAGTTCCCAGAGCTGGACGCCCCGCCCCACGGGGAGCCAGGTCCTTCTGTGGTTTGGGCCTCGCTGCCCCAGTGCTCGTCTCTGCCTGGTCTGTGGGCTCCTCCCCGCACCGCCATAGGGGTCTGTGGTGACGGAGACCGAGAGGCTCCCCGCACGTTCCACGTGTGTGTGTGCGGTCAGCCGGCCGTGCTCTCTCTCCGCGGTCCTGCTGTTCCTCCCTCATGACCGCGCGGTACTTTCGGTGCACAGCACGCACAGCTGTTCCGCTGTGTATGCGAGAGCCCACGAGTGCACATGGCCACGGGCTGTGGGGCTTGTCCCTGGTGACAGCCTGGCCACTGGTGTGTCCTCCCCGGCCATCCTCTGGCCTGTGCGATGGTTGGGGTGCGTGGGGCGAGCAGCTCACGCCGGTGCCGTCTCCTCGCAGTGGTGTCCATGGGCTCTGCAGACCATCAGTTCAACCTCGTGGAGATCCTGTCCCAGAACTACGGCCTCCAGGAGCCGTGCGAGCCGGCCGCGGGAGACCCAGAGAAGCCTGAGGGGGAGCTGGAGAAGGACTTCATCTCCCAGGTACTCGGCTGAGTGGGTCCCTCTGCCCTCGTGTTGGGGGGGGGGGCCTCCTGGGCCAGACCCCGTTGCTGCCTTTGGTGGAACCAGTCCCCCGGCTGTTCTGATCTCACTGCCTGTGTGTCTTCTGAGAAGCACGAGGCGCTGTGCTAGGATCTGAGGTCATGGGGGTTCAGGCCAGACCCGGTCGTGCCCCTGGGGCTTTAGGGCTCTGGGCATTAAACCCAGTGTTTTTTTTTGGCCTCGGAATCTTCTTCACGTTCTTAAAAATTCTCGAGGATTTCAAAGAGCTTTGTAAAGGTTACACAGTAAATGTATTGTTAATAGAAATACCAGATGTTTATAAAAATGAAAAAAAAATCGGGATGACTGGGCGGTGTGGTTGGTGATGTGTGAGTCTCGGTTTCGGCTCGGGTCCTGATCTCGGGGTCCTGGGATCAAGCCCCTGCTTAGCAGGGAACCTGCTTCTCCCTCTGCTTCTGCCCCTCTCCCTGCTTTCTCTTTTTCTCTGTCTCTCAAATAAATAAATAAATCTTTAAAAAATAAAAAATAACTTTTCTAAAATAAAAGTAGGTTGGGGATGCCTGGGTGGTGTGGTCGGTTTTGAGTGTCTGACTCTTGGTTTCGGCTCAGGTCCTGATCTCTTGGCGGGATTGAGTCCCATGTCGGGCTTTGCACTCAACGGGGAGTCTGCTTGGGATTCTCTCTCTCCCTCTCCCCCTCTCCCCTGTGTTCTCAGTCTCTGTTACCTCTCTCTGGAGTAAGTGAACTATTGGAACTTCATCACGATCAAAAGCTTTTGCACAGCCAAGGGAACAGTGGACAAAACCAAAAAAACCCAACAGAATGGGAGAGGATATTTGCAAATGTTTTATCACATAAAGGGTTAGTATCCAAAATGTATAAAGAACTTATCAAACTCATCACCCAGAGAACAAAGAATCCAATCAAGAAACGGGCAGAGGACATGAACAGACATTTCTGCAAAGGAGACATCCAGATGGCCAACAGACACGTGAAAAAGTGCTCCACGTCACTCGGCATCAGGGAAATACAAATCGTAACCACAATGAGATATCACCTCACACCGGTCAGAATGGCTAAAATTAACCAGTCAGGAAACGACAGATGCTGGCGAGGACGCGGAGAAAGGGGAGCCTCCTGCCCTGTTGGTGGGAAGGCAAGCTGGTGCGGGCACCCTGGAAAACAGCACGGAGGTTCCTCAAGAAGTTGCAAATAGAGCTGCGCTCCGGCTCAGCAATCGCACTGCTGGGTATTTACCCCAAAGATACAGACGTAGGGATCCGAATGGGCACGTACACCCGAGTGTTCACATCAGCAACGTCCACAACAGCCAAACTATGGAAAGAGCTGAGATGCTGTTCAGCAGATGAATGGATAAAAGGGATGTGGCCCGTAGACACAGTGGAACACTATGCAGCCATCAGAACCCCCAGATCTTGCCGTTTGCAACGACGTGGATGGAACTAGAGGGTATTCTGCAGGGGCAGCAAGTCAGTCAGAGAAGACGGTTATCATACGGTCTCACTTGTGTGGCGTTTAAGAAACAGAACAGAATCATAGGGGAAGAGAGGATAAAATAAAAATCAGAGCGGGAGGCAAACCGTGAGCGACTCTTTACCTCTCGGAAAGGAACCGAGGGGTGGGGTGGCCGGAGCTAAAATGTGCTGTATGTGAACTAGAGTGAATTTACGTAAAAGAAGCACTGACAATGGAATAAATCTTTAAGAAAAGAAAACCCCAAAACAGGTTGGGGGAGGAGTGGAAAAGCTTGTTTCTATAAATGCAGAAGCAGACGTGAGACCCCGGCCGCTGTCTTTAAGGCAGACACGATCATCCGTGGTCCGTTTGGTTGAAGTATGAATCTGGCCATTCCCAGATGAGGGGAGATAGTCACCCCCCTTCTAAGACAAGGTGGGTCCACGTCCAGTAAGTGGTGCGTGGTTGCAGGGTGCTTTCCGCAGCCGCGTCCTGTGGACTTTCTGGACGTGGTTGCGTCGGAAACCAGGGGTGGTGATCGTGCGGTGGCTCTTGCCCGTGTGATCCCGAACCTCCTGCCTGGTGAGAGGTGTGCTGCGTACGGGTTCTCCAGCCTGCCCTTCTGGCAAACGTAAGCTCACGCTACGAAATCTAGGAAACCACTCGTTAGTACCATGCATGGGGGGGCTGAAAACCACGTAGCTGTGGGGGCCAGCAGTCCGCTTTCGTGTCTGGCAGGGCTGTTTCTGGTGAGGGCCCTCTTCTTGGCTCACACGTGGTTGCCTTCTCTCTGTGTCCTCACGTGGCTGAGAGCAAGCACGCTGCCCGGGGTCTCTTCAGGGACCTAAGCCTGCTGGATCAGAGGCCCATCCTCATGTCCGATGGCACTAATTCTTCTGCGAAGGTCCATCTCCAGATACAGTCACATTGGGGCTAATGGCGTAGCACGTGAATTCTCAGTTCGTGGCGATGTCAGCATTGATTTCACCAAACGGGTCTCAAGCCTGGGAGCTTTTTATGAGCAGTAACCATGGGGCGTCTTCCTAGCCTGCTGCCATGTATCGCTCGGTGCCACTTTGGTCTTATAACCAAAGACAGAAGTCTTCTCTTAGAAAGAAAACAATTTATAAAAAGCTTAAAATGAATTCAAAACGTCTTCAAAAGAAAAGTTTTTTTTAAAGATTTTATTTATTTATTTGAGAGAGACAGAGTGAGAGAGAGCATGAGAGAGAAGGTCAGAGGGAGAAGCGGACTCCCCAGGGAGCTGGGAGCCCGATGCAGGACTCGATCCTGGAAGTCTGGGATCATGACCTGAGCTGAAGGCAGCCGCTCAACCAACTGAGCCACCCAGGCACCCCAGAAGGTCTCAAAATTAACCAGAAACTAAAACCAGCCATGTATTAGTTAAGTGCATCTCCTAGGTTTTCGTCAGATAGAATTTTAAAAAACTGATTAAAATCAGAAAGATAAATGCTGTGTCACTCATGTGGAATTTAAGAAACAAAACATGAACATAGGGGAAGGGAAGGAAAAAGAAAGTGAGATGAAAACAGGAGACAAACCGTAAGAGACGCCCGACTCCAGGAGACCAGCGGGTTACTGGCAGGGGAGGGGACCGGCGAGTGGGGGATGAGCACTGGTGTCCCGTGCAGCCGGTGGATCTCTGAATTCTGCCCCAAAACCAAGGCTACACTGTGTGTTAACTGACTTGAATTTAAATTAAAAAAACCAAACCCTGACTAAGAAAGAATGTCATTTCCAGGGTAAAGGCAGAAACACTGCCGTTCTGTGTCGGTTAAACGATGCTGCAGGTTTACCAAGCTTCTGTTTCAGACCCAGATTTCCCCAAATTAAAGTTTTTTGCTCAAAAGCCTGAGTTCTGCTGTTACAGCAGGCGCGGTTGGTCGTCTGGAGGAGATGTGTTGCCCCCGCGTGGCCCCCTTCCAGCCCGTGTGTCCCGCGAGAGCGGAGCCGCTGCCCCTGGAACCCTCGGGCACTCTGCGCTGTGGCCGGCGCTCCCTGGGTGCCCCCTTTCCTCACGTGGGAAAGGGGAGTGGCGTCCGCAGAGCGCAAGGGTGAGGTCCGGAGCGAGGCCCCTGGGAGGAGGGGACGCCCACCTGGACTGCAGGGTGCTGCGCCCCGGGGCTCGCTCCGTCAGCCCGTGCCGTCCGGTCCCTGGAGCGTCGCTGCGGAGGGGTTCCAGGCATCCGGCCGGGATTCCTGGGGCCCGTGTTCTCCCCCAGCAGAAGCACAGAGCAGGAGGCGTCCGGAGCGTCCCTGTCAGTGGGGACCTGTGAAGGCGGGAGGGGCGAGGATGTCGGGGACCCGCGGGGGAGGACGCGGTGCGGCCGGGTGGCACCAGCTCCGGAGGAGAGGAAGGCGATGGTCGTGCCCGTCCGCCCCATGTGCTTCGTGGGTCCCCGGAGCCTCTCCTGTGTCTGTGCCCAGTGGTGGGCTGCAGCTGCCTCCTCGTTCAGCTGTGCTGGGGGGCGTCTCTGTCACGTCTGTGGGCTGGATCACTCCCTGCTTGTCCCCAGGGCTTCTTTTAACCCGACGTGGCTGTTGGGTTTTACCAGCTGTCCCTTTCCCGGTGGTCAGGATGGTGGTCATGTTCCCTTCTGATGCAGTGACATCCCGCGTCATGCTGGCTTTGCAGACGTTGAGGCCTCCTCCGTGCTGGGCTTAAGCCTGGGCCGGACTCTGTGGAGTGGGGAGGCCTGCCCTGGACCCACCCTTTGAGGCCGGGGCCCGGGGGCACAGAACAGGGCTCTTGGGGAGCAGGTGTCTGGTCCCTGCTTCTCCACGGGGCTGGGGGTCATGCAGGACTGGGGTCTGGCTGGGGGTGGCTGCTGTGACCTTGAGCAGCCCCTCCTGACACAGCCCTGACTCCCGCAGAGCAGTGACATGCCCCTGGACGAGCTGCTCGCCCTCTACGGCTACGAGGCCTCAGACCCCGTCTCAGAGCGGGAGAGTGAGGGCAGCGGCAGCACCGCCAACCTCCCAGACATGACCCTGGACAAGGTGAGCGGACGGGCAGGGCTGGGAGGACAGGTCAGAGCGGCCTTGGGCTGGGGCGGGGGGAGGGCGGAGTGGAGACCAGCGAGGAGGAGGAGGGGCGGCTCTGCTCTCCGGGTCCCATGGGGCAGGGGACAGTGGGGCTTCGTCACCGGAGGGGAAGGCCACGTGCTCCGTGGGGAGAGCTGCGGCTCTCGTTCCCAGCCTGCAAGGCTAGGCTCGCAGGGGCCCCTCACTGGCGCCCTGGGGCCTGGCCTCTCCGTCGGCAGAGGGGGAGGGATGGCCCAGGCACGCGGGTGTCCGGAGTGGGCCTGTGGTGTCGGTCACCGTGTTTGCGCCGCTACTTGCTGTGGCTGTTTTCTTGAGCCCGTGGAAACAGGCCACAAGCAGGTTTTCTGCTTTCTTGTTAAAAGGAACAGATCGCAAAGGATTTGCTTTCGGGGGAAGAAGAGGAAGAGACGCAGTCGTCAGCCGATGACCTGACCCCGTCCGTGACCTCCCACGAGGCCTCCGACCTCTTTCCCAGCCAGAGTGGATGTAGGTGTCTCTCCGCCCTCCCCCTGACCAGGCGCGGCTCCGGGGCTGCGGGCGGGACGGGGCCCTGAGCGGCTGGGGGCCAAGCGCGTGCACCCAGATGTGGACCTGAGGGTGCCCTGATCTCCGCCGGAGCTCCCTGGGGCTCGCTGCCTTCCCCGGGACCTGTGAGCAGAGCCCCGGGGGCAGTGGCTGACCTGAGGAGGGAGCGGGTTGGTTCCCGAAACTGTAAGTCTGTGGGATCCGGGCAGCGCCTGGAGACCCTCCTCCCCTTGGCCCTGGCCGCCGGTGCCGCCTGCGTGGCCGGCTGCGGAAGGTGCCGAGGCTCAGGACCGGCGGGGGTGGCGACTGCCACGGGGTAGGCCTCTTGAGTCCCCAGTCCCGGGCCCGTTGCATAGTCCTGTCTGGCCAGGGGTGGCCGTGCTCCGTCTCAGGGAGGGCACAGTGCAGGGGTCGGGGAACGGAGGGTCGGGGGGAGGCAGGGAGATGCCCAGGGCTCGCCAGCCTGCGTGGGGCACTTGGGGCTACGGTGCGACTCAGCTGCTCTCCTCGCCCGCAGCCTGCTTCCTGGCCGGTGCAGACGAAGAGCGTGGCTCCCCCACGTCGTCCGACACGGAGGAGGACCCCCTTCCTGCCAACAAGTGTAAGAAGGTGAGTGGCTCTGACCCCTGAGCTGGGCTGGGGACTGGGGACTTCAGCAGCTCTGGCCCTGTGCTGCGGCCCGAGCTCCCGTCTTGCGGCCTTTGGGCTAGAACTCAGCAAACGGGGGTCCTCAGGCCTCACCCCTCCTCGCCCTGAGACTGGCCGTACCAGATAGACGCCGTCGCTCCCACCCATGCCCTGCTCTGCCCCCCTGTGCTCAGGACCGCAGGACTGGTCTGTGGGCAGAGGGCACAGAGGAGCCCTGGGGCCCCTGTCCGCCCAGCCTGTCTCGGGCCTTTGTCTTCACAGGAGATCATGGTTGGGCCTCAGTTCCAAGCCGACCTCAGCAGCCTGCAGTCGGACCGCCACGGTGAGAAATGTAAGTGGGGCCTGGTGGTTGTGGGAGACGCGAGAGCCCCGTCAGCCAGGAAGGGATTGGCCGCCTGCCTCCTGGAGCATTTCCCAGTCCTTGGAGGGAATCTGAGCGGCAGGAGGACCTGGTAGTGTCCCCTCCCTGCCCCCCCCAGCTCAGCTGTGTTCCTGCCACCAAGTGCAGCCAGCACCCTGGTCCCCTGTCCTCGGCTCCCCTTGCCCCTGGCTCCGTCTACCCCGTCCTGCCCAGGCCCCTGTCCTCACCTCCGTGGGCACGCTCACCTTCCCCCGCTCGGGTCTTGCCATGCCTGGGCCTCGTCCCAGGTGTCCTCCAGAGACTGGTGTCCCCCTGCCCTGTGCTGGCCTTAGGGTGCTCTGCGTCCCCAACCTGATGTCCCCACTGGAACGTGGAGCGAGGCCTGTTGTCCTTTGAGATAGGCCCTCCCGTGTTTGCTTATCGGTGAAGGAAAGGGGAGTGAGGTCACCTGGCTGTTGAGCCGGGTCCTGTTTTCCTGGCCCCACGGGCCCTGCGGGTTGGGGCTGGCACCCCGGGCTCCGGAGTCTCCCAGGATGATTCAGCCATTCAGAGTGGCAGTGAGGGGGCAGACGGAGGGGATAAGGCCTCTCAGCAGGGACACGGAGGCCGCGGGCTGGAAGCTGGGCTGTGGTCTTGGCAGCACGTGCTTGCTGGGCCGTAAGCGGTGGTGGGGAGGCAGGAAGGTGCCGGTCAGCTGGGTCGTGGATCCGTGGGGTGAGTCTCTGTGAATTGAGGACGCGTGACACCCTCCCCCAGAAAAGAGTAGCCGTGCATGCTCCTGGCGACTCCCTCAGAGAGTCCCGAGCACGTGCAGACCTCCTTCGGAGCTGCAGCCTCGGGCCCTCTGCCTCTTCCAGGGAATGGCCGGTCCTTGGTCCCGAGGTGTCCCTCTGCCCCCAGCAGAGGTTAAATCCGTCCGTGTGGCACATGGGCCTTGTGGCCGTGGCTGTGTCCTGGAGTGTCCGTCGTGCTGGTGCTTGGTAGTACGGGTGTTTCCGTGCGGCTCCGAGCGGGTCCGCGCTCCTTCTGGGATGGGTGCTGCGAGTGCGGCCCTGTGGGTGCACGTCCCACACACGCTGCGGGTCTGTCGCTGAGGAGGGGGTCTCGTTGTGGCTGTGATTGGCGAGTCTCTGGCACCGGGTTGACCAGCTGTGGCAGACGTCTGTTCAGGCACTGCCCGAGGCTCTTCCTGCAGTTTTAAGTGGAATCGCCTTTCTCTTCCCGATCTGTGGGTGTCCCTCTGGCGTTCTGGACACGAGGCCGCCGTGGGCACCGCCGCCTTGTCGGTAGTGTTTGCTCCGGCCGTGCCGTGTGTGGGGCCGTGAAGGCGTCCTTGCGGAGCCCGTTGCCGCCACCTTCCCCGCCGCGCGGGAAGCAGTGGCCTCGCTGGCACGTCGAGTGTGTGGTTGGGGCGCGGGTCAGGAGGCCTCCAGCCTGTGCTTTGCTCCGGCCCCGTGCTGCGCGGCCCGTCACACGTGCGTATGTTGGGCTTCTGCCCGCTGGTCTCTCGTGGGACCTGGCTGTCCCTGCGCTGTCTTCGCCATCGTGAGTGGCATTGGAGACAATGTCTGTCCTCCAGCCTTGGGCCTGGTCGTGCGTCCGTACAAGCCGCCTGTGAGCTTGTCGGCGGCTCGGTTTCGACGAGGGCTGTGCCGAACCCCGAGGTTACTTGTGGGTCGTCCTTATGCAGACGCCGTCGACCCCTGCAGATCCCACGTGCAGTTCGCCTCCTGAAACCGGCGGTGGTGGTTCTGCCGCAGGCCTGCGTGCACGTCACGGCCCGTCTGTGCTGGTGTGAATGGTCTGTGGAAAAAGGTCGCGTCAGTTGGTTTCTCTTAGGAGAGATGCGGTTTGTTGCTTCGGTTGGTCTTGCGCACGGTGGGTTTGCTGAACTCACTTTTCCACGTCGGTACTTCATAGGTTCTCTTGTATTTTTGTACGCGTGTGATCGTGTGACTTGTGAACAAATGATGGCTTTACGTCGCTTCTTTGCAGTCGTCCCGTCTCTGATCTCCTTTCCTGGCCGTGTCGTGCTGGTGATCCCTCCCCGACGGAGCGAGAAGAGATGAGAGACAGCATGGTCTTGTTCCCAGACTCGGGGGACGTGTCTGTGTCCCCTGTCGTACGTCCTTGGCTGTAGGCAGCTCTGGGTGCCCTTCTGTTGGCCGCGGACAGTTTGAGTGCTTCTTTGTGCTCGGGGCCGGTTGTTTTCTCCTTCACCCTCGTGTTGATGGGCTTTCAGACCCTAAACCAGCCCTGGGTTCTGGAGCGGACGACGCTACCTGGGCGTGAAGTGCCGTTGTCGGTGGTCTGGGTGTCGTCCTTCTCTGCCGCGCGGGAACCAGGCGGGGCCCCCGGGGGTGCCCTGGCGGGCGCTTCTGACACACCTGTCCCAGGGGGAGCGGGAGAGCCCCAGGCGTGCCCAGGACGTGACCCCGGCCCTCCTGTCCACAGTCTATGAGAATGACGACCAGCTTCTCTGGGACCCCAACGTCCTTCCTGAGAGGGAGGTGGAGGAGTTCCTGTATCGGGCGGTGAAACGTAGGTGGCACGAGATGGCGGGGTCACAGCGCCCAGAGGGAGAAGCGGTGAAAGACAGTGAGCAGGTGGGCCACCCGGGTGCGCAGCGCCGGAGCGTCCCGAGCCGAAGGGCGGCGGCTCAGGTGTCTGCAGGGACCGCGCAGGGGCGGGAGGGGAGGGGGTCAGGCATGAAGGGACACGGGGAATGGCAGGGCCACCCCAGGAGGGCAGCGGGGAGGACTGCCACGAAGGTCCTACCCAGTGTGGTATGTGATGGTGGCAAATGCAAATGACAAATCCTCATTATGGGGGAAATGATGGTATGAGCACCCAGTGTCCCCGCCCCCGAGACCGGTGTGAACCCTCCCAACATCCCAGCCTGAAAGTAATGTGAACCCTCCCGATGTCCCCGCCCCCGAGACTGGTGCGAACCCTCCCGACGTCCTCACCCCTGAGACTGGTGCGAACCCTCCCACGTCTTCCCCCTGAGAGTGGTGTGAACCCTCCTGGCATCCCCGCCCGACGGTGGTGTGAACCCTAACCTGACATCCCTGTCCTGGGACTTGTGTGAACCCTCCTGATGTCCTCATCTCGAGAGTGATGTGAACCTTCCCAACGTCCCAGCCCCACAGTGGTGTGAACCCTCCCGACTTCCTCACCCCTGAGACTGCTGTGAACCCTCTTGACTTTCCCGGCTGAGTGGTGTGAACCTTCCCGATGTCCCTGTCCCTAAGATTGGCTTGAACACTCCCATCCCCGCCCCTGTGGTGTGACCGCCCTGTGACATCCCTGTCCCCGGAGGGTGCTGTGACCGTCCCCTGGTGTCCCTGCCCCACAGGGCGGTGTGAACACCTCTGGCTGGTTTTCTGGGGTGGGTGGGGTGAGGTGAACAGCAGGAAGTCTGTGGCTTCTCCTCAGGCGCTCTATGAGCTGGTGAAATGCAACTTCAACGCAGAGGAGGCCCTGCGGAGACTGCGGTTCAACGTGAAGGTGATCCGAGGTGAGCGTGTGGCCGCGGCCCTCCCTGCCTTCGCCGTCACCGTGTCCTGGCTGCCGCTGACGCCACGGTGCGCTGCCCCTGCTTGCAGATGGGTTCTGTGCTTGGAGCGAGGAGGAGTGCAGGAACTTCGAGCACGGCTTCCGGGTGCACGGGAAGAACTTCCACCTGATCCAGGCCAACAAGGTGAGGACACTGCCTACCCCCTCCTGCCGGGCCTCCCAGGGGCGCTTTGGGGCTGGGAGGGGTTCAGGAGACCCGGCACCCGTCACCCCCCACCGTGGGTGCAGCTCACCCTGCCGGCCTCAGGGCAGGCTCCCCGCAGCCGTGGCTGAGCCGTGCCCACCTCTACTGTCCACACGCCCCTGGATGTCTTGCTGTGGTCTCTGCCGACGCCTGCTGGGCCATCTCCCTGTCCCCAGAACGAAGGCTCCAGACACTGCTTTGGGGTGAACGTCAGTAGTCTTTGCTGTTTGAGGTCCGTTGGCCCGGCTTTGCCATCTCCTCGCGCAGGGCCCAGGGCCCATGCTGCAGGGCCGACCCCTTAACAGTGACCCTACGCGCAGCCCCCGATCTCCTGATTTCCTCAGAGGATATGGTCCTTTTGCCGTCTGCTGTGGACGGATGACGGGGCTGCTGAGCGCAGGTTCTCCCGCCTTACCCTAAACCTGGGTCACCGCTGGCATCGGCACGTCCCACGGTGAGGCCGTTTGCCTGTGGCTCCGTGCGTGATGCACAGAGCCCTGGCCCCTCAGCTGTGCGGTGTAGGACGTGTGCCTGGCGTGTTCCCGTGGCTCTGTTTCTCCCTGTCCGTCTCCCTGGGGCTCCCCCCACACCTCTGCTCTCGCTCTGTCGTCCTGTCCTTCTGGGGTCCGTCGCCCCAGCTGCTCCTCACAGCTCCCGGCAGTGCAGGGCGTCGGGAAGGCCCTGGCGGAAAGCGGGCTCACGTGTGGGCCTCAGTGGCTTCTCCCAGGGGCTTGGGGGTGGGGGAGGGGCCTGCTTGGGGCTGCTGTGGGGACGGACCTCACCTCCGTGCCTCGTGGCCTGACATGGTTCCCTGCGCGTGGTTTCCACCACGGCCCTGGCCCCTCCTGTGTCATTGGCACGGTGCCTTTGCTGCCTTCGTGCCCCCCACCCTGGCGGTGGCTGTGGCCCCCCAGTCCGTGCATTTCAGGCTCTGCTGGAGCCGGCCCCGGGGAGGCCACAGAGGACGGGACCCCCGGCAGGACGCATGTGCTCAGGGGCTCCCTGAGCAGATGGAGCACACGTGGGCCTCGTTCTGCTGCTCTGTGGCCCTCCCTGCCCCCCAGGGTCCCACCCTCATTCCGGCAAGCAGTGCGGGGCCTCCTGTGCGGTTGCCGGCGGGTTGGGGAGAACTCCGAAGTGGGAAGATGCCCCAAATCATTAGATTTCTCCGCGTTTCTCCCGATCGAGGTGGGGTCGGCACGCGTCCAGTTGGCGTAAGACCTGCCCCAGGCGCGCGGGGGTGGGCTGCTTGGCTCTCAGAGTGGGCAGGCAGCACGATGGGTGTGGTCACCTTCCTGGCGTGCCACACTGTCACAGAGTCTCCGAGCGTGTTCCCGGTGGTGGCCCTCGGGTCTCCATGATTGATCTTCCCCCTAGGAGGTTTGGCATGGGGGTCCGGCTGGGCACGTGTCTGTGGCCCCTTTTCCAGGGTACTTCACGCATGAGGAGCTTTTTTGGTTTTCTGTGTTGTGGTCGAAATACGCTCTTGAGTTGGGTTCCCGGAAGCACAGCGTGTCCTCCGACGGCTTGCTTGCCCTCGCGAGCAGCTCTCCTGCAGACTGTCAGTGTGAAGCGTGGGCTCACATGCCGTCCCTTCCGGGCAAGGGGATCTGTCCCGGGGTCTGCACCAGGGGTTGTCTCTCCCGGTCTGCTGCCTGGGAGGGGCAGGGTGGTGCCGCTGTCTCGGGACCTTGTGGTGGGGGGCGAGGAAGGTGGATACCGAACACTGGACCTGAAGCAAAGGACAGGGTGCCAGGTCCACGCCCACAGGTGGGGGGGTCTCTGAGATGGGTGCCGTCCTGCTTTAGGTGAGGGGATGTGCCTCGGGCAGGTTGGAAGCTGGTGGCGGGGGCTGTAGGCGGAGTCTTGATTTGACCGAGCATGGTGGTGCCGGGACCCTCTCCCCTCGTCCGGAGCTGACGCGTCTCCGTCCTGCAGGTGCGCACGCGGTCGGTGGGCGAGTGTGTGGAGTACTACTACCTGTGGAAGAAGTCGGAGCGCTACGACTGCTTCTCCCAGCAGACGAGGCTGGGCCGGAGGAAATACGGCCCGTCGGGAGCCACGTGCGTGCGGCGGGCTCCCAGGGCCCCGGCGTGGGGAGGCTGGGGAGGGCGGGCATCCCGGGCAGGTGTCTCCCCTTCACGCCGCGCTCTCCCCACAGGGACGCAGAGCAGGACCTGGACAGCGGTGACCCTGACGGCACTGGCCGGCCCCGCTCCTCACCACCCCTGCCCCCTCCGGCTGACGGCCTGGGCGCCGAGCGGGACCCCTTGGCACGGATGCACATAGGTGAGAATGTGGGGCAGGTCCCTGCCCGTGGGGTGTCCTCTTCCCCTTGGTACCCTCATCCGGGCCCCTGGGCTCTACCCCAGAGACTGGTCCATGCGGCGTCGCACGTGAGTGGCCGCGGGGACTTGCTGGCTTGTTGCGTGGCAGGGTTCTGCTATGTGTGTCCTGTGGCCCTGGGCGCCACGTGGGAGGGCACGGGGGTGTCAGAGGCTCCCTGGCATATGGGTTCAGGGCCACATGGGAGCAAGACGGGGCCAGCTCGGGACTGGAGCTTGTGCCCACGACCACGGAGGTAAGCCTGAGGACCGCAGCTCTGAGTTTGCCGCACGCTGGGGTTTAGATTGTGCCGGAATCTGGTCAGTCCGGTGCTTTGCTTAAAGGGGGCCACACCCGCCTACTTCTGGCGTTGCTTATCGCACGCCTACAGAAGTGCCTGACGTCGCACGTTCATGTGCATTTTGCCTTCAAGCTTCTCTTACTCTGTTTTGTTTGTTTGAATTTCTGTGAACCTGCCGCGTTCTGGTCACGGTACCCTCCCGGTTCGGGGACGTTAGTCTAGGCGCACCGTGTCCGTGTGACGGTTTCTTCCGTGCGTGTGTGATGCCTGGGGATGGCACCTCCGTGGGAGGGTCCGCAGGCTTGGCCGGACCCGTAGAGGTCGGGTCGGAGCCCGGTGCCGGCGGCAGCCTGAAGGCGTGAGTGTGGTTTTAGCCGGGCGCGCTTCAGTTGGGATGGCTGGGGCCCCGGGGAGCTGGCGTGGGTGCTCTGGGGGCCTCAGCTGCGTTCTCCTCGCAGAGCTGCTCAGTGTGGACAGCGTGGCCAGCAGTGCCGGGGAGCCTGGGGAGAGTCCCGACAGCCTCCCGTCCTCGGATCCGGGGCCTCGTCCATTCCAGCAGCCGGACGCACCCCCAGCCGTGCCCCTGCCCCGGCGGCCCCCCGGCCTGGTGGAGCCGGCCTTCTACCCGCCGGCCACGGCGCCTCCGGAGCCCGGCAGCAGCCCGAGACTGGCTGTGGACTTGGCCCTGCCCGGGGCCCTCCCTGAGGAGCTGCCCCTCATTGCCAGCCGCGTGGATGTGAATGGGGAGGCCGAGGAGGTCGTCGCTCCCGCCCAGGTGGCCTTGTCTGTCACCGAGTTTGGACTCCTCGGCATTGGGGACGTGAATCCCTTCCTGGCCGCCCGCCCAGCGTGCCCAGCCCCCGGGCTGCACTCGGAGCCCCTGTCACAGTGAGTGCGGCCCCTGCCCCAGGTCCCCCTGCCCTGGGCCCCCCCAGCCTCGGGCTGCTCTGTGGAGAGGGGAGGGCTGTGCCCCGAGGGCCCGAGGATGGCTTGGCCACATGGAGCAGGCTCAGTTGGTTTCTTTACTTTTATTTTCTACTTTTAATTTGGCTTATTTATTTTCTGACTAGGTAACACATTCATGTGGTTCAAAACCCAAAAAGGTACAAACGGGGCCGGTGCCCGGCTCCTCCCACCCCCGTCCCCACCACCAGCCCTCCCAGGCGCCCGGGACAGTGCCCCCGGGGAGCCTGCCCCCCCGGCACTGGTGAAGACACGGTCTGCCGGGGGGCCCGGTCGGGAGCCGCGGTTCCAGCTGACGGCACCCAGGCTGTGCCGTCCGTGGGACCGCACTGATCCTCTCTCGGTCTCTCCCCCTGCAGCTGTAACGTGATGACCTGTTGATCCCTGGCCGCAGGCGGGCGTGCGTGGCCTGGACTGGACGTGGGGCCGCCGCGGGGCCTGCCTCCGCCAGTCTTCCCGACTCTCCCCCTCCTCGTGGGCCTCGGGTCGCACCTCCCGTGCTCCAGACGCAGCAAGGACGTGGCGTGCGGCGGCCGGGCCTGCCCTGCCCTCACACACAACCTGGCGCCCTTGTGCCCGGCCCCGCTGCCCGTGCTGTCCAGGCTGCTGCCCCGGCGCAGTACCTGGTGGGCGGCCAGAGGCGGACGGCCCGGCCCCGTGTAGCCAGCAGAGGCGAGGACGGTGTCCCTGCTCCCTCGGGGAGGTGGGGAGATGGGGCAGGGTGCTGCCCCCACCAGCAGCCTCCGCCCGGGCGCCCTCAGCACTCTGCTGGGCTCCATCTCCCTGCCCCTGGCTGGGTCATGGGCTGCCCCAGCCCGGGGGTCGTGGGCAGCTGCTACTCGGTGCCAAACCCTGTGGGGCACAGAGCCATATACCTCGACGTCGGCCGCGCCCGCCCTCGACCTCCGCCCTGCTCTCCACTTCAGGAAACGCGCACTTTACGCCCCCCCGCCCCCGCCGCCTCCCTCTCTCCAGCCCGGAGCAGCCTCGGGTGTGGGGTCGAGGACACAGGTGACCTGCACCCCCGGGTACCAAGGCACCGTTGCCTGCAGCCCCGAGGGGCTGGCTGCAGCCTGTCCCCTGGCCCTGTGGGTCGTTCTGTCGAAGCTCTCCAGCACGATGGTTTGGGGTCCTGGTCCTTCTCTTTCCCAGCTTCCCCCGTTTTATTTATGTTTCTGTTTACAAATTGGAGTGGGGTCCTCCACGGGGCCAGGGCAGCGCTCCTCAACCCCGGTGTCGCCAGGAGAGGGTTTTGGATCGAGCCCGTCTGCAAACTTGGCCTCGGCCTTCCCTCACCCCACCAAGGACCACACTGTGAAGTGAGAACTGCCTTGAACCCCTTGCTGTTTTATTTATTAAACTTGATTTGAAACCCACGGGTGCCTCGTGCTAGACGGGGAGGACGGGGTGTGAGGCGGTGCTGGGGGCGGGTCACTTGGTGGACCCCGTGATCTGGGCCGAGTCGTGGCCGAGATGGCACAGGGCTGCAGGGGGCTGGTCACGATGCTGCTGTGACGGGAGGCGGGCCAAGCCACAGCCAGTGCAGGGGCGGGGAGAGCCCCGGGTCCCATGGAGGAGGTGCAGGGTAGAGGCTCCCACGGCCTGCGGCCCCGCCAGCGCTCGCCGGCGTCCGTGGTCCAGAATTCGGCCACTCTAACACGAGCGTGGTGGGAGCTCTTTCTTGGCTGTGGCTTTTGAAGATGGCCGTGTGCGCCTGGTGCTCGCTTTCCCCAGGGCTACGGGGTTACGGCCGAGCTGGTCTGTCCCTGGGCGGCTCCACGGACGCCGTGTTTCCTCTCTGCCGGCCGGAGAAGGCCCCGCTCCTGCACGTTGCTGGATTGAAGACTCCGGGCTGACGTTTGGTCCGGTGTCTGTTGTGTTTGGGGGGGGCAGGGCAGGTCTGTCCCCAAGGGTAGGCAGGTTGGTGCGGGGCACGCAGGCAGCTCTATGCGGAGCCCCTTGTGCCTTTCCTGAGCTGGGGGCATCCTGGCTGCCGTCGTCCCAACGTCTCTGCTGCCCCTAGCGTCCAGCTGCCCAAGGGGATGCCAGCCTGAGGCGCGCCCATCCCCCACGTTCTTACTCACTCCTGGTATATTTTGGTTCCAGTATGTGTACTTGGCTTTTTCCATTTCTCTGCTGAAATTCTTCATCTTCCACTTTTTCCCGTAGCACTTGACCTGAATCTTTGCTCTTTTTGCCTGGGGGTCATTTCTGGATACTTCTCTTAACTGTTTCCCCCTTTCTCTGGTTTTGCTTGTTGTCGTAAACGGTCATTTTCCTTGTGTTGATGTGCGAACACGAGGGCCCCGGCCGGGCCATGCCGTGACAGTTGGCTTCTGGCCTCCTCGTGCTGAGACGGCAGCTGCCGCTCGCCTGTGCCCTCCCCAGGAAGCACGGGTCTTTCCCCACAGCTCCAGCGGGAGCCCTGGAGCGAGACTCGTGCCTGGGACTGAATGGCCAGCCAGGCCTGGGTCAGCTGCCCACCTGCAGGTGCAGAACCTCCCTGGGAGGGGACCTGCCGCCGGGGCAGTGGGGGACGAGAGCCGGGAGCGTGGCAGCGGCTGCTGGGTCCCCGGAGCGCGGAGGCCCAGGCTGTGTAGGGCAGGTGGTGGGAGGCGTGTCTGGGAGGAAGGAGCGGAGTTGGGCTTTAGGGCGACTGGCGGGGGCTGGACATGGCGGTTTGGGGGACGCCACAGGGGAGCCCTCGCTGCGAAGCCCGACCCGTGCAGGGGTGAGCAGCTCGTGTTCTCTGGCCGTGACTCGGGCCGCCGACCCGGAGGGTGCCTGGCGCGGGCTGTGGGTGCTCAGCCATTCCTCAGTCACTAGGCTGCGTCACTGCCTGGTGCCCTCCGGGTGCTGGCCCTGCCCCGGAGCTCAGGGCTGGGGAGGGGGTGATAAGCAGGCGGCTGGAGCTCAGAGGGGGTGGTGGACACGCGGGTGCGGGGCAGGGAGAGGAGCCCGAGATCCGAGTTCGCGGGCATTGGCTTCTGACCGCACGGTGACCCCAGGTGCCTGCTGCGCCGTCTCCCGTTCCGTTAGCCCTGCAGGTGCTTCCTAGCGAGTTGGGCTCCCGGCTGGGCAGGTCAGTCCCGTCTCAGGGCTTAGGTGCGTCCTGTGCCTGTGACGCACGCAGCCAGGCTGAGGCGTGTCCATGCAGATGTCAAAGCCCCCCAGGGGTACAGGCTCGACCCCAGGGGCAAAGCCCCACGTCTGGGTGAGCTCCCACTGCGGCCTCTCTGAGCCATGACAGCGTACTTTGAAGTACACTCTGCGCCTGACACGGGGCTCGAACTGCGCCCCCAGAGCAGCACAGAGAGGCCGGGAGTGGTGCACTCGGGGGCCCTGCCCTGTGCCAGGCAGCCTTCTGCCCACCTCCCAGGCATCTCTCCCTTACTCCCACGGCGCTTCCAGACACGGGGCTGTGGAGGCTCCATCCCCCCTCAAGTTTTAGGGTTGACTTAAGCACAGCCATCTTAGCTTCGGCAGCCATCTCAGGCCTGTGTGACACGAGGGGCTGAACTTTACCCTTCCAGGAAAAACCACTGAGCTTCAGTAACAGAAAAAAAGCTCGCTATACCGGCAACAGCTGATCAGTTTACTGCGGGAAAGTCTGAAATTCCCGCCCTCAAACCTCTTGTCATGACCATGAAAACCCCTGCCTCAAACTGGCTTCGGGGTCCAAGTCCCTACTCCCCTGCATCGGGTATACTTGGACCCAAGCTTAAGCTTGTCGAATAAACCCTCGTGGGATTGCATCGGGGTCGGCTTCTCGGTGGTCTCTCGGATGGGAACTCGGGCATAACACGGGGCCCATCACGTTGATGAGAACTGACCGCCTTCTGAGCCCTGAGCTCCACTCGCTGGTGGGGCACCAGGCACCCAAGACTTGGCTCTGTCTCGAGGGGACACAGATGCATCCCTGGGACCCAGCTGGGGTCTCATTCTGCCACCTGCAGGTGGGGGAGGGGCCGTCCACGTCCGGCTCCCAGCCCGGTTCTGTCCCTGGAGCAGGCCTCACTGGCCTCGGGTTCTCTCTGTAAAGGGTTAAAGCAGATTCCAAGTATGAGGACTCCTTATGCGGGGAGGCCCCCAGCTAGCAGGGGTGGGAGCCCTGACCCTGATCCTAACCTTAATCCTAATCCTTGCTGCCCTCATTAGATTTTAATCCTGACTCTGCCCAGGTGTTTTAAGGATAGTGTGAGGGGTCAGCAGGGAGGGTTTTTACTCCAGACCATGTGGTCCCTCGAGCCACGGGAACAGCCCACGCTCCTTCCTGCCCATGGTCTCTGTGCCCGCGGGAACCTCCCCTAGAGACCTCCGGGGTCCCAGCTGCTCGCAGCCCAGACTCAGCCAGGCCCAGCCCCACACTTGCTCTGGCAGGCTGCTCCCAGCCTCCTCCTCTCCACTGCAACTCCCAGCTTCACTTTCTCTGCCCTGAGAATGAGCAGTCATCCCAGGGGACAGTGAGCAACGCTCAGTAGTAAGGAGGTCCGGGAACATTTCTGGAACATTTTGTCGGGCGTCATGGGTCCTGTTCACACGTAACTAACTCACCAGTGATTCTCACAAAAAACGATGATCTGTTATGCACAGTGTGACTGTGTGAACCAGTGAGTGAAGGAGCTGGAGCTCTGGACCTGCCTCTCCCTGGGGTCCGCCCTGCTCCGTGAGAGGCAGCGGGAAAGCCAGTGAGCAGAGCCGGAGCCCACCTGGGGAGAAGAAGTGCTGGATCCAGCTGAGCCTGAAATTGGATCCCTGTAGCAGACCCCACCCCCAGAAAAACCCTCCTGGGAGGAGGTCTGGGGACGGAGGAGAAAGCTGCATTTTTTTAGGATGTGACACCCCCCTTGCTGCAGGCGGTTGGAAAGGGGGTGGGTACTGGGAACGTGCCTCCCACGCACCATCTCCCCACCATCTCCCCGCCACACCGCAGAACAGACGGAAAATCCAGTCCAGGAGTTTCCATGCCGGCCATTGTCATGCCCTTGGGGGTGGGCTTGTCGGGGAAGGCCTCTGCCTGATCCTCAGAGCAGGGAAAGTTGTCTGGGGCACCGGGGAGCTGACCCTCAGACATCCCACCCCCCAACCCTAATGGCCAAAGAGCACGAGATCTGCAGTGCACTGTCCCCACCTTCCAACAGCTTGGCTCCCTCCTGGAACCCCCTGTGCCCCACCAATGCCGATTCCAGTCACCCTCCCAGGGAGCAGGGTCAGAGGGGCTCTTGGAGGCCCCTGCTGCCTGACCCTGGGTCCGGGCTTCCTGTCTCTGGGTCTGCCTCCCCTCATCCCTAAAAAGGGCTGAGAAACATCCTGTTTTGTGATTGCTGGAGGAACTGGGCTGGTGAATGTGTTTTCAAGGTCAAGAGAGCAGACCCCGGGGCCAGCCCCCCTCCCCCCAGGTTCAAGGCCCAGCTCTGTTTCTTCCCACTGTGAGACCTTGAAAGAGGGACAGAACCTCACGTGCCCAGTTTCCTGCCAGGTCCGGGCAGGGCTCTCTCCACGGGTTCTCACACGGATTCGGCCCAAGGGTCTAGTCACGGCCCGTTGGGCCTCCCTGCCCTGGCTGGGAGCTCCTGACTGTCGGGCGCCTCCCAGCTCAGGGCTCCCTAGCACCTAGCGAGGGTGAGGGGCACGCACTCCTCAGCGCCTGCCCCTCCGTTCGCCTGTTGTGAAGTTGGGGCAGCGAGTTGCCCCACGGAGCGGGGCCGGGGTGGGTGTCGAGGGACCCGACCTCCCGAAGTGCCGCGCTTCCCAGGGGCGCCGGGGCCTGCAGCACTGCGCGTGAGGAAATCCCTGCCCTGCAGCCGGGGCACGGCCGGTTTTGGGCCCTTCCAGACCCGAGGGATCAGGTGTGTCCAGCCCCTGGGTACGAGGAGACTTGGGGACACGAGGAGACCTGGGGACACGAGGAGACCTGGGGACACGTCCTGCCGGGTCTGCCCTGCTGCGCGCTCCCCCGGGTGTGCGCGGGCCCTTCCTCCCTCCCCGCCACCCGCCCCCTCCCCGACCCGCCGGACGCTCCGCGGGGGCGCCCTGGGGGGCTCTGGACCGCTGTCCCCGGCCTCGGCCTCCCGCCCGCGGTGGGGGGGCGCCGGGCGCAGACGACCCCTCTCGCCGCCGGACCCGCGTGGGTCTCCCGCCGTCCCGCGCACGCACCCCGCGCCCCGCTCCTCCCGGCTCGCCGCGGCCGGGCGGGGCGGGGCGGGTCAGAGTCCGCCCCCCTGCCCTCGGGCTGCTCCGCCTCCGCCCCGCCGCTCCCCTGCCTTCCCCTCCACGCCCCGCCCCGCCCTGGCAGAGCCTGGCTCCGCCGCCATGTGACCCCGCGGCCGGGCCCGGGCGCGACGGGACGCGTTGGGACCGGCGTCGGGGGTCGCGGGCGCGGCCCGGGGCGGGGGCGGGGGCGGCATGGAGCGGAGGTGGGTCTTCGTGCTGCTCGACGTGCTGTGCGTGCTGGTCGGTAAGAGCCGCGGGGACCCGTGCGTTGGGGGAGGACCCCGCCCCGGCGGTCCCGAGCCGCGGGCCCCGAAGGTTGGCTTGTGGGGGCGGGTCGGGGAGGCCCCCTGGGGGCGGGGGACCCCTCGGACGGCCCGCGCGCCCCGCAGCCTGCGTGCGCCCTCCCGGGCCTCGGTTTCTCCTGGCCGTGCAGGCTGGCCCCGGGGTCTGCACGCGCGTCCCGCCGCGCCCGGCCGCGCCGGTGATTCACGAGGGCGGCGGCCCGGGTTTGGGGCGCGGCGCGGATCGCCCGGGAGGACCTTCACCCCCTGTCCCGGGATGACGTCCCCAGCGGGCACGCAGCTGGTCGGTGGGAGGCGGACCCCCTTCTCGCGCGGGGAGAGACGCAGAGAAAGGCTGGGCCCCCGGCTACGCGCGCACCTGGCGCCTCGGGCGGCGCGCGCCAAACCTGTCGGGCCGGTTTGCCGGCCAGGCTGGGGGAGGGGGCGGCCGAGGCCCCCTCCCCGCCCTTCCCCGCCCCTCCCCCGGGGTCCCGGGAACAAAGGCCGAGTGTTTGCTCTGGGGCCCTGCGGACCACGGCCCCAGAATTCTGCCCCTGGCGCAGGGAGGGGCACCTCGGTCCTAAATCGCACCCCGCCCCCACATGGGGTTCCTGCTTCTCCGCGGGGTTGGAGGGGTGATCCTGGGCGGGTTGCAAAGGCCAAGCCCTCCCCCTGAGCGCCAGACCCCTATACCTGAGCCCTCTGGAGTTGGGTGGTTGGCAGCAGGAAGAAGTGCCTGGGGGCGAGTGCCGGCCTAGCCCTCACTTACTGAATGCCTGTTACTGTATTTAAACGTCCGCCGGCACCTGCTGTGTGCCAGACCAGAAGTGACGGGCGCTCCACGAAACCGTTTCCACCAAACACTCCGCTTGCCCAGTGCGGCTCCGGCGCCTGCGGGAGGTCGCCCGCCGCCGGCGGTGGTGCCGAGATTAGGTCGTGTGTTGGCTGCTGCTCGGGTGCTCGAGGCCCAGGCAGACCTGGTCCCGTTGTTGAAGCTTCCACCCATAAAAAGTCGAATTCCATAGGCTGACGGCGGGCCCCGAGGAAGATGCGGGGTGTGTGTCGGGGGGCCGGGAGGTTCTGCAGGGCAGAGAGAGGCCCAGAACCCAGTGTTGGGAGCTGCACTTCCTGAATCCACGGCTGCAGTTCTAGTCCAGGGTGACAGTCTCCAGTGGGAGGGGCGGGGGCTGGTGGGGGGGTGGCAGGAGCTGGAGGCTGACCCCGCTGCCCAGGACCCGTGTGCAGCCGCTGCCCTGCTCCGGCTGCAGGGATGAGGCTTGACTTGCTGGCTCAGAGCACTGTGGCTCTGGCCTCCCCCAACCCCCAGCTTTGGGTTCTCCTCTCTGGCCTTTCTGCCTCCGCTTTGCCCCCACTCACGGCGGCCAGAGGGACCCTACGCAAACACGTCCTGTTCCTTTGCTCCCAACAGCAAGAGTCCCCATCTTAGAAGGCCCTCCCCACCCCTGCCCCCCTCCCGCCCTGCAGGCGCGGGCCCACCTCTGGACTGCTGCTGGCTTTCTTCCCCAGATCTGCCCCGACCTTCCTTAGCTCCTTCGAGCCACCGTCTGCGTGTGGCCCACCTGACAAGCCCGTAGCCCCCGATCCCAGTCGCCACCCCTGACTGTCCCGGCTCCATGGGCAGATCCGCGTTTCCCCACACTCAGCACTAAGTTTGGTCTTCGGGGAGGAAGAGTCGGCCTTGCCCCCGCCTCCCGTGGTATTCAGGCCTTGGAAGAGTCAAACCCTTTCCTACTTGTCCACCTGTCATGCTGGGGGCAAAGGGCGCTCTGCCTGTGTTTGTCCCCCTCAGCCCGGCAGGGCCCTGGGACCCCAGAGCCACAGCGATGCCTGTCATTATTCTGCCACACCTGTGGCTCCTGAAAGTGTCTTTGGACCGAGCTGTGGAGGCCCTTGTCTGCCCAGCGGTCTTCAGGCATCTCAGCTCAGGGCCTTAACTGTGGTGTGTTCCTGGGCTCTCCGGCTGGCCTTAGAGCGAAGGGAGGGAGGTCTCTCTCAAAGGTGCTTATGAAACACCTGTACAGGCTGAGCCCCGGGAAGGCTCTGGGGACAGCCTTGAGCGCGGTGGAGCCTGCTCAGTGCTCAGGGAACTCAGGTGTCCCGCGATGCGTGCGCATGAACGGCGCCGAGAGCCATGAGAACAGACGCCTCTTTCTGGGAGAGCGGGGCCAGGGCGGGTGCTCAGGAGGGCTGGACGGAGCTCAGGTTGGAGGGACGGCTGTCACAGAGGTGTTGGGCACTGAGGACGAGCACCCGGTTCCTGGTGCGGGGGTGGGGGGGGGTGGGGGGGGGTGGGGGGGTGGGGGGGTGGGGACAGGAGGCTGGGGAGGGGCGGGAGATGCGGGGCGGGGCCTAGGAGGATTTGGATGTTTATTTGAGGCTGATGGGGATCTCCAGGGGTTTTAAGGGGGCAGCGGCCTCCCAAGTGTCAGGCCTGTGTGGAGGTCAGAAACCGGGGATCCCAGGCGGTGGCCAGGTCCACGCGAGGGCTGCTGGGGGCTCGTAGCTGGAGGGGACCACATGGCCACTGGCTTCTCTCCCCTGCCTCCAGCCTCCCTGCCTTTTGCCATCCTGACGCTTGTGAGCGCCCCGTATAAGCGAGGGTTCTACTGTGGAGATGACTCCATCCGGTACCCCTACCGTCCAGACACCATCACACACGGGCTCATGGCTGGGGTCACCATCACGGCCACCGTCATCCTTGTAAGGCAGGAGAGGCTTGGAGGCTGGGGGGCGGGCTGGTCTTCGGGGAAGAGGACCCCCTTGGGCGCTCCCGGAACCCCGCCGACTCAGGGGGGCTGGCAAGCTGGACCCCCTCTCCGTGGGGAGGGCCGAGGCCCAGGCAGCCAGGGCTAGCGGAGGCGCCCGCAGCTGGCGTCCCGGCCCGGCCACGAGGCCCCTCAGCTGCCCGCTGTGCAGGTCTCAGCCGGGGAGGCCTACCTGGTGTACACAGACCGCCTGCATTCCCGCTCCGACTTCAACACCTACGTGGCAGCCATCTACAAGGTGCTGGGCACCTTCCTGTTCGGGGCCGCCGTGAGTCAGTCGCTGACGGACCTGGCCAAGTACACGGTCGGCCGCCTGCGGCCCAACTTCCTGGCCGTGTGTGACCCTGACTGGAGCCGCGTGAACTGCTCCGTGTACGTGCAGGCGGAGGGGGTGTGCAGGGGGAGCCCCGCCAACGTCACAGAGTCCAGGTGGGTGTCGGGTCCACCCCCCTGGGGGCCCCCAGCTGCGGGCACCCCCACCCCCGGGGGAGGAGCCTGAGGAGCTGGATGTGGGTTAGGAGGCGACTCCCGGAGCTGAGGGTTGGGTGGGGCCAGGGACGACAGGTGTGGGGGCGTGAGGCTGGCGGGATGGCGGCCCTCAGTCCTGCTCCGCTCTGCGCTCTCCTGGTCTCTGATCAACTTCTCAGTCAATTGCCATTCTTTCTTTATTGTTATTATTTTTAAAAATTATCATCTTATTTATTTATTTGAGAGAGAGCGTGAGAGCACATGAGAGGGGAGAAGGTCAGCAGAGAAGCTGACTCCCCGTGGTGCCCGGAGCCCGATGTGGGACTCGATCTTGGGACTCTGGGATCATGACCCGAGCGAGAGGCAGTCCCTGAACCAACTGAGCCACCCAGGCGCCCTGTTTTATTTTTTTAATAAGTTTTGCAGCACATCAAGTTTTTTAAAAAGATTGTGTTCATTGAGAGAGAGCACCAGTGGTGAGCGGGGAGGGGCAGAGGGAGCAGCAGGGAGCCCGACGCAGGGCTCCATCCCAGGACCCCGAGATCCTGACCTGAGCCGAAGACAGAGGCTTAACCATCTGAGCCACCCAGGTGCCCCCTTGTTTTCCTTTTTAAAAGATTGAAATAAAATTCATGTAGCTTGGGACACCTGGAGGGCTCCGTTGGTGAAGCCTCTGCCTCCGGCACAGGCCATGATTTCGGGGTCCTGGGATCGAGTCCCGTGTTCGGCTCCCTGCTGGGCGGGGAGCCTGCCTCCTCCTCTGTCTCTGCTGCTTCCCCCTTGCTTGTGCGTGCATGCCCTCTCCCTCTCCCTCTCTCTCTCTGCTCAAATAAATAAGTAAATAAATACAATCTTTAAAAAATATTCACATAGCTAAAATTCACTAGTTTCACTGTTTTAATGTGGACAGTTCTCTGGTTTTTAGTTACTCCCAGTGTTGTGCGTCCCCACTCTCTTAGTCCAGAATATTTTCATCACCCCAAAAGAAGCCCCGTGTCTGTTGCTAACCAGCACCCCGTCGGTCAGTGCCCCCCTTTGTCCCTGTCCCCAGCCCCGGGCACCCACGAACCCCCTCCTGTGTGGCTGTCTCTACGTCTCCTGACTAGTCACAAATGTGGAGTCCCACACCACGTGGCCTCTCGTGTCTGGCTTCCTGAATGTTTCGGAGCTTACCTGTTGCAGCGTCGTGTGTTTTTGCTGCCCCCATTGGGGGTCAGGGGCTGTATCTCGGTGATTGTTTCGTCATCCTGACAGATGAGCCCTTTCTCACTGTGGGACACCCTTTGTCTCTCCTGGTGGTTTTGTTTTACCTGACTGTTTTGTCTCCCAGTGGTGCCTGATGTCTTGTGATTGCTGTTTGCATGGAATGGTTTTCCCTTCTTTGTACTTTTCATCCTATTTGTGTCTTTGTTGAGTCTCTAGTACAGAGTAAGGTTAGGTTGTTCTGTGAATGTGTTGTGTAATCTCTGCCTTTTACCTGGAGAGGTTAATATGTGCGCATTCATTGTGACTGCTGATCAGGAAAGGCTTCTGGTGTGGTGCTTTCTACAGGTTTCTTTGGCTGACTTTTGAATTTCTTCATTACTGCCTTTTCTGCGAAGTAGTTATTGACTCTGCCCAGAGGTTGTGGCCGTATGGAGCTACCCTCTTAGGAGATTATTTTCACAAATTACGTTTTTATAGGTTGTTCATCGACCTGGATTTATGATTACTGTGTTACGCGGTTTTGAAACATTGAGTGTCATTGCATAGATGACCCGGTTAACCTCAGGAGCACAAGCACCACCATTTGTCCTCGCCGTGAGGCGGTCCGTGCGGGGGTCTGGCAGACGTCGGGCCCCGCGCACGCCGTACCGTCCTTTGTCTCTCCGGTGTTTGTGGGAGTCCGACTCACTGTCTAGCAGCTTCGTTTCTCCCGGAAACACTCCGTTTTGGTATTGCTTACAGGGCAGGACTGGAGCACGGAACTGAGTTTTCATTTATCTAGGAATGTCTTCATTCCTCCTCACTGCGAGGGGATCACTTGGCCAGGTCTCGAATTCTTGTTCCTCCGACCACGTCGTCGCGCTGCCTCTGGCTTCCGCGGCTTCTGACGAGAAACCAGCCGTGACTCCCTCGTTCAGGAGGGGTCTCGTTCTTGCTGCTTGTGCCTCTGTGAGTTTCTCCTTCTGGAGTTCATCAGGCTTCTTGGGCGTGTCAGTGAATGTTTCGGGCCCCATTAGGGAAGTGTTCCGCCATTATTTCCTCCAAGACCCTTTCTGCCCCCGTGTGCCTCGCAGTCTGGGGACTCTCACTGTGTGGGTGGTGTCCCTGGGGCCACTTCTGTTTCTCCGTTTTTTTAGTCTCCACGCGTCCCGCTGAATCGTCCCTGTTGACGGGTGTCTGTGGCCACTCTCCTGCCTGCTCAGGTCTGCTAGTGATCGCTTCGTCGGGTCACCTCTCTCTTTGCTAGTGTTCTCTATTTAGTCAGACATCGTGGAGCTCCTTGAACACATTTCAAGGGGCGGTTGAAACGTCTTTGTCCCAGAAGTCTAGTGCCTGGGCTTCCTCAGGGACAGCTTTGGTTAATAGGTGTTTTTCTCCTGTGTTGGGCACCCTTTTTTCCCCTGCATGCTTTGTACTAATTTGGTTGGGAGCTGAGTGTTTTTTGTATTGTAATGTAGCAACTCTGGAAATCGCATTGAACTCCCTGCCCCGGGGATTGCTGCTGGTGCTGGTCGCTGTGGTTGGCTGCTTAGTGACCTTTCTGAACTTGGTTTGCAAATTCTGTATTCTTTGTCCCGTGTGGTCATGAAGTTCTTTCTGTTAGCCAAGTGCTCAGTGCTCAGCTAGTGACTCGATGGAGCTTTCCTTAGACACTGCGCTCGGGGAAAATGTGTCTTCCAGAGTTTACCGATGGACTCTCTGTGCTGTGCTGGGGCCCGCTGCCAGCGCTCAGCCCGGCCTCCTGGGGGCTGTGCTGCTCTGAAGGTCAGCCCGAGCTGGGGGCCGAGGGCTGCTGTCCTGAGCTTCCCTGGGGTCTTTGGCTCCCTGGACAGTGGTGACGAGCACTCGCTGCAAAGGTCTCCGAGCAGTGCCCCAGGGGCTGCCTCAGCGCTGGGAGGGGGGACAGCCCCTCAGATGCACCAGACGGGGCCGTGCAGAGTTCTGCACGGGGCGGTCTGCTCTGCTCCTTGGTACACGTGGCCACTGTCCATGCGATTCTGTTGGTGTAGGTGTTTCTCATTTCTCTTATGGATGGTGAGACCTTTGGGGTTTCTTTATCTGCCACTTTCTTTTGTCCACTGCCACTGATGTCCTTTTTGCTAAAACTTGTATCGAATTCTGGCGTCAAGTGCCACAGAGGAGAGAGAACTGTGGGGTTAACTGTTTGCTGGACACACTTGTCTGCCCTGGTTCCGAGTTTGTGGCCCACGACGTCCTTGACAGAGACCGTGAGCTGCAGCTGGAGACTCTGTTGGTCTGAGAAGAGGCCACGTTTCCCCCCAGAGCCCTCCCTGCGCCGGGTCCCAGACAACCGGAAACACAGTGGGATGGGGGCCCGGGGCTTCAGAGGCCGCGAGGGGAGGGGACTCCCGCCCTTCCGAGCTGGCCTGGGCCGTGTTCCGGGGCCTCCTGACGCCATCCTCCCCTGTCTCAGGCTGTCCTTCTATTCCGGACACTCTTCCTTTGGGATGTACTGCATGTTGTTCCTGGCGGTGAGTCTTTCCCCAGAACTGGCTTGTGGGACCGGCCCTGTCCCTGCCTTCCCCGGGCCTCAGCGTCTCTTTCTGTGGAAGGGGTGGGCTGACGGGTGTGGACGCTCCATGTTCCTGGTCTCCGCGCTCCGACCGGTGCCCCGGCGTGGGCGTGGGGTGAGGCCGGCCAGTTCCCTCCCGGGCTGACAGCCGCCCTCCGTCCCCCAGCTCTACGTGCAGGCCAGGCTCTGCTGGAAGTGGGCGCGGCTGCTGCGGCCCACGGTGCAGTTCTTCCTGCTGGCCTTTGCTCTCTACGTCGGCTACACCCGCGTGTCCGACCACAAGCACCACTGGAGTGACGTCCTCGTCGGCCTGCTGCAGGGGGCGCTGGTGGCCGGCCTCACTGTGAGCTCCTGGGCTTGACCCCCCTGCCCTGGCCCTCTTGTCCCCCTGCTCCAGTCTCCCCCCCCCGGAGCCCTCCCTGCCCCCGCGCACTCCCTTCCCGGTCCCCTTCCCCCGCTCCAGCGGCTCCTGCCTTCCCCCAGGTTCGCTACGTCTCCGACTTCTTCAAGTCCCGGCCCCCACAGCGCTGCCTGGAGGAGGAGGAGCTGGGACGGAAGCCCAGCCTGTCCCTGACGCTGACGCTGGGTGACGCCGACCGCAACCACTATGGGTACCCGGTCTCCTCTTCCTGAGGGGGGACCCCGGCTGTGGGTCCAGCTGGGAATCGGGCTGTGCGCGGGGTCCTGGCCGGGCTCTCCCCTGAGGGGGGGATGGGGGCTCCGGACCAGCTGCAGGGCCCCGTGCTGGAGGCCGGCGGGCCCCCCCCAACCCCGCCTCCTGTGCGCCGGACCCACGGTCTGGTGGTGCATGGGGTGGCCCCAGCGTCGGGACGGGGGACTCTGTGCTCTTGGCTCCCTCTGAACCCCCTTTCCTTGGAGGAGAGGGGAACTGAGAGCTCCAGATGGATGCCGGTTTGTAAAGTGTAACGTGTACATGGACTTTTAGTAAAAGACAGCGTTGATGGACACGTGGTATCGGCCTCCGTTCCTTCCCGCTGCTCTGAGGGTGGCTCAGAAGCCCCATCCTGGCCTGGCGCTGCGGACGGCCTCGGGTGGACGCGGTCTCCGGGGACGAAGGTCTCAACCCGCGCAGCTGGTGCCGTCTGGGGGTGGACTGGCCAGATCGTCCCCGAAACTGGGTCTGGAAACTGAAAGAACGGTTTGTGAACCTGTTAAGTCAAGGAGGGAATGAAAAAGGAATAGCGGAGTCTAACCCTCGAGGGCCCTGATCCTGTCAGGGAGGGGGGCTGGCCGCAGGGCAGGGCTGGGGGAGGCGGGAGGAAGCAGACACAGCTCCGCCCGGCGCCCAGGGCAAGGGTCCCAAGCCCCTACGTGAGGCCCCTGCTGTTGTCCTGGTCCCAGGGAGGGCGAGGGTTGAGGCCACTGAGTTTGCGTCACGGTACAGAATTCGTCTCTGTGGCATCCCCTCGCGGTAGGGAGGCCTCTGCCGAAAGCCCCCCTCCCAGTACGGACCCCCCGTGAAAACACTGGGGCAGAAACTGAGGTGGAGCTCAGAGCTCCTCAGGCCTCCTCGAGGCTCCTGCAGGGCTCCGGCCTGGGTCTGCGGCCGTGGGGCCTGAAAGCTCCCATTTGGGGTGTGCGCCTTGGGATGGACTCTGTGTCCCTTTCCTGCTCAGAGATATGCTCTCTCCCTCGGACAGACGGGGCCGCTGCCCTCGGATCCTCCCGTCTCACAGTGCCCGCCTTTAATAGCCATACCTGGGGCTCCTGGGCTTTAAGTCTGTCCCCATCCGGCCTCCCTGGAGGACTCGTCCTGACTCTTCCCCTCTGGTCATGCAGGTGGGGTCCAGGAGCAGCTCAGCTCACTCTGTCCTCGATGGACAGCTCCCCACCCCGCAGGGAAGTGAGCCGCAGGGCAGTAAAGCAGACCAACTGCTAGAAATAATACTTTTAAAAAAGGAGATGTGGGGGTCCCTGGATGGCTCAGTCGGTTAGGTGTCTGCCTTCGGTTCAGGCCATGATCTCAGGGTCCTGGGATCGAGCCCCGAGTCGGACTCTGCTTGGGGGGGAGCCTGCTTCCTCCCCTGCCCCTCCCCCTGTGCTTCTGCTCTCTCTCAAATAAATAAAGAAGATCTTTTAAAAAAACAAGAGAGCTGTGTTCAAAACCTTAGTATAGGGAAGCCTCTTGTAATTGGGGAAGACAGAGAAAGTGGAATTGAGGAAAATCTTCGGTCTGGGCCAGAGCAGCAGCTCAAGAAACAGAAGACACTGCGTGGTGGGTCCCTTGTGGAGGGAGGACGCGTGGGAGATGTTGGCCTCTGGAGTGGTTGTGGTCGGGCTGGCACCTTGAGACGATGGCGGAACGGACAGAGCTTCCCTTTGCAAGGACAGTGCAAATGGCGGGTGTGATTTTTGGACTAAATAAGTGTCAAACAGGTGACTTATTTTTAAGTGTTAATGTTTCATTTGTCCCCCAGAGCTGTTTTATTCCACACCCCTTGCACGGTACTCCGGCCAGGCCTCGGAGAGGGGGCGCAGCCTGGGGGCAAAGACGCAGCCCCGCAGCCCCGTGCTGGGCGCTGGATGGAGATGGTCTCCCTGGCCGCCGTGACCTTGCTCTTGGTGCCATGGCGGGTGGGGAGGAGGGAGCCCGGACGCCGCCGAACGCCAGCGCGCTGCACACCAGCAGCTCGGCCTCACCACCATGAAACTGCCCGGGGCTGGGGAGCCTGGGCATCCCGGGACTCAGGAGAAGGCAGTGCCCTAGCCCGGGCTGCATGTGGGGAGGGCATGCCCAGGCTCGGGCGGGTGGGGTGTCTGTCCGTGAAGGGGGTGATGAGCGAGCCACTCTGTACTGTATCTTGAGGACTTTTAAGTCCAAAAAAGGAAAATTCTGCCCAAGTGAATTTTCTTTTTTAAGCTTTTATTTATTTGACAGACAGAGATCACAAGCAGGCAGAGAGGCAGGTGGAGAGAGGGGGAAGCAGGCTCCCTGTGGAGCAGAGAGCCCGATGCGGGGCTCGATCCCAGGACCCTGAGATCATGACCTGAGCCGAAGGCAGCAGCTTAACCCACTGAGCCACCCAGGTGCCCCCAAGTGAATTTTCTTAAGTTAAACAGTATCCATGCATTTCTTATTTTCCAAATGATCCCTATTTAAGTTGCAACAACATAAAATCCTGAAAGAAAAACAAGATTATATTAATCTTTAATACAAATTAAATAAAATTAAGTGTAATGAAAAATTAATGTTGGTTGCCGCCCAATACAAGAAGGGACTTTCCGCCGTTCATGAGCCGTATGCAGTGGTGACGGCCTCGTGCCCTCGTCACCGAACACCTATAAGTGGAGAGGGAGAGAGACATTGTGCTGCAAAATTTAAAAACCTCTGCTTTTCCTTAATCCTCTCGACACATTTCCCGCAGCTGGATAGCTCCTGGGGCTCCCAGTGCTCGGCGGACCCCAGCCATGTCCGAGACCAGCGCGGCGGTATTTCCTCCCGCTTCGTCTTTAGCAGGTGGGGTTCGGGGCACGCAGCCACTTCGTACATTTGATAGCCCGGTTTTGGGTGAATCGGGACTTTGGATGCGACTCTCCAGTTGGTAAAAGGCTGGAACCGCCGACTGTGGGCAGCCGCCCTATGGAAGTGCCCAGCTTCTCCCCGTCGTGCCTTCTCCCTGCTCCCAGAGGAGCTGCCCACCTCTTCCGGGGTCAGGGACAAGTGTCCACAATGTCGCGGTGGCGGCGGCAGTGTGTCTGAGGCCAGAGCGGCCTCCCTGCAGGCCACCTGGCTCAGGCCTAGAAACCGACCCTTGGCGCACGGCAGGAGACCAGAGGGGGCTTGGGTGACCTCAACGGGAAGAAACCACAACAACAAAAGCACGTTCCATTTTCTCTTCAATCCAGCGAGGATATTTCTGAGACACCCACTGGAAAAATACACCTTCCCTTCCCCTCTGTGAAAAGTGCTCTGTGTATTAAACAGTTTTATTTTCCGGACGAAGCCAGGCCACGAGGGAGTTGTTCACGGCACGTTCCATGCCCAGCACCCCTGTGAGCTCTGCCTGGACAAGACCGCTGAGGAGCTATTAAGAGGAGCTGCTGAGGCTTCCCGCAGCCTGCGGCACTTTCCTCGTCCGCATCGTCCCTGCGGGGTGAAGAGCACTCCACTCCCCGAGTCCCGTGCCTTCTGGGTTTCCTTGGTGATGGAGGCCTAAAGCCACACTCTCCCACCTCTGCCCCGCCTCACCTCATCCCATGTGTGGGGTCTGCAGTTTGTCAGGGTCCCCATCTGGGAAGAAGCGGGTGGAGAGTTCCCTGCAGGGACACCTGGGGCTTGAGGCTGGGGTTGGTCTGGCCGGGGCCTGACAGCCCCATCAGGGAGCTCTCTGGGCCTTTCCAGTCACCAGTGGACCTGACTCCCTAGGGACACATTGGGCAGATGGATGTTTCTCTTGGTCTCCTTTGTGCAACCCCAAGGCTGGGACATGCCCGTCGTTTCTGCGCCGCAGGGCAGTACTCGGGGGCAAGCTGACCCGTGCGTGTGGCGATTCCCTCCTAGGCCACTTGTAAGGCACCATTTGGTGCTCTGTCCAAGTGGCGAAGGCGCTAGCGACATGTGGCCCTTTAAGTTAATTTCTGAAATAAAGATCCGGTTTATCAGCCATGGGGGTCCGATTGGAAGCGTAAGAGAAATGGAGGGTTAGATGAAGGGAAGTTCTGTTGCTGCAGGATTCTACTGAGAAGTTAGATCAACAGTAAGGCTGTTCAGTTAGGATTAAGGTTAGTGCTGAAGTCAGGATGGGCCAGGGTCAAGGTCATTCTAAGGGCCTGAGGACACAGGTCCACATCCTTGGCGGCTGAATGTCTAAATCAGTTACTTGAAATTTCCCGCATAAACAAAAGTGAACTGAAGGGGGAACTGGGCATGGTGCTGTTGGGGGAGGGGCCGGACGTGCCCGCCAAAGCCACGGACGTCTCCGCCCTCGGGGGAGGGGATGACATGCGAGGGCGCCGATGGGTCGACCCCTCGAAGGAGATTGAAGCCATACCGATAACCTTTCCTGACCACACTGGAATCAGCTAGAAATCAACGTAGAAGGAAAACTGGAAATTTTGCAGAGAGATGGATCTCACATACTGTCGAATCAGCTGGTCCAAGTGGAAATCAAGAGGGAGAGCGAGGGGTGCCTGGGGCTCAGTCGGTGAGGGCTTCGGTTCTTGACTGCAGCTGGGGTTACGCGATCAAGCCCCACGTCAGGCTCTGCGCTGTGCAGGATCAGCTTGAGATTCTCCCTCCCCCCCCCCCGACCCCACTCCCCACTCTCTGTCTCTCTGAAATGAAGAAATAAACCTTTTTAAAAAGTGACATTAAAAAACATGAGACCAACAAACATGACGACACAACATAGCATCAGTCATGAGATGCGGCAAAAGCAGTGCTAAGAAGGACGTTTACAAACGTCTGAGTTTATTCTTTTTATTTGAATTCAATTAGCCAACATACAGGACCTCACTCGTTGTCCACGCAGTGTCCCACGATTCATCAGTTGTGTGTAACACTTGGTGCCCATCACCGCCCGTGCCCTCCTTCGTGCCCGTCACGCGGTCTCCCCATCCCCCACCCTTCCCTTCTGTGACCCTCGGTTTGGTTTCCGGAGTCCAGAGTCTTTCATGGTTTGTCTCCCTCCCTGATTTCTCCCCCTTCGATTTCCCTCCCTTCCCCTGGGGTCCTCTGGGCTATGCTGCTTACGTTCCACGTATGAGTGACGTCATGTGAGAGTTTTCTCTCTCTGTCTGACTTACTTCACTTGGCATAGTCCCCGAGAGTTTGTCCATGTTGACGCAGAAGTTGGATATTCATCCTTTCTGATGGCCGAGTAATAGTCCATCATATATATGATCCACATCTTTTTTTTTTTTTTTTAGGATTTTATTTATTCATTTGACAGAGATCACAAGTAGGCAGAGAGGCAGGTGGAGAGACAGGAGGAAGCAGGCTCCCCGCGGAGCAGAGAGCCCAATGCGAGGCTCGATCCCAGGACCCTGGGATCATGCATGACCCGAGCCCAAGGCAGAGGCTTGGCTTGAGCCACCCAGGCGCCCAGTATAGGAACCACATCTTTATCCATTCCTCTGTTGAAGGACATCTCGGCTCTTCCACAGTTCAACTCTTGTGGACATTGCTGCTATGACATTGGGGTGCATGTGCCCCTCTTCTTCACTACATCTGTATCTTTGGGGTAAATACCCCATAGTGCAATTGCTGGGTCTAGGGTAGCTCTATTTGCAACTTATTGAGGAACCTCCATGCTGTTTTCCAAAGTGACTGTACAGCTGGTCTTCCCACCAACAGTGTAAGAGGGTGCGGCCTTCTCCACATCCTTGCCAACATTTGTTGTTTCCTGTCTTGTTAATTTTAGCCATTTTAACTGGTGTGAGGTGGTATGTCATTGTGGTTTTGATTTGTATTTCCCTGAGGGCAAGTGATGGGCATTTTTTCATGTGTCTGTTGGCCATTTGGATGTCTTCTCCGCAGGAATGTCTGTTCGTGTCTTCTGCCCATTTTTTGATTGGATTATTTGTGCTTTGGGTGTTGGATACTAGCCCTTTGTCTGATATGTCATTTGCAAATATCTTCTCCAGTTCTGTTCATTGTCTTTCGGTTTTGTTGACTGCTTCCTTGGCTGTGCAAAAGCTTTCTTTCTTGATGAAGTCCCAATAGTTCATTTTTGCCCTTGCTTCCCTTGCCTTTTGCCATGTTTCTAAGAAGAAGTTGCTGCAGCTGACGTTGAAGAGGTTGCTGCCTGCACTCTCCTCAAGGCTTCTGATGGATTCCTGTTTTGCAGTTAGGTCTTTAGTCCATTTTGAGTCTATTTTCGTGTGTGGTGTAAGGAAATGGTCCAGTTTCATTTTTCTGCCTGTGGCTGTCCAATTTTCCCAGCACCGTTTGTTGAAGAAACTGTCTTTTTTCCTTTGGACATTTTTTCCTGCTTTGTCGAAGATTAGTTGACCATAGAGTTGAGGGTCTATTTCTGGGCTCTCTATTCTGTTCCCTTGATCTGTGTGTCTGTGTTTGTGCCAGTACCATGCTGTCTTGATGATGACAGCTTTGTAATAGAGCTCGAAGTCCGGAATTGTGATGCCGCCAACTTTGGTTTTCTCTTTCAACATTCCTCTGACTATTCAGGGTCTTTTCTGGCTCCATATAAATTTTAGGATTATTTGTTCCATTTCTTTGCAAAAAGTTGGTGGTATTTTGATAGGGATTGCATTAAATGTGTAGATTGCTCTAGGTAGCATAGACATTTTCACAGTATTTGTTTTTCTAATCCACGAGTATGGAACGTTTTCCCATTTCTTTGTGTCTTCCTCAATTTCTTTCATGAGTATTCTGTAGTTTTCTGAGTACAGATTCTTTGCCTCTGTGGTTAGGGTTATTCCTAGGTGTCACATGGTTTGGGGCCCAATTGTGAATGGGATCGAATTCTAATATCCCTTTCTTTTGTCTTGTTGGTGTATAGAAATGCAACTGATTTCTGTGCATTGATTTTATATCCTGACACTTTACTGAATTCCTGTATGAGTTCTAGCAGTTTTGGAGTGGAGTCTTTTGGGTTTTCCACATAAAGTATCGTATCAGCTGCAAAGAGTGAGAGTTTGACTGCTTTGCCAATTCAGATGCCTTTTATTTCTTCTTGTTGTCTGGTTGGTGAGGCTAGGACTTCTAGTACTATGTTGAATAGCAGGGGTGATAGAGGACAGCCCTGGTATGTTCCTGACCTTAGGGGAGAAACTCTCAGTTTTTCTCCATTGAGAATGATATTCACTGTGGATTTTTCATAGATGGCTTTGATGATATTGAGGAATGTACCCTCTATCCCTACACTTTGAAGAGTTTTGATCAAGAAAGGATGCTGAGCTTTCCCAAATGTTTTTTCTGCATCTATTGAGAATTTCATAGGGTTCTTGTTCTTTCTTGTATTGTATCACATGGATTGATTTGCGGATGTTGAACCAACCTTGTTGCCCAGGAATAAATCCCACTTGGTGATGATGAATAATCTTTTTAATGAATCTTTTTAATGTTGGATTCTATTTGCTAGTATTTTGGTGAGAAAGTTTGCATCCATGTTCATCAAGGATATTGGTCTGTAATTCTCTTTTTTGATGGGGTCTTTGTCTGGTTTTGGGATCAGGGTAATGCCGGCCTCCTAAACTGAGTTTGCAAGTTTTCCTTCCATTTCTATTTTATGGAACAGTTTCAGGAGAATAGGAATTAATTCTTCTTTACAATGTTTGATGGAATTCCCCTGGGAGGTCATCCAGTCCTGGGCTCTTGTTTGTTGGGAGATTTTTGAGGACTGCTTCAATTTCCTTGCTGGTTATGGGCCTGTTCAGGTTTTCTACTTCTTTCTGGTTCAGTTTTGGTAGTTCATACATCTCTGGGAATGCATCCATTTCTTACAGATTGTCTAATTTGCTGGCATATAGTCGCTCATAGTATATTCTTATAGTTATTTGTGTTTCTTTGGTATTGGTTGGCTCTCTCTTTTATTCATGATTTTATTAATTTTCATCCTTTCTCTTTTTTTGATAAGTCTGGCCAGGGGTTTATCAATCTTATTAATTCTTTCAAAGAACCAGCTCCTAGTTTCATTGATCTGTTCTACTCTTCTTTTGGTTTCTATTTCATTGATTTTTGCTCTAATCTTGATTACTTCTCTTCTTCAGATGGGTTTAGGCTTTATTTGCTGTTCCTTTTCCTGCTCCTTTTGGTGTAGGGCTAGATTGTATATTTGAGACCTTTCTTGTTTCTTGAGAAAAGTTTGTTTTGCTATATACTTTCCTCTTAGGACCACCTTTGCTGTATCCCAAAGATTTGAACGGTTGTGTTTTCATTCTCATTTGTTTCCATGAATTTTTAAAATTCGTCTTTAATTTCCTGATTGACCCATTCGTTCTTTAGTAGGATGCTCTTTAGCTTCTGTGTATTTGAGTTCTTTCCAACTTTTCTTTTGTGATTGAGTTCAAGGTTCAAAGCATTGTGGTCTGAAAATATGCAGGGAATGACCCCAGTCTTTTGATACCGGCTGAGACCTGATTTGTGACCCAGGATGTGATCTATTCTGGAGAAGGTTCCATGGGCACTAGAGAAGAGTGTGTATTCTGTTGCTTTGGGATGGAATGTTCTGAATATATCTGTGATGTCCATCTGGTCCAGTGTGTCATTTAAGGCCTTTATTTCCTTGTTGATCTTTTGCTTGGATGATATGTCCATCTCAGTTAAGGGGGTCTTAAAGCCCCCTACTATTATTGTATTATTATCGCTGTGTTTCTTTGGTTTTGTTATTAATTAGCTTATATGATTGGCTGCTCCCATGTTAGAGGCATAGATATTGAAGATTGTTATATCTTCTTGTTGGACAGACCCTTTAAGTATGATATAGTGTCCTTCCTCATCTCTTATTATAGTCTTTGGTTTAAAATATAATTTGTCTGATAGAAGGATTGCCACCCCAGCTTTCTTTTGATGTTCATTAGCATGGTACATTGTTTTCCACCCCTCACTTTAAATCTGGAGGTGTCTTTGGGTCTAAAATGAGTTTCCTGTAGACAGCATATTGATGGGTCTTGGTGGTTTTTTTTTTTTTTTTTTTTTTTTTAATCCATTCTGATACCCTGTGTCTTTTGATTGGGGCATTTAGCCATTTACATTCAGGGTAACTATTGAAAGATATGAATTTAGTGCCATTGCCTGTAAGGTGACTGTTACTGTATATTGTCTCTGTTCCTTTCTGGTCTACTACTTTTAGGGTCTCTCTTTGCTTAGAGTACCCTTTCAATATTTCCTGTAGAGCTGGTTTGTTGTTTGCAAATTCTTTCAGTTTTTGTTTGTCCTGGAAGCTTTTTATCTCTCCTATTTTCAATGATAGCCTAGCTGGGTATAGTATTCTTGGCTACATGTTTTTCTCATTTAGTGCTCTGAATATATCATGCCAGTTCTTTCTGGCCTGTCAGGTCTCTGTGGATAAGTCTGCTGTCAGTCTAATATTTTTACCACTGTATGTTACAGACTTCTTTTCCCGGGCTGCGTTCAGGATTTTCTCTTTGTTGCTAATACTTGTAAATTTTTTTATTAGGTGATGGGGTGTGGACATATTCTTGTTGATTTTGAGGGGGGTTCTCTGCACCTCCTGGATTTTGATGCTTGTTCCCTTTGCCATATTAGGGAAATTCTCTACAATAATTCTCTCCAATATACCTTCTGCTCCCTTCTCTCTTTCTTCTTCTTCTTCTGGAATCCCAATTATTCTAATATTGTTTCGTCTTATGGTGTCACTTATCTCCCGAATTCTCCCCTCGTGATCCAGTAGCTATTTTTCTCTCTTTTGTTCAGCTTCTTTATTCTCTGTTATTTGGTCTTCTATATCACTGATTCTTTCTTCTGCCTCATTTATCCTAGCAGTAAGAGCCTCCATTTTTGATTGCACCTCATTAATAGCTTTTTATTTTCAACTTGGTTAGATTTTAGTTTCTTTATTTTTCCAGAAATGGCTTTTATATCTCCAGAGAGTGTTTCTCTAATATCTTCCATGCCTTTTTTGAGCCCAGCTAGAACCTTGAGAATCTTCATTCTGAACTGTAGATCTGACATATTACCAATGTCCGTATTGATTAGGTCCCTAGCCTTTGGTACTGCCTCTTGTTCTTTTGTTTTTGGTGAGTTTTCCCGCCTTTTCATTTTGTCCAGATAAGAGTATATGAAGGAGCAAATAAAATACTAAAAGGGTGGTAAAGACCCAAGGAAAATGCGCTTTAACCAAATCAAAAGAGACCCCAAATTGTGGGGGGGAGAAAGGGGATAAAAAGAAGTTCAGGAAAAAAATTTAAAAAAATAAAACAAATAAAGAAAAAATATAAAAAAGAAAAAAATATATTAGACTGGTGACTAGAACAGGGTCACCCACTTAATTTTGGGAGTATTTTGGTGTCTTAGAAGAAACTAACTCCCCGAAATTTAAAGAATGAAAAACATATATAAGGGTAAACACAATGAAGGGATGAAATATGCCTATAAAGATGAAAAAAAATTTTTTTTTTAATTTCTAAAAAAGGAGTTGATGAAGTAAATTGGTTGGGAGAATAAAGAAAAAGAAAGTGGAGAAAATTTGCTCGGGCTGGAGACTAGAACAAGCCCGGAGCTAGATTTAGGGTATATTTTGATCTATTAGAAGAAGCTGTACCCCAAATGTTTTAGGAGAAAAAACCCTATGTGTATACAAAAAATAAAGTTAGATACAATGAAGGATAAAATATGACTATAATAATGAAGGTTCAAAAAAGATTATTATTATTAATTTTTTAATGAAAGGTATTGTTAAGATTAATTAAAAAATGTTAAAAAAGGAAGGGTAAAAGTGAAAAAAATTTAGCAGAAGAAAAAAAGTTTAAAAAAATTAAATTAACTGCAAGACTAAAGAATCATGGGAAGAAAGCCATGAGTTACATGCTTTGCTTTTTCCTCCTCTGGAATTCCGCTGTTCTCCTTGGTAAGTGGACTTGGTCTTGGCTGGATTTCTTGCTGATCTTCTGGGGGAGGGGCCTGTTGTAGTGACTCTCAAGTGTCTTTGCCGGAGGCGGAATTGCACTGCTCTTACCGGGGGCCCGGACCAAGTAATCCGCTCGGGTTTGCTTTCGGGAGCTTTTGTTCCCAGAACGCTTTCCGTAGAGTTCCGGAGGACGGGAATGAAAATGGCGGCGGCCCAGTCTCCGGCTCGGAGGAGCTGAGAGTTCGGGGTCCCACTCCTCAGTGCACCCTCAGAGAAAAGTGCTCAATCACTCCTGTCTCCTTGGCCTCTGGCCGTGCTCCGAGGTCACCCAGCCTGCGACCGGTTCAAGGTAACCCCGAGTTGGGAGCTCACTCCTTGGCTCTGTCTCTGTAGCCGGCTTCTCCGCTTTAATACCTGCGAGCTCTGCGACACTCAGACACCCCCAATCCTTCTGTGACCCTGCGGGACCTGGGGCCACGCTGACCCCGTGTGGGCTTCACCCTGGTTTAGCGTCTGGAGTGATGTCCCTTTGTGGAGCAGACTTTTAAAAGTCCTGATTTAGTGCTTCGTTGTTCCGCCCCTTGCTGGGAGCCGGCCCCTCCCCCCGCGGTCTTTCTTCACGTCGCTTTGGATTCACTTCTCCGCTGGTTCTCCCTTTCAGAAAGTGGTCGATTTTCTGTTTCTAGACTTGCTGTTCTTCTTCTCTTTGATCTCCTGTTGGATTTGTAGGTGTTTGCAATGGTTTGATAAGCTATCGAGCTGATCTCCTGCCACCTGATGCCATCTCAGCCTGCTACTTCTCCGCCATCTTGACTCCCGGCAGGTTGCTTTTCCACCAACAGTGCATCAGGGTCCCCTTTCCCCACATCCTCCCAGCACCTGTTGTTCTTTGTGCAGTTGATGGGAGCCATTCTGACAGTATGTGGTAATATCTCATTATATTTCTGATTTTCATTTTCCCGAGTTTGGGTGATGGTGAAATTCTTTTCATGGGACCGTTGGCCATCTGTATTTCTTCTTTGGAGAAATGTCTGTTCACGTCTTCGGACTATTTTTTAACTGGATTATTTGTTTTTTGGGTGTTAAGTTGTATCCACTCCACATATTTTGAACACTATCCCTTTACTGCATACGGTATTTGCAAATAGTTCCTCCCTTTCAGTAGGTTGTCTTATTATTATTAGTTCTTCCTAGTTCTTCTGCTGTGTGGAAACTTTATTGTGATACAGTTCCAGTTGCTTATTTTTGCTTGTATTTCCTTTGCCTTGGGAGACAGTCTAGAAAAATGTTGTTTTGGTCCATGTCAAGAAGTTACGGTCTGGGGCGCCTGGGTGGCTCAGTGGTTTAGGCCGCTGCCTTCGGCTCGGGTCATGATCTCAGGGTCCTGGGATCGAGTCCCGCATCGGGCTCTCTGCTCGGCAGGGAGCCTGCTTCCCTCTCACTCTCTCTGCTTGCCTCTCTGCCTACTTGTATCTCTCTCTGTCAAATAAATAAATAAAATCTTAAAAAAAAAAAAAAAGAAGTTACGGTCTGTGTCCTCTTGTAGGATTTTATGGTTTCAGGTCTCCCATTGAGGTCTTGAATCTGTTGTGAGCTTGTGTGTCTGTATGGCATAAGGAAGCAGAGTAACTGCATTCTTCTGTACGTAGCTGTCCTGTTTTCCCAACACTGTAGAGACTGTTCTTTTCCTTTCGATATTCTTGCCTGCTTTGTGGAAGACTAATAGGCCACACAATTGCGGGTTTATAGCTGAGGTTCTATCCTGTTCCGTAGGTCGTTGTGTGTATTTTTGTGCCAGTGCCATACTGTTCGGATGACCACAGCTTCGTAGTACAACTTGAAATCTGGAATTGTGACTCCTCCAGCCTTGTTTTTCTTCTCAACATTGCATTGGTGGTTCAGTATCTTTGGTGGTTCCATACAAATTTTTAGGAGTATTTGCTTGAGTTCTTTTTGTTTAACTTAATTCAATGAGCCAACTTGTAGTACATCATTAGTTTCAGATGTAGTGTTCAATAATAGATCAGTGCTCATGGCATCATACCGCCCAGTGCTCATGGCATCACGTGCCCTCTTTAATGCCCACCACCCAGTTACCCCATCCCCCATCCACCTCCCCTCCAGCAACTGTCATTTTGTTTTTGTAATGAAGAGTTTCTCATGGTTTTTCTCCCTCTCTGAAGACTTCTCATACAGTTTTCCCTCCCTTCCCCTCTGATCCTCTGTGGTGTTTCTTCTATTTCACACATGGGTGAACCCATGTGCTGATTGTCTTTCTCTGACAGCCTTATTTCACTCAGCGTAATACCCACGAGTTCCATCCAGGTGGATGTGATGGTTACTCTTCATCCTCTGATGGCTGAATAATATTCCATTGTAGATATGAACCACATCTTCTTTATCCATTCATCTGTCCATGGGCATCTGGGCTCTTTCCATAGTTTGACTAGAGTGGATAATGCTGTAATGAACACTGGGGGGCAGATGCCACTATTTTTCTCTCAATCTTTATTTTCTTTAAGATTTTATTTGTTTATTTGACACAAAGAGAGAGATCACAAGCAGGCAGAAAGGCAGGTGGCGGGTGGGAGGGGTGTGTGTGCGGCGGAAGCAGGCTCCCTGCTGAGCAGACAGCCTGATGCAGGGCTTGATCTCAGGACCCTGAGATCATGACCTGAGCCAAAGGTGGAGGCTTGACCCACTGAGCCACCCAGATGCCCCACAATCTGTACCCTTGGGTTAAATACCTAGTAATGCAAATGCTGGGTTGTAGGGTAGCTCTGTTTTTAAGTTCTGGAAGAAACTCGATGACATGTCGCAGAGTGGTTGTACAAGCGTGCATTCCCACCGGCAGTGTAAGAGTGTTCCCCTGTCACCATGTCCTCGCCAGCATTTGTTTTCCCTGTCTTGACAATTTTAGCCATGCCAGCTGTTGCAAGGTGGTATCTCACTGTGGTTTGGATTTGTGTTTTCCGGATGGCCATTGCTGTGGAGCACTTTTTCATGTGTCTCTTGGCCACTTTTATGTCCTCGTGGTAGAAAAGTGTGTTCATGTTTTCACCTATGTCTTCAGCTAGATTAGGGGTAGTGCCAGGATCATGGAAGGTGTGATCTGCTTAGGTGTGGAGACCTTCAGAGACATCTGAATTGAGGGCTAGAGTTAAGGAGAGTATCAGGCTCAGGCTCTGTGTTCAGTCTGGTATGAAAGTATAAATAAGCAGGGATTGGTTCAATATGTCATTCAGATTGTTCCAAAGGGCATGATCTCTGATTTTGTTGTAGGATGAGCCCGTGCTTCACTCAGGTGTCCCCATTCCCTGGGGATTTGGAGCCAGGCCTCTGGGTGTCATCCTTTAAGAAGCCAACCTAGGGTTAGGATTGGGGCTTAGGATCATGGCAGGTTCAGCCTTCCATCTGTGTGGCAAGACTCCCAGAGGGCTGAGTTGAGGGTGTGGTTTGTGTCCAGCGGGCCACGGAATGTGGGGGTGGCTTCAGGTGGCCATGCAGATTTCTGCTGCTCTGAATCATTTCCAGAGTTCCAAATGCCATGGTTTCCTTCTGGGTGGCAGGCAGAGTCCTCTGAAATTGTTCAGGTGTCCCCAGTCCCTGGGACTGTGGCGCCCGCCAGGTCTCTGGGGAAATACCCCTCGGAGCCCAGCCGAGGGTCAGGGTTGGGGTCAGGATTTAGGGTTAGGGTTTAGGGGTTTTCTAGGGTTAATTTATTTGCCTTTAACACAAGATGTCCACCCTTAAATAAGACACTTTCTGAGAGTATTTTACAGTGAGTAAAGTTTAGCATGTAACCCAAATAGTTATGGAGAAGAACAAAATGTTCCAAAGCAACATTTAAGACCTTATTTCTTGACATTTATGTTTTATCGTCAAAATAATTAAAAATTGAATTGCTCTGTGACTCTTCTCACAGATGAATTTGCTGGCCCTGTCTTTCCGGTCTTGGTTAAAAGCACCTTCTCAGTGGGCTTCCTTAATGGGTGTCTCTGAATGGAATGGTTCTCTCAGCCCTTAGCTTGCATTCCTTCCTATTGTTGATTTATTGATTGATTATATCCCACACTCGATGCAAGCTCCCAGGTGGGACTAGCGCTGTACATTTGCACTAAGTAGATACTCCATAAATATTTATTAATTCAACAAATATGGTTTTCTTAAAATCAGAAATATCTATGTTTTAACAATGAATTTTTTGACCATATCAGAATATATTTGGAGAAAGCCATTGCTCCATGACTATACATCTGTCAAGGCTGTGGCTTCGTTATGTCCTGTGTCATGCTTCCATGAGCTAGCCGGGATGCTCATGACCCGTGTATGAAGCTCAGCCTCAAAATGTAGGGGTGAGTTCTGTGAAGCCGCTGGGGGGCATTTGGGCGGCTTACACTGCTGAACACCTTATATCATGCAGGGCCAGATGTGACGTGAGCAACCCTTCTTTCCCTAGCTTTTCCATTTTCCTCCATCCTCTGTCAGCATCTGGCTTTCCCACCAACCGTATCTTTGCAGACAAATTCTGAGATGGCCTATGGCTTGGGACTCCATTGACATCACAGAGTCTCATTAGAAGCAGTGTCAGAGATTTCTGTGGCCCTGACATGACCCTTGTCCCCAGAATAGGCCCCATGAAGAGTCCCATGAGAGTTGGGGAGTCCAGGAAAGATACATGGGTGATTGCAGCTTTAGCTGAAGCCGCTCTGGGGGATCCTGTGGGAGGCCATCTCCAGGCTCAGTCAGGCTCTTTTGCTGATTTCCAATACGACCCAGGAGAGTCATTTTATTGGAATTTGAGGATCATCATTTTTCTTTAAAGATTTAATTTATTTATTTGTTAGAGAGCAAGACAGAGCAAGCACAGGCAGACAGAATGGCAGGCAGAGGCAGAGGGAGAAGCAGGCTCCCTGCCGAGCAAGGAGCCCAATGTGGGACTTGATCCCTGATGCTGGGATCATGACCTAAGCCAAAGGCAGCCATTTAACCAACTGAGCCACCTAGCCTCCCAAGGCTCACCATTTCTAAAATGAGGAAATGTTTTTAGATGAAGTGATTCATGCAAGACGATGGAATGAACTCTTAGGAAGTTCTGGGCAGTCTCCAAGGTGGATTCTATCTTAGGAGTTATGACTCCCATCATCCCTGCTTCTGTTGAGTTCCCCCTTTTGACACTGGGTACTCCATGGAAATTTCCCAGGGTGATACTAGACTAGTGTCTTCAGGGCATGCCCCCATGCCATCCGAAGTGGCCATTCTCATCCCGAACCCAGGTTTTGGCTGTGCTGCCTTTCTTGCACAGAAACAGCAGTGCCTGGGTCAGGCCTTCACTGCAACTGCTGGGTTGGCTTAGTGAGCACCTCGCCCTGGACACTAGCCCCATGACACTGTGAGGGCACTCAGAGTCCACAGTTCAGTCATGCAAAGCAACAAGTGATCCTACGTCAGGGTGGATGATGCAAGGTGTAGTTTTAGCGCAACCATGACAAAAAAAGATTTAGATGACTCAATAGAAAGTAGTTCCATGTACTCCGTATTATGGCCATGATGGGAAAAGTGAACGATGGGGTCCTAAAGGGGAATGGGACTTGCAAGAAGCAGGCTGGAGTCATCCAGGGGTAGGGGGTGTCTCGTGGAGGAAGGGGCCAGGAGGCTTGTCACGGGTTCCAACAGTGCAGCATCAGGGTGTGCGCTGGGCCTGACCTGCGACCCCCAGGGGCACTGGGGGCAGTCTAGGTCCAGAGGATCTACAGAAATGCAAATTGGGCTGTGCAGAGCCTTCCTGGTCTGTCTTCTCGGTTCCTGGGTGTGGCTCTTTCTCTGCTTCTGGAGGTTGTTGATTGTCCTTTTTTTCCCCTCTGAGCTGCACTATTTTGTGTGGATTCAGTGCTGTGAGTGGACACTGATTCTTCCTGCAATGAAGTGGAAGAGAAATCATCCTTGTTTCCTAAGTAAACCTGAAGAGATTCAACAGTAATAGCCTTTTCCCAGGTCCCTGGGCCTTCCTCTGCTCGCCAAGTCTGAGATTTTAGAAAACATCTTCTATTCTGAACAGGTTGAAAGAATTAGTTTGGTTTTAAAACTTCAGCCTAGTCACACTTTTCATAATCTCTACCATGATCCGTAAACATTGAATACACAAGGTTTGACAGGATGAAGGAAGCATGGGCTTTGCAGTGGGGTTTTGGGCACTGTTGACTCCCTGTTGCCCCCGTGTGGCCACTCTCCGGGCAGCAGGTGGCCAAATGTATCCCCATTTACCAGCTTGCAGGGAGAAGATAGACAATATACACAATATACACAATATCCGGGCAGGTATGGCTTGCTTCTGACCGGTAGAGAGGTCGGCCAGCTCACATGCACATGATGTATGTTCTTTTGGTTCCTTGCTCTCTGCCTCCCCTGTCCATCATGCTGGTCCTGAAGCTTTAGCTCCTGGGAGAACTTGGGTTTGCAGATTTCTGTTGACATTTCGAAGTGTAGAACTGTGTTGCCTTTGTTCCCTGTGCTTGTGTCGGAGATGAAGGCGGGAAAAGTCACCATACTCTGAAAGCAGAGTATGAAATATCCAGTGCGCTCTGCCCTCCACACCTCAGGTTTGAAAGCCACGGCCAACTACACGCTTCATGTTCTACGCAATCAGCTTTAGGTTCTCCAGGATGCATGTGACATGAAATCATACTGAAAGAAATCTCATTCCCTAACTTTTGCCTTGCAGAAGACAGTTTAGGGACACCGCTCCTCACCCGTGCTGTTATTTCTGGTCTGGCCAATGCCCAGTCACACTGACACGTGTAGCCACCCAAGGGCACAGCTGCCACATCCTCCCGGAGCACTCCTGGTCCCCCTGCCCCCCATTCTGGCCAACCCTGCACACCCCCAGTCCTCCTGAGTGTCCCCTGTCATGGCACGTGTCCCACAAGGCTGTCAGTTTTTGTCTCTCGGTCTGTCCTCCCTGCTTGGAGTAGATCTCTCTCCCAGATGCCTGTCTGGATGGCAGGCCCATGAATGGTTTCAGGATCTTTTGTCCTAGAACACTAGGCTTCCTTCAAAATCCAGATGGGCAGGGGGAGTCTCTGTCCCTCTGTGTGCCCCCAGCCTCGGAGGGATCTAGTGTCCAGGACAAGGGATTTGGGAGTTCTGCGAGATGAAGTTTGTTCTGTGAAGGTGGCTTCCTTCTGAGATCATTATGGAAGCACATGGAATGGCCATTCCTGGGGGACAGAAAGCATGTTGCTGTATTGTATTCTCCTTGCACACTGTGGCTACCAGAGAGGAAACACACTCGCCTGCACAAGTTCACACTTACACGTGCATTTCTGAGCATCACTACCATGGAAACGACAGTGAATTCCCGTTGGGCTGGAGACCTGTAGACGTGCCATTCCAGGTGTACATAGAGGAGGATGGAGATGCAGTTCTGGCTAAAGGGATGGAAGTCCTTGCCTCTGGGGTGAAGCAATTAGATTTGACCCAGAAGGCGCTATGTTCTACTCAAAGAAGGACATGATCCTAGGATCTTTGGGACCAGAGATAGGCACAAACTTCTGTAAAATTTTTCTGTAGGTGTTGCAGTCCACGTGGTGTCTCTGACAATGACTCCACTCTTGCTTTGTGGTTTGAAAGCAGTCCCAGACCACCCACAACTTATGTTCCAGCCACAGTTGATTGAGAGAATACAGGGGGAGGTTCCTTTGGCCCATGGGTGGTCATTTCTCATACTCCAGATTTGCAACATGATGGATGATGAGGGAGAGGGCTCTTTTTTCCCGTGGCGGAGTGGGAGTACACTTTTCCAGTGGCTGGGTGGGAGTACACTGGGATGTATCCTGCCTGACCCCGGCCCCTCCACTTGAAAGGAAAAAATAGATGATAGTGTGATTGGCCAACAACTAAGGTTTCAGGAATCGCCCCTCCCCACTTCTTTGGGCTTTGGGCTTCCCCAACACGTTTGTCTGTGGTTAGGGTTCCACATAGGTATTCTTTGGCTGAGTAAGTCCCCATTGCCGGGTGGGTATATCTTGTAAGTTATATACCACACGGATGGTCATCTCATTCAGGCCAAGACCATGAGCACATTTAGGGTTCTGCTGACTTAGCAGAGGATCTAGCATGTGTGGGCCTCAGGATGAGTCTGATTCAGCCCTCAGCAATGTTATGGAACACATGCCTTTCTGGGCCCTCTCTGGCACTGGCACGGGCCTGGCCTAGACCACTTCTGCAGTCACGATGGAAAAGCCCCTGGCCTGGGTTGCCCAGACCATGCTTGGCTCTTTGGCCAGGACCAGGTCACATGCCCATGGATGAGCCAATCCCTGGAACCAGGGGGTGGAGCCATGGAGATTGGCACACATTGTTAGGACCTCTGTTGTAATGACTTTTCTACTGGCCGTGATGGCAAGATGTTCTGGGATGCAACTGTTAATAAAATGAATATTAATTTCTGACAGTAACTGCGTCCAAGGTGGTGGCTTAGCACCCAGAACCTCAGTCCCAGCACTACTGGGACTTCTTTGTACTTTGTACTTTGTACGGTGCTACTGTACTTCTTTGTAGAGACAATGGCCGAGAATGAGCAAAGTGGATGGAAATGGGTCTGGAGTACACAAGGGAAGGGTATGTGTTGTGTAGGGGGTTGGGGATAATAGCTCTGGCCAAATTGTATCTCCAACTTACCTAGGTTCAAGAAGGTGTAGGGAATGCATGGTGTTTCACCCTCCATCATTTTGTAGAAGAAGAATGCGCATTTGCATGGAGTATGGCGATTTGTTCCAAGTATTCTCTAGCTGGTGCAGAAGTCAGGGAGAGCAGCGCCCTCCATTTGCCAGGAGATGATTGAGAGGCTGTGCATCAGTGTCCAGGGCAGCCTATAACAGTGAGGTGGCTTTGGGGGCCTTGCAGGTTTCTCCTAATATGGGGGTTTTGTGCAGCTCCATAGGACACGTTTTCCTTCTGGAGGGCAGGCAGAGTCCTGTGGTATAGCTCCGAAGTCCTCCATAAGGAGGGCTTGTGGGTTGGGAGTCCGGGGACAGAAGTGTGAAAACTCAAGCTAGGGACAGGGATAGGACTAGGGCATGGTAGGCCCGATCTGCAGATGCTGAGATGAGCTCCCTTGGATTGGAAGTTAGGTCGGGTGTCAGGCTGTACCTCAGGCTGGAGTTTGTGTCCATGAGGGCTGCTGAATGTGGGGTGGCCTCAGGGGGTTTGGAGGCTTCCTGGTGGAACTCTGAAACTGGGGGTGGCATTGGGGGCCTTGCAGGTTTCTGTTATTCCAGAGATTTTGTGCGCTCCATAGGGAACAGTTTCCTTCTGAGGGGGTGGCAGAGACCTGTGGTGTGGCTCCAGAGTCCCCAGTCTGGAGGGCTTTGGGGCCAGGATTCTGTGCACTGAAGTCTGAAACCCAAGTTAGGGTTAGGATTAGGGCATAGGTCATGGCAGTCCCACTCTGGTGACTCTGGGGTGAGGTACCCAGTGGGCTGAACCGAGGGTCAGAATGCATAATAGTGTCCAGGACAAGCCTCCGAAATTGGACTGGGCTTGGGAGACGACAGGTTTCTCCTAATCTGCAGGATTTGAGCAGCTCCATAGGGCATGGTTTCCTCGGGATGGCAGGCAGAGTCCTGTGGTGTGGTTCTGGAGTCCCCAGTCTGGAGGGCTTGTGGGCCAGGAATCTGGGGAAGGAAGTCTGAAAACCCAAGCTAGGGTGAAGGTTAGGGCCCAGGGCATGGCATACCTGAGCTGCAGATGCTGAGGCGAGCTCCCCGGGATCTGAAGGTAGGGCAAGGTTCAGGCGCTCACTCAGTCTTGAGTTTGTGCCCATGATGGCCAGTGATTGTTGGGGCCATGGAGGTTTCTACCTCTCTGGGGTTTTTGTGCAGCTCCAAATAACAATGTTTTGTTCTGGGGGACAGGAGGAGTCTTGTTTTATGGTTCAGGGTCCCCAGTATGGAGGGATTGAAGGCTGGGCCTATGGGTACGGATGCTTGAAAACCCAATATAGGGTTAGTATTTGGGCCTACGGGATTGGCATGCCCTATCTGCTGTCTCTGGAGCGAGCTACCTAGGGGGCTGACTTGAAAACAGGACTCAGGCTAAGGGTCACAGTGTGGGTTTGTGTCCAGGGCGGCCTCCGAATGTGGGGGTGGCCTCAGGAGTCATGCATGTTTCTCTTACTTTGAGGGTTTACACAGCTCCAAATAGCAAGATTTCCTTCTGGGGCACAGGAATCTGATTTGTGGCTTGGGGCTCCCTCCATATGGAGGTATTTGAGACCAGGCCTCTAGAGACAGATGCCTGAAAACCCATGCTAGGTTAGCATTAGGGCCTAGGGGCATGATAGGTCAGATCTGTGGGCTCTGGGGCCAGATACCCAAGGCTTTCTTTTGATGGCCGGGACTGAAGCTTAGTGTCAGTCTTATTATTAGGGTCTAGGGAGCACTGTTTGTGGGGGGCCTTTGGGGTCGTTTCTCTTAATCTGGGGGTTTTGAGCAGCTTCTGTGCAGGTTTCTCCTAATCAGAGGCTTTTGTGCAGTTCCACAGGGCATGGTTTCCTTGTGGAGGGCAGGCAGAATCCAGTGGTGTGACTCCAGAGTCCCCAGTCTGGAGGGCTTGTGGGCCAGGACACCGGGGACAGAAGTCAGAAAACCCAAGGTTGGGTTAGGGTTAGGGTCTAGAGCAATGCAGGCCTGATCTGCAGATGCTGAGATGAGCTCCCTGGGATCTGCAGTTAGGGTGAGTATCAAGCGGTCACTCAGACAGGAGCTTGTATCTATTAGGGCCACCGTATATGCAGGTGGTCTCATGGGGCCATGAAGGTTTCTCCAGCTCTGGTGGCTTTGTGCAGCTCCAAATAGCAAGGTTTCATTCTGGGGACAGGAGAAGTCCTGTTTTATGGCTCAGGGATCTCCTATATGGAAGGATTCGAGACCAGAGCTCTGGGTATGGATGCCTGAAAACCCATCCTAGGTTTAGGATTAGGGCCTAGAGGCATGGCAGGCCCAATCTACTGTCCCTGGGGCAAGCTACCCAGTGGGATGAGTTGAAAACAGGGCTCAAGCTGAGAGTCACAACGCGGGTTTGTGTCCACGGTTGACCCTGAACGTGGGGACCTCAGGGTCCATACATGTTTCTCCTACTCTGATGGTTTTATATAGTTCCAAATAGCAAGATTTCTTACTGGGGGGCAAGAGGAGCTCTCTGTTTTCCGGTTCAGGGCTCCCATATATGAAGGAATTCGAGACTAGGCCTTTGGGGACAGATGCCTGAAAACCCGAGGTAGGGTTAGGATTAGGGCCTAAGGGCATGGCAGGCCCAATCTGCTCTCTCTGGGGCTGCTACATGGGTGGCTGATTGAGGTCGCAGCTCAGGCTGAGTTTCAGAATATGTATTAACTTCCAGAGTGGGTCCATGTAAGTGAGGGTGGCCTCGGAGGCTGTGCAGTGTTCTCCTAATCTGGAGGTTCTGTACAGATCCTTAGGGCACGGTTTCCTTCTGGAGGGCAGGCCGATCTTGTGGTGTGGCTCTGCAGTCGCCAATCTGGAGGCTTGTGGGACAGGACACTGGGGAGAAAGTCTGAAAACCCAAGCCAGGGCTAGCCCAGGGTATGGCAGGCCCAACCTATAGAATTTGAGATGATCTCCCCAGTACCTAAAGTTAGCGGTGTGTGTCACGGGGTCACTCAGGCTGTAGCTTATGTCCATGAGGGCCGCTGGATGTGGGGGTAGCCTCATGGGGCCATGGAGTTTTTTTTTTTCCCACTGTAGGGTTTTTGCACAGGTCAAAATAGCAAGGTTTCATTCTGGGGGTCATGAGGACTCCTATTTTATGGCTCAGGGGTCCTCCATATGGAGGGATTCAAGAGCAGGGCTGTGGGTATGGATGCCTGAAAACCGAAATTAGGTTAAGATTAGGGCCTAGGGGCATGTAAATCTGATCTGCAAGCTCTGGGTGAGCTCCCCAGGGGACTGAGTTGAAAAGCGGGCTCAGGCTGAGGGTCACAATACGGGTTTGTGTCCAGGTCAGATTCCGAAGTAAGTGTGGCCTCAGGGGCCATACAGGTTTCTCCTACTCTGGGGGTTTTACACAGCTCCAAATAGCAAGGTTTCCTTCTCAGGGGGCAGGACGAGTTGTGTTTTGTGGCTTAGAGGTCCCCCACATGGAGGGATTCTAGACCAGGCCTCTGGGAACAGACGTCTGAAAACCCAAGCTAGGATTAGGATTAGGGCCGAGGGGCATGCCAGGTCCATTCTGCTGGCTCTGGGGCCAGCTACCTGGGTGGATGACTGTTGGTTGGGGCTGTGTGCCTAGGTCCAATGGCGGCTTCCGTAAATGGGGGCGGCGTCGGAAACCACGCAGGTTTCTCCTCCTCTGTGCGCTTGTGCCGCTCCGTAGGGCACGGGTTCCTCTGCAGGGCAGGCAGCGTCCTGTGGTGTGGCTCTGGAGTCCCCAATCTGGAGGGCCTGTGGGCCAGGACTCGGGACAGAAGTTGGAAAATGCAAGCTAGGGTTAGGCTTAGGGTCTAGGGTATGGCAGGCCTGATTGCAGACTTTGAGGTGAGCTCCCTGGGATCTGAAGGTAGGGCACATGTCAGGCGGTCAATCAGGCTGGAGTTTGTATCCATGAGGGCCGCCGAATGTGGGGCTGGCCTCACGGGGCCATAGATGTTTTTCCCGATCTGGGTGCTTTGTGCAGGGGCAAATAACAAGGTATCCTTCTGGGGGACAGGAGGAGTCCTGTTTTATGGCTCAGGGGGGTCCCCATATGGAAGGAATGGAGACCAGGCCTATGGGTATGGATGCCTGAAAGCCAATTTAGGGCTAGGATTAGGGCCTAGAGGCATGACAGACCCGATCTGCTGGCTCTGCGGCAAGCTACCCAGGGGGCTGAGTTAAAAATGGGGCTCAGGCTCAGAGTCACAGTATGGGTTTGTGTCCACCGTGACCTCCAAACTTGGGGGCGACCTCTTTGCAGCTCCATAGGACACCGTTTCCTTCTGGAGGGCAGGCAGAGTCTTGTGTTATGGCTCCAGGGTCTCCATTCCTAAGGGCTTGTGGGCCAGGACTTTGGAGATGGAAGTCTGAAAACCCAAGCTAGGGTTTGAGTTAGGGCCTAGGGCATGGCCGGCCCGATCTGCAGATGCTGAGGCGAGCTCCTCGGAATCTGATGTAGGGCAAGTGTCAGGTGATCCCTCAGGCTGGAGTTTGTGTCTATGAGGTCTGCCGAATGTGGGGGTGGCCTCATGGGGCCATGGAGGTTTCTCCTGCTCTGGGGCTTATGCTCAGCTGCAAAAAACAAGGATTCCTTCTGGTGTACAGGAGGAGTCCTGTTTTATGGTTCAGGTGTCCCCCATATGGAGGGATTCAAGGGGAGGGCTCTGGGTATGGATGCCTGAATACCCAACCTAGGTTTAGGATTAAGGCCTAGGGGCATTGCAGGCCATATCTGCTGGCTCTGGGGCTAGCAACGTGGGTGGCTGACTGGAGGTCGGAGCTCAGGCTGTGGGACAGACTGTGCATCAAGTTCAGGGCGGCCTACGAAAGAGGGGCGGCATCGAGGGCAGTGCAGTTTCTCCTAAACTGGGGTTTTTTCAACTCCGTAGGGCACAGTTTCCTTCTGGAGGGCAGGCAGAGTCCTGTGGTGTGGCCACAGAGTCCCAACCTGCAGGGCTTGTAGCCTAGGACTTTGGGGATGAAAGTCTGAACACCCAAGCGAGGGTTAGGGTTATGGCCTTGGAGATGGCAAACCTGATCTGCAGGTGCCGAGCGAGCCCCCACGAGATCTGCAGTTATGGCAAGTGTCAGGTGGTCGCTGAGGCTGGAGTTTGTGTCCATGAGGGCCGCTGAATGTGTTGCTGGCCTCATGTGGCCATGGATGTTTCTCCCACTCTGGTGGTTTTGTTCAGCTCCAAATAGCAAGCTTTCCTTCTGGGGGACAGGAGGAGTCCTGTTTTATGGAGGGATTTGAGAGGAGGTGTCTAGGTATGGATGTTGGAAAACGCAACCTAGGGTTAGGATTAGGGCCTAGGGGCACGGAAGTTCTGATCTGCTGTCTCTTGGGTGAGCTACCCCGGGGGCTGAGTTGAAAACAGATTTTATGCTGAGGGTCACAATGTGGGTTTGTGTCCAAGGCAGCCTCCGAAAGTGGGGGTGGCCTCAGGGACCATGTAGGTTTCGCCTACTTTGAGAGTTTGACACAGTTCCAAATAACAAGGGTTCCTTCTGGAGGTGGAATAGTTCTTTCTGTGACTCAGACATCACCTATATGGAGGGATTTGAGACCAAGCTTCCAGGGACAGCCGCCTGAAAACCCAAGCTACAGTTAGGTTTAGGGCCTAGGGTCATAGCGGGTCTGATTGCTGGCTCTGGGGCCAGCTACCTGGGTGGTTGACTGGAGGTTGGGGCTCAAGGTGAGTGTCAGAATGTGTATCAGTGTCCAGGGATGGCCTCCTTAAATGGGGGTGGAATTGGGAGCCGTGCAGGTTTTTCCTAAACTGGGGATTTTGTGCAGTTCCATAGGGCACAGTTTCCTTCTGGAGGGCAGGCAGAGTCCTGTGGTGTGGCTCTGGAGATCCCAATCTAGAGGGCTTGTGGGTCAGGACTCTGGGGATGGAAGGCTGAAAACCCAAGCCAGAGTTGGGTTTTGCAGATCATTGCAGGCCTGATCTGCAGAAGCTGAGGTGAGGTCTCAGGATCTCAAATAGGGCAAGTGTCAAGCAGTCGCTCAGGCTGAAATTTATTTCTCTGAGGGCTGCTGAATGTGAGGGTGGCCTCACTGGGCCACAGAGGTTTCTCCCGCTCTGAGGGTTTTGCACCGCTGCAGATACCAAGTGCTCCTTCTGGGGGACAGGAGGAGTCTTGTTTTATGGCTCAGGGGTCCCCTATATAGAGGAATTTGGGAGCAGGGCTCTGGGTATGGATGCCTGAAAACCCAACTGAGGGTTAGGTTTAGGGCCTAGTGGCATGGCAGATCGGATCTGTTAGCTGTGGGGCCAGCTACATGGGTGGCTGAATGGAGATCGGGGCTCAAGCTGAGCGCCAGAATGTGTATCACTGTCCAGGGATGTTCTCCTTAAATGGGGGTGGCATCGGGAGCTTGCAGGTTTCCCTTAATCTGGGGGTTTTGTACAGCTCCAAAGGGCATGATTTCCTTCTGTAGGGCAGGCAAAGTTCTATAGTGCGGCTTCAGAGCCCCACTCTGGAGGGCTTGTGGGCCAGGACTGTGGGGACAGAAGTCTGAAACCCAAGCTAGGGTTAGGTTGAGGGCCTAGGGCTGACAGACCATTCTGCAGACTCTGAGATGAGCTCCCCAGGATCTGCAGTTAGGGCAAGTGTCAGGCGGCAGTTCAGGCTAGAGTTCCTGTCCATTCGGTCTGCCGAATGTGGGGCAGGCCTCATGGCCCCATGGATGTTTCTCCTACTTTGGGGGATTCGTGAAGCTCCAAATAGCAAGATTTCATTCTGGATGATGGGAGGAGTCCCATTTTATGGCTCAGGGGTCCTCCATATGGAGGGATTCGAGAGCAGGGCTCTGGGTATGGATGCCGGAAAACCCAACCTAGGGTTAGGAATAGGTTTCATGGGGCATGAAAGGCCGATCTTCTGACTCTGGGGCGAGCTTCCCAGGGGGCTGAGTTGAAAACAGTTTTAGGCTGAGGGTTATAATGGGGGTGTGTGTCCAGGGCGATCTCTGAAAGTGGAGAAGGCCTCAGGGGCCACGTAGGTTTCTCCTACTCTGAGGTTTTTCAGAGCTCTAAAGAGCAAGGTTTTCTTCTCGAGGGGCAGGAGGAGTTCTGTTTTGTGGCTCAGGTGTCCACTATGCAGGGATTCAAGGCCAGGCCTCTATGGATAGATGTCTGAAAACCAACACTAGGGTTAGGACTAGGGTCTAGGGGTATGGCAGGTCCGATCTGCTGGCTCTGGGGCCAGATACCTGGGAGGCTGAGTGGAGGTGAGGGCTCAAGCTGAGTGTCAGAATGTGTGTCACAGTCCAAGGATGTCCTCAGTAAATGGGGGTGTCCTTCGGGAGCTGTGCATGTTTCTCCTAATCTGGGAGTTTTGGGTAGCTCTATAGGGCACAGTTTCCTTCTGGAGGGCTGGCCAAGTTCTGTGATGTGGCTCAAGAGTCCCCAGTCTGGAGGTCTGGTGGGCCAGGACTCTGGGGACAGAAGTCTGAAACTCTAACCAAGGTTGAGTGTTAGGGCCTAGGCATGGCAAGCCTGATCTGCAGATGCTGAGGTAAGTCCCCTGGGATCTGCAGTTAGGGCGAGTGTCAGGAGGTCTGACTCTGGGGCAAGCTTCCCAGGGGGCTGAGTTGAAAACAGTTTTAGGCTGAGGGTTATAATGGGGTGTGTGTCCAGGGCGATCTCTGAAAGTGGGGATTTGATTTTGTGTCCATAGGGCCATGGAATGTGAGGGTGGCCTCTTTGTCCTTTGGGGGGACAAGAGCAGTCCCGTTTTATGTCTCAGGGGTCCTCCATATGGAGAGATTCTAGAGCAGGATTCTGGGTATGGGTGCCAGAAAACCCAATGTAGGGTTAGGATTAGGGCCTAGGGGCATGGCAGGCCTGATCTGCTGGCGCTGAGGTGGGCTCCCCTCAAGGCTGAAATGAGGGCATGTGCCTGGCACCGCGGCAGAACCTGGCTCAGTGCATGGGGGCCGCCGATGATGGAGTTGGCTTTAGGGGGGCCTGCAGGTTTCTCCCCCTCTGTGGGTGCAGCGCAGGTCTAAAGAGCATGGTTTCCTACCCCATGGCTGGCAGAGTCTTGGAGTGTCACTCAGGGGTCCTTTATCCGTGAAACTTGTGAGCCCGGCCCCTCAGAATGGAAGCCTGAAAACACAAACTAGAGATAGGGTTAGGGGCCTAGAGCATTATAGGCCCATTCTCCTGGCACTGAGGTGGGCTCCCCTCAGGACTGAGTGGAGGGCGTTTGTCCAGCACCACAGCAGAATCTGGCTTTATGGTCGGTGGGCCACTGATGGTTGGGGTGGCTTTAGGGGAAAGCAGTTTTCTCCCCATCTGAGGGTTCAGCACAGCCCCAAACAGCACGGTTTCCTACTGTGTAGCTGGCAAAGTCCTGGAGTGTCACTTGGGGGTCCTGTATCTAGGGGACTTGGGAGCCAGGCCCCTCAGAATGGAGGCCTGAAAACCCAAACTAGGGTTAGAGGTATTACAGGCCCGATCTGCCGGCGCTGTGGCGGGCTCCACTCAGGGCTGAGTGGAGGGCATCTGTCCCACACTGCATTCGAATCCGGCTTTATGTTCAGCGGCCAGTGATTTTTGGGTGGCCTTATGGGGGCATGCAGATTTCTCCTGCTCTGAGGGTTTTGCACAGCTCCGATGGGTATGGTTTCCTCCTGGGTGGCAGCCAGAGTCCTGGGGTGTGGCTCAGGTGACCCCAGTCTGGAGGGCTTGGGGGCCAGTTCTCTGTGGATGCAAGCCGGAAAAGCCAACGTAGGGTTAGGGCCTAGGGGCAGAGCAGACCCAACCTGCCAGTGTTGAGGCAGGTTCCCTGATGGGCTGAGTCGAGAATGGGGGTCAAGTGGCACTTCAGGCTCTGGGTTTTGTTGTCATGTGGGCTGTCTGTGGTGAGGGTGGCCTTGGGAAAGCATGTGGGTCTCTCTCGGTCTGAGGGTTCTGGGCAGCTCCAAAGGGAAGGGTTTCCTCCTGGATGGGAGGCGGAGTCCTTAGGTGTGGCTCAGGGGTTCCCCATCTGGAGGGCTTGTTGGCCAGTTCTCTGGGCACAGAAGCCTGAAAACACAAACTAGGGTTTGGGTTAGAGCTTAGGGGTATCCAGGCCCAATCTGCCGGCGCTGAGGCGAGAACCCTGGGGTCTGAGTCTAGCACAGGGGTCAGAAAGCACGTCAGGCTGTGAGTTTGTGACTGAGTGGGGGGCATTGAGGTTGGGGGTGTCCTCAGGGAGGCATGCGGGTTGTTCCATTCCTAGGGTTCTGCATAGCCTCAAATGGCACGGTTTCCTCCTGGGTGGCAGGCAGGGAGGGTACTTGTGATGAGCTCTGGGTGTTCTATGCAGGTGAGAAATCATGAAATCTAACTCCTGAAGCAAAGGAATGAACACTGCATGGAAAGAAATTGGAACTGAAGAAAAGGAAGGAAAAAAGAAAACCATGTTCTACTTCATGAAGAGTGAGGTAAAAATGGAGGGATTTTCGCTCTCCTGTTCTGTTGATGATCATTTGCAAACACACTGTGGTAGGGTACACTAGGTTCTGTTTGCATAAGGAGCCCTCAGAAAGCTGTGGAAAGATTTAGATCTCAGAGCATGTCACGTTCCATGGATATGTTCCTTCCAGTTTGCCCAGGTACAAAGGTAAGTGGAGAACTAGGGCAGAAGAGGAAAGGAGGTGTGCGCCTTCAGGAGATAGCCTTCTCTCTTTCTCATGAAAGCCTTGGGCTGGTGTAAATTGAGAAGAAGGAGAGGGGATCCCAGAGCTTTGCGGCAGGCAGGGGAGTTCCAGGTCTGCCTAGAGCTGACAGGGGTCCCTGAGGAGAGGTGAGTTAGGGGCGTCGCAGGCCGGAACTGCTGGTCTGGAGGTGGTTCCCCAAGGAGCTGATGTCAGTGTGGTCATCAGGTGGCACGTCAGACTCTGAGTTTGTGTCCAGGGAGGCTACAGAAGCTGGGGGTGTCCTCAGGGTGGCATGCAGGTGTCTCCCAGTCTGACGGTTCTGCAGAGCTCCAAAGGGCACGGTTTCCTCATGTGTGTGGGGCACAGTCCGGGAGTGTCCCTGAGGCGCCCTTAATCTATGCCGTGTGAGTCTCAGAGGTGCTCGTCAGCGAGCTTGGGGAACAGGCCTTTGGATATGGAAGCCTGTCCATCCCACCTAGGGTTAGTGTTAGGGCATAAGGGCATGGCAGGCCCGATGTGCCGGCGCTGATGCAGGCTCCCCTCAAGGCTGAGTCTAGGGCATGAGCCCAGCGGCACAGCAGAATCCGGTTTTATGGCCATGGGGTCCTCTCATGGTGGGGGTGGCTTTAGGGGGGTTTTCATGTTTCTCCCCATCTGAAGGTTCAGCACAGCCCCAAACCACAAGATGTCTTCCCAAATGGGGGGTGGAGTCCTGTGGTGTCGCTCAGTAATCCTTAATCTGGGGGACGTGGGGGCTGGATCTTTTTGGATAGAAGCTTGGAAACCAAAACTAGGGTTACGGTAAGGGCCTAAGGACATGGCAGGACCGATCTGCCAGTGCTGAGGCAGGCTCCCTGGTGGGCTGATGTGAGGGTGGGCGCCAGGTGGGGGTTGGATTCTGGGTTTGAGTCCAGGGAGTCACAGATGCTGGGGATAGCTTGGGGGGCATGCAGGTTTCCCTGCTCTGAGGAATCTGCACAGGTCCCAATGGAACCACTTTGTCCTAGGAGGCAAAATGGTGCCCGTGTGAGTTTCAGGTATCCCCAATCTGGTGGGTTTGGGGGCCAGGCCTCAGGGTATGGAAGCCTGCATACCCCACCTAGGGTTAGGGTTAGGGCTTAGGGACGTGACAGGCCTGATTTGAGAGTGCTGAGGCAGGCTCTACTCAGGGGTGAGTTTAGGACATTCATCTGGTGACCCTGTAGAATCAGGGTTTGTCACTGAGGGGTGGTGGCGCCTATGATAGGGGTGGCTTTAGGGGAACATGCAGGTTTCTCTCCCTCTGAGGGTTCAGCATAGCTCCAAATGGCATGGTTTCCATCCATGTGGAGGGCAGATTCTTGGGTTGTCACTCATGGGTTCTTAATCTGGGGGGGGGTGGCTTGGGGGCCAGCCTCCTCAGAATGGAAGCCTGAAAACCCAAACTAGAGTTAGGGTTAGGGCCTTGGGTCGTTGAAGGCCATATCTGCCATCTGTGAGGTGGGCTGCCCTCAGAGCTGAATTGGGGGCATACATCTGGCGTCACAAATAACTGGCTTTATGGCTGGGGGTTCACCAATGGTCAGGGTAGCTTTATGCGGGCATGCAGTTTTTCCCGTCTGAGGGTTTTGCACAGCTCCAATGGGCACAAATTCCTACCGCGTTGCGTGTGGAGACCCGGGGTGTTACTCAGAGATCCTTCATCTGGGGGGCTTGGGGACAGGACCCTTGGAATGGAAGCCTCAAAACCGAAACTAGGGTTTCTGTTAGGGACTGGGGCATGGCAGGCCAGATCTGCTGGCACTGAGGCAGTTACACCAGGCGGCTGAGTGGTGAGAGGTGTTGAACTCGTGTGCACCTGGCTCATAGAGGGTTCTCTCTCAGGGTTTGGACCGCTACGATTCGGGACCCTGGTTTAGGTAAAGGCAGCTGCCCTGCAGACGTGTCACAGGGAGGGAGTTCGCCAGGGGTTTCCTGGTCAATTCTCATCAGCTTTCTGCCCAAATCGATATCCATTTGGGCAGAAAACTCATGAGAATTGGCCAGTGACCACTCCGGACCCTGAGCCAAGGCGAAGTGGAGGCCTTGGAGACATGAGTTGCAGGAAGTGATTTCGCTGGTTTTTTTTTTTTTTTTTTTTTTTTGGAATAGTTCTCATGAGCTTACTGCCCAAATGGATATCGATTTGGGAAGAAACCTCATATGAATTGACCGGCGTTGGGCAGCGATTCAGGCTGTGCTGGTGCTCATGGTCTAGAGCACTTTCTTTCTTGGTGTGTGTTTCAGCTGTCTGGGAACACAGGCTGGGCCCACATGGCTCCCCCGAGGGTCCCAGCGCTGGGAAGATTCCCAGGGGCAGAGCTGAGGGAGTGGTTCTTGCTGGGCATCAGCTTGGGAGTTTTTGGCCTGGTGTGGCACGGAAGGTGAGGGATGGCCTCGGGGGTGCATGCAGGTTTCTCCAGCTCTGAGGGCTTTCCTCAGTTCAGAATGGAATGCTTTCCTCCTGAGTGGCAGGCGGACTCATGGGGTATATTTCAGTTTGAGGGCTCGTGGGACAGACCCCTGGGGAAGGAAGATGAAATCCCAGCTGAGGGTTTGTGTCAGCCCCTAGGGTCATGGTGGGTCTGATTCGCCATCGCCGGCGTGGGCACCCTGGGGGGCTGCATAGCAGGAGGGCAGGCCTCGCCTGTGCCTGATTCGCAGAGGGCTTTCTCCCAGGGTTCAGGCTGTGACCTTCAGGACCCCAATCCAGGTCCAGGTGGAGACTCTGCAGACATGTGTTGCCACAAGAGAAGTCGCCAGGGGTTTTCTGGCCAAATCCATATCAATTTGGGAAGAAAGCTCATGAAAATTGGCTGGCGTCTGGCAGCGATTCGGGCTGCGCTGTCGCCCATTAAGTAGAGCACTTCCTGGCTCAGTGCGTGTCACAGGCATCTGGGAACACGGGCCGGGCCCACATGGCTCCCCGGAGGGTCCCAGGTCAGGGGAGATTTCTGGGGGCAGAGTTGAGGGAGGGGTTCTGGTTGGGCAACAGCCTGGGAGTTTTCGGCCCAGTCTGGTGCAGAAGGTGGCCAATGGCCTCGGGGTGGGGGGCATACAAGTTTTTGCCAATCTGATTGTTTTCTGCAGCTCCGAAGGGCACGGATTCCTCCTGGGTAGCAGTCGGACCCATTGGGTGTGCTTCAGGTTTCCCCAACTTGAGGGCTCGAGGGACAGGCCTCTGTGGAAGGAAGACTGAAAACCCAACTGAGGGTTAGGGCTGTGCCCTAGGGTCATGGCAGGCCCAGCTCACCAGCGCCGGGGCGGGCAACCCAGGGGGCTGAGTCACAGGAGGCGATGGCCTCATGTGGGCCTGATTCGTGGAATGCTTTCTCATTCGGTTCAGGCCGCTACCTCTCAGGACCCCGGGCCAGGCCCAGGTGAAGGCCCTGTGGACATGTGCCACGGGAAGCGATTTCCCCGGGGGCTTTCCGGCCAAATCTCACAAGCTTTCTGGCCAAATCAATATCAATTTGGGCAGAAAGTTTATGAAAATTGGCTGGCATTGGGCGGCAATTCAGGCCACACTGGCGTCCGTGGTCTAGATCTGTTTCTCGCTTGGTGTGTGTCTTGGCCATCTGGAACATGGGCCGGTCCCACATGGCTCCCACAGGTCTCCCGCACAGGGGAACTTTCCCGAGCAGAGTTGACGGAGGGGTTCTGGCTGGGCGTCAGCGTTCGAATTTTAGGCCTGTTGTGGCATCGATGGTGGGGGTTGGCCTCGGAGGGGCGTGCATATTTCTCCCGCTCTGAGGGTTTTCCTCAGCTCTGAAGGGCACAGTTTTCTCCTCGGTGGCAGGAGGACTCATCCGGTGTGTTTCAGGGCTCCTCAGTTGAGGGCTCGAGGGACGGGACCCTGGGGAAGGAAGACTGAAAACACAATGAGGGTTAGGGCCAGGGCTAGGGGCATGGCAGGCCTGATCGACCAGCTTCAGGGCGGACCCCCAGGGGGCTGGTGAGCAGGAAGCATTGGCCTTGCATGCACCTGACTTATAGAGGGCTTTCTCACAGCATTTGGGCTGCAACCCCTTGGGACCCCCGCCAGGCCCAGGCAGCGGCCCGGCAGACATACACCGCAGGAAGCGAGTTTGCCAGTTTTTTTCTGGCCAATTCTCATGAGCCTTCTGCCCACATTGACACCAATTTGGGTAGAAAGCTTGTGAGGATTGGCTGGCATTGTGTGGCGATTTGGGCTGCGCTGGAGTCCGTGGTCTAGAGCACTTTTTTGCTTGGTGTGTGGGTGCATTCCGGGAACACAGGCTCGGCCCACATGCCTCCCCAAGGTCCCACACTCTGGGGAGCTTTCCAGGGGCATAGTTTAGGTAGGGGTTCTGGATGGGTGTCAGTCTATGTGTTTGAGGCATGGTGGGGCATCAAAGGTGGGGGTTGGTCTCAGGGGGTCGTGCGGGTTAAACCCACTCTGAGGGTTTTGTGCAGCTCCATCAGCACGGTTTCCTCTGGGGGGGCAGGCAGAGTCATGCAGTATGGTTCCTGGCTCCCCAATCTGGAGGCCTTGAGGGTCAGGCTCCTGGGGTCAGAAGCCTGAAAACCCAACCGAGGGTTAGGGACGGGGTCTTTGGGCATGGGAGTCCCGATCTGCCAGCGCCGTGGTGTGCACTCCTGGGGGCTGAGTCGCAGGAGGCATTGGCCTCACATGCATATCACTCGTAGAAGGCTTTCTCACAGGGTTCGGGCCGCAAACCCTCAGGACATTGGGCCCGGCCCAGGCAGCAGTCCATCAGCATGGCAGAATCCGGGTTTGGGGCAGGTGGGCTGGCGATGGCGGTGGTGGCGTTAGGGGGGCATGCAGATTTCTCCCCCTCTGAGGGTTCAGGAAAGCTCCAAATGCAAGGTTTTCTCCCGTGTAACAGGCGGAGTAATGGGTTGTCACTCAGGGCTCCTTAATCTGGGTGCCTTGCGGGCCAGGCCTCTTGAGATGGAAGCCTATACACCCAAACCAGGGTTAGGTTTAGGGCCTAGGGGCATGGTAGGCCTGATTTAATGGGGCTGTGGTGAGCTTCCCTCAGGCTGAGTTCCCTCAGGCATGAATCCAGGAGCTTGGCAGAACTCGGGTTCAAACAAGGGGAACACCAACAGTAGGAGTGTCTTTAGGGGGTTAGGGTTAGGGTATCGTTATGGGTATGGGTTAGGATACAGGTTAGGGTTAGGGTACGGGTAGAGGTTAGCGTTAGAGTTAGATTACGGGTTAGGGTATCGGTACGGGTACGGGTTAGGGTACAGGTTAGGGTTAGGGTACGGGTAGAGGTTAGCATTAGGGTACGGGTTAGGGTTAGGGTACGGGTTAGGGTACGGGTTAGGGTTAGGGTACGGGTTAGGGTACGGGTACGGGTTAGGGTACGGGTTAGGGTATGGGTTAGGGTACGGGTTAGGGTTAGGGTACGGGTTAGGGTTAGGGAACGGGTTAGGGTTAGGGTACGGTTTATGGTATGGGTTAGGTTTCAGGTACGGGATAGGGTACGGGTTAGGGTTAGGGTTCGGGTTAGGGTTAGGGTTAGGGTATGGGTTAGGGTACGGGTTAGGGTACGGGTTAGGGTTAGGGTACGGGTTAGGGTTAGGGTTCGGGTTAGGGTTAGGGTTCGGGTTAGGGTACGGGTTAGGGTTAGGGTACGGGTAGGGGTTAGGGTTAGGGTACGGGTTAGGGTTAGGGTACGGGTTAGGGTACGGGTTAGGGTTAGGGTACGGGTTAGGGTACGGGTTAGGGTTAGGGTACGGGTTAGGGTACGGGTTAGGGTTAGGGTACGGGTTAGGGTACGGATTAGGGTACGGGTTAGGGTTAGGGTACGGGTTAGGGTACGGGTTAGGGTACGGGTTAGGGTACGGGTTAGGGTATGGGTTAGGGTACGGGTTAGGGTTAGGGTACGGGTTAGGGTATGGGTTAGGGTACGGGTACGGGTTAGGGTACGGGTTAGGGTACGGGTTAGGGTTAGGGTACGGGTTAGGGTACGGGTTAGGGTACGGGTTAGGGTACGGGTTAGGGTACGGGTTAGGGTACGGGTTAGGGTACGGGTTAGGGTTAGGGTACGGGTTAGGGTACGGGTTAGGGTACGGGTTAGGGTACGGGTTAGGGTACGGGTTAGGGTTAGGGTACGGGTTAGGGTTAGGGTACGGGTTAGGGTACGGGTTAGGGTACGGGTTAGGGTACGGGTTAGGGTACGGGTTAGGGTACGGGTTAGGGTACGGGTTAGGGTACGGGTTAGGGTACGGGTTAGGGTTAGGGTTAGGGTACGGGTTAGGGTACGGGTTAGGGTACGGGTTAGGGTACGGGTTAGGGTACGGGTTAGGGTACGGGTTAGGGTACGGGTTAGGGTTAGGGTACGGGTTAGGGTACGGGTTAGGGTACGGGTTAGGGTACGGGTTAGGGTACGGGTTAGGGTACGGGTTAGGGTACGGGTTAGGGTTAGGGTACGGGTTAGGGTACGGGTTAGGGTACGGGTTAGGGTACGGGTTAGGGTACGGGTTAGGGTTAGGGTACGGGTTAGGGTTAGGGTACGGGTTAGGGTTAGGGTACGGGTTAGGGTACGGGTTAGGGTACGGGTTAGGGTACGGGTTAGGGTTAGGGTACGGGTTAGGGTTAGGGTACGGGTTAGGGTACGGGTTAGGGTACGGGTTAGGGTACGGGTTAGGGTACGGGTTAGGGTACGGGTTAGGGTACGGGTTAGGGTTAGGGTACGGGTTAGGGTACGGGTTAGGGTACGGGTTAGGGTACGGGTTAGGGTACGGGTTAGGGTACGGGTTAGGGTTAGGGTACGGGTTAGGGTACGGGTTAGGGTACGGGTTAGGGTACGGGTTAGGGTACGGGTTAGGGTTAGGGTTAGGGTTAGGGTTAGGGTT